>NC_138939.1:42177500-42497500 GCF_965226115.1 Aulonocara stuartgranti
CTTACTGAACCTGCTCCTTTTACTGGCCAGCACGTAATGCAGTGGGTGGGAGGTATTGTCTACCGTTGTCCTTACCTTGGATAATATCTAGTGAGTTTGCTTGCATCTGTGACTCTTAACCTTCTGCCCCAGCATGCGACAGCATAGAGCAGGGGTGTCAAACTCAAATACACAGTTGGCCAAAATTCAAAACTGGAACAAAGTCGCGGGCTAACATTAATATTTATTGAAATATATTTATTCCTCCAGATATGAGAATGAATCTTTTCTTATGGACTCAAACAAGTTTTGCTGAAAAACTGAATATGGAACAAGCAAAGCTTAATACTAAACAATATATATATATATATATATATATATATATATATGTGCAGAACACAACGCGTAATCTAGGAAGAATACTACAAATAAATTAAGTTATAAATAATACAAAATAAATAATTCATGTGATGGCTGAATATATAAACCGCCCGCAGGGGCGTGCTGGGTGTTTATATATATATATATATAAACACCCAGCACGCCCCTGCGGGTGGTTTATCCTTCAAGCTCGGGTCCTCTACCAGAGGCCTGGGAGCTTGAGGGTCCTGCGCAGTATCTTAGCTGTTCCCAGGATTGCGCTCTTCTGGACAGAGATCTCCAATGTTATTCCCGGGATCTGCTGTAGCCACTCGCCTAGCTTGGGAGTCACCGCACCTAGTGCTCCGATTACCACGGGGACCACCGTTACCTTCACCCTCCACATCCTCTCGAGCTCTTCTCTGAGCCCTTGGTATTTCTCCAGCTTCTCATGTTCCTTCTTCCTGATGTTGCTGTCATTCGGAACCGCTACATCGATCACTACGGCCGTCTTCTTCTGTTTGTCTACCACCACTATGTCCGGTTGGTTAGCCACCACCATTTTGTCCGTCTGTATCTGGAAGTCCCACAGGATCTTAGCTTGGTCATTCTCCACCACCCTTGGGGGCATCCCCCATTTTGACCTCGGGACTTCCAGGTTATACTCGGCACAGATGTTCCTGTACACTATGCCGGCCACTTGGTTATGGCGTTCCATGTATGCCTTGCCTGCTATCATCTTGCACCCTGCTGTTATGTGCTGGATTGTCTCTGGGGCATCTTTACACAGACTGCACCTGGGGTCTTGCCTGGTGTGATAGACCCCAGCCTCTATGGATCTTGTGCTCAGAGCTTGTTCTTTCTTGGATCTTTCTTGTCTTTATGTCAGTGGCTTCTATCTTCTCCTTTGGCCAGCCTATTACCCCAGCAGGGTACCTGATCACGGGCAGGGCGTAGGTGTTGATGGCCCGGATCTTGTTCTTACCATTCATCTGACTCCTCAGGACTTGCCTGACCCTCTGCAGGTACTTGGTGGTTGCAGCCATTCTAGCGGCCTCTTCATGGTTCCCATTCGCCTGCGGGATCCCCAGGTACTTGTAACTGTCCTCTATGTCTGCAATGTTGCCTTCTGGTAGTTCAATCCCCTCAGTTCTGACTACCTTCCCTCTCTTTGTTACCATCCGACTACACTTCTCCAGTCCGAACGACATTCCAATGTCATTGCTGTATAGCCTGGTAGTGTGGATCAGTGAATCGATGTCTCGTTCACTCTTGGCATACAGCTTGATGTCATCCATGTACAGGAGGTGGCTGACAACTGCTCCGTTCCGTAGTCGGTATCCGTAGCCAGTCTTGTTAATGATCTCACTGAGGGGGTTCAGGCCTATGCAGAACAGCAGTGGGGACAGAGCATCTCCTTGGTAGATCCCGCACTTGATGGTAACTTGTGCTATGGGCTTGGAGTTGGCCTCTAGTGTTGTACGCCACATCCCCATTGAGTTCCTGATGAAGGCTCTTAGGGTCCCATTGATCTTGTACAATTCTAGGCATTCCAGTATCCAGCTGTGGGGCATTGAGTCATAGGCCTTCTTGTAATCAATCCAGGCAGTGCACAGGTTGGTCAGTCTGGTCTTGCAGTCTCGGCTGATTGTTCTGTCTACCAGTAGCTGGTGTTTTGCGCCTCTGGTATTCTTGCCAATCCCTTTCTGTGCCCCACTCATGTATTGACCCATGTGCCTGTTCATCTTAGCCTGACAGGAGCTTCCACGTGGTGCTGAGGCAGGTTATTGGTCGGTAGTTGGATGGGACCGGTCCCTTCTTGGGGTCCTTGGGGATCAGGACCGTCCGGCCTTCGGTTAGCCATTCCGGGTGTCTCTCGTCAACTAGCAGCTGGTTCATTTGTGCTGCCAGACGCTCGTGGAGTGCAGTCAGCTTCTTCAGCCAGTAGGCGTGGACCATGTTGGGCCCTGGTGCTGTCCAACTCTTCATACTGGAGACCCTTTCTTGGATATCTGCCACTGTGATGGTTACTGGACCCTGTTCAGGGAGGTCGCTATGGTCTGCCCTCAGATCCACTAGCCACTGAGCATTATGGGTTGCATCCTTCTCCCATATGCTCTTCCAGTATTGCTCCGTCTCCAGCCTTGGTGGTGTTGTTCTCTTATTGTTCCCTTGCCACTGAGAGTACACCTTTGCTGGTTCTGTGGAGAACAGCTGGTTTATTCTCCTGCCTTCTATCTCTCTGGTGTACCTCCTCAAGCGGCTGGCCAAGGCTGTGAGTCTTTGTTTGGCAGTTTCCAAGGCCTCAGGTATGGACAGTTTGCTGTATTTCTTATGCACCTTCTTTGCCGCACCTTTCTGCAACTCCGTTAGTTGGCTAACCTCCCTCCGTGCTACTTTGATCTTGCCCTCTAGCCTCCTTCTCCATGCAGGGTACTGCTCCTAGTGGCTGTTCAACTTATAGCCAAGCATCTCACTGATCACTGCTGCCATATTGTAGATCAGCTTGTTAGTCTCGGTAAGCATGGTTGTAGGTATCATCCGTAGTGCTGCATCATCTAGCAGACCTTCTGAGGGTACTTCACGTAATCTTGGTAACCGGCTACAGGGGATCCAGGTTTCAAGCTTGGCCATGATCCTATTTCTCAGGTCAGTTCCTCTCGCACTCAACGATCCTTCTCCTATCGCACTTGGGGCTATGTACCCAATCTCGGGTTGGGGTGATGATATCTCCCCCCTGACCTGGCATCCTGACTCCTCCTTGCCGTAGCATTTATGTTGTACCTCATCAATCTCTAGCTGTGAGAGCAGTCCCTTCTTTCGAATGTTGGAACACTGAGCTACTAGTTGTTTCGCCGTCATTGTGCATGTTGGGTATCGAAGAATCCATAGGTCCCTCAACCTATTCATGTAGCCCCTTCCGCCGGGGTTACTTGCGTAGTAGCATTCCAACAACGCCCTGTTTTCGTCTCTTGCCCACCGATGCCTTCTTGTTCCAGTAGCCCACTTGTCGTCAGGGTGCCCTGGTTCCTCAACACCTGACGCGGACCTTGTTGATCCGGGCGACGTCCGAGCCGGCATGCCTTCATATTTATCTGTCTCGCTCATGTCTGCGGTAGGCTTGCTTAGCATAGGGGGTCTCGCCTTAGGACCCTTACTGGATACAGACGCCCCAGGCAGGAATCGAACTTGCGACCCTCTGCTCCAAAGGCGTGTAGTCTAACCACTACGCTATCCAGCTGCTATATATATATATATATATTAACTGTATAATACCAGTAGGCCAGCTCTAATAGTAATTTGTTATGGCTTTGCGGGCCAAATGTAATTAGGCTGTGGGCCAAATTTGGCCCGCGGGCCAGAGTTTGACACCTATGGCATAGAGGATGGCATTCACCACACAGACTCATAGAATGTCCTGAGCATTGACCGACAGATGTTAAAAGACTTCAGCCACCTCAGAAAATAGAGACATTTCTGGCCCTTCCTGTACAGCGCAGTGGTGTTTTGAACCCAGTCCAGTTTATTGTCTATGTCTACTCTGAGGCATTTATAGCCCTCCACAATGTCAACATCGACCCCCTGGATTGAAACAGTGGTTGCAGGTTTCCAGTTCCTCCTAAAGTCCGTGGAAAGAAAACTTATTTTTACAGCGAAAAAACCCTTAACTTCCGAGCAAGCACTAGTGATGTGCGGATTGATCCTGAAATATCGATTCCTCCAATACCAATCATTTATGTTCTAGAATCGATTCTCACATTAAAATATCAATATTTTAGTAATTTAGGGTAAATTTGTAGTTCATCATTAACAGGAACACAGTGGAAAGAAACTATATCATTCGGATTGTCTACATTCAAAGGAACTACTTCCTCTTCCGCCTTTCATAAGGAACTGTGTGAAATACATCTGTATAAATGTCTCACAGCCCCTTGGCGTGCGCACTCACAACAATGGCTGAGCGTAGTTGAGTCATGTGTGGACTTGTTTTACCTCCACAAACAGCTGAGACGTGGTTTGCGATACATGTGGCAAAAAAGTGAGGTGTTGTGGTCATACATGCCAACCTTGAGACCTCAGAATTAGGGAGACATTCAGAGGGGCTGTTGGGGGGGGGGATAAATAAATTTACAGTGTTTATTTATCGGATAAAATACATTAAATCACCGTTATTATTGGCCAGCCCGGAAACAGCGCGGGTGTCCAAATTCAGAGGCTGCTTCCACCTGAGGACCGGCCTTCGTGGTCTAAAGAAAGCCGGGTAGTACGGCACGAGCTCCCTCGGCGGACTGAAACTCTGCCGTCTGCTATCTAAAATATAACCGGGCGCTGACGTAAACTCTCGACCGTCTCACACTTTGTTTAATTAGTTTTCTGTTTGTCATTTATTCAGCCGTGTGAAAACCCTGGAGGAACCCTCCCGAGGGATTAATTAAATTAAATTAAATTTAATCTAATCTAATAACTTTAATCTCAGCCAAACCGATTTACTCACGAACAAATAAAACACTGAAAAAGCCAAACAAGAACATTTTTAGGTTATCAAAGTGACTTATATATCATGTTTAACGACCGCAGGGGTTTGAAGACGATGTGTCGGCTCAGATATTTGAAGTTCACACAGCTACATTCTCACCTGACAACATGTTAAAAGTTTTTTGCGACCCAGAAAGAGAAATAAGAGTGATATTAAAACTAAGTCGCTGCCGCCATTGTTGGAGACTGGAATTGGCTGGGCCGCCGTATGAATTCTGCGATATGGTTTTTCACTTTTGTTGTCCAGGTGGAAATTCAGGAGAAATTCGGGAGAATGGTGGCTCCGGGAGAATTTCAGGAGGGGCACTGAAATTTGGTATTCTCCCGGAAAAATCAGGAGGGTTGGCATGTATGGTTGTGGCAACATCACTAACCTTGTCACACATCTCAGAGTAACTCATATCACAGAATATGACGAGCGTATGTTGAGACTGAAGAGGAGGACAGGGACAGGTGGTGCTAGGGTGAGAGTCTCTCACGGAGTCCTTTAGTGCTGCAGGCAGGCAACGTGTTCAAATAGCCACAACTTCAGGTTTTTTATTTCTATATGATGAACTCTGCATTGTTACGTGATAAGAACAAGTAATCTGATGTCCTGTAATCATTATCAGAATCAGAATCAGAATCAGAATGGGTTTATTGCCAGATGTTGAGGTTTACAACATTAGGAAATTGCTGCGGTGCTTCAGTGCAGACAATAAGAATTAAAGTGCTATGTAGAAAGAAAGATATGTGCATGAGATATACATGAGATATATACATGAGAATAAGAATTATGAGTGCTACGTAGAAAGATATATACATGAGTGCAGGTGGTGATCAGTGCCAAACATGGAATGATGCAGTGACACAGCGTAGGGTCATGTGTTAGTGGCGGGGACAGTCATGTGGTTATTGTTCATGTGTCCAACAGCAGAGGGGAAGAAACTGTTCTTGTGGCGAGAGGTTCTGGTGCGAATGGACCGGAGCCTCCTGCCTGAGGGGAGCAGGTCAAACAGACTGTGTCCAGGGTGAGAAGGGTCAGCTGAGATCCGGGCTGCACGCCGCAGTGTCCTGGAGGTGTACAGGTCCTGCAGAGATGGGAGTCTGCAGCCAATCACCTTCTCAGCAGAGCGCACAACACGCTGCAGTCTCTGTTTGTCCCTGATAGTGGCTCCAGCGTACCACACGGTGATGGAGGAGGTGAGGATGGACTCAATGATTGCAGTGTAGAACTGCATCATCGTCCGTGTTGGCAGGTTGAATTTCTTCAGCTGCCTCAGGAAGTACATCCTCTGCTGGGCTTTCTTGATGACGGAGGTGATGGTGGGCTCCCACTTCAGGTCCTGGGTGATGGTGGTACCCAGGAAGCGGAATGAGTCCACAGAGGTGATGGGGGTGTCAGTCAGGATGATGGGGGGGAGTGGGGCTGTGTGCTTCCTGAAGTCCACAATAATCTCCACTGTCTTCTGGGCATTCAGCACCAGGTTGTTGTGGCTGCACCAAGACACCAGACGTTCAACCTCTCTCCTGTAGGCAGACTCATCCCCGTCCGAGATGAGTCCAATAACGGTGGTGTCATCTGCAAACTTGATTAGCTTGACAGACTGGTGGGTGGAGGTGCAGCAGTTGGTGTACAGGGAGAAGAGCAGAGGAGAAAGAACACAGCCCTGAGGGGAGCCGGTGCTGATGGTCCGGGAGTCTGAGACATTCTTTCCCAGCCTCACATGCTGCTTCCTGTCCGTCAGGAAGTCAGTGATCCACCGGCAGATGGGATCAGGCACATTCATCTGGGAAAGCTTGCCTCGGAGATGGTCTGGAAGGATGGTGTTGAAGGCAGAGCTGAAGTCCACAAACAGGATCCTGGCGTAGGTTCCTGGGGAGTCCAGATGCTGCAGGATGAAGTGTAGGGCCATGTTGATGGCGTCATCTACAGACCTGTTGGCTCTATATGCAAACTGCAGGGGGTCCAGGAGGGGGGCCGTGAGGGTCTTGAGATGGGAGAGAACTAGGCGCTCAAATGACTTCATGACCACAGATGTCAGAGCCACGGGTCTGTAGTCATTTAGTCCAGTGATCCTAGGTTTCTTGGGGACAGGGATTATGGTAGAGGACCTGAAGCAGGCAGGCACATGACATGCCTGCAGTGAGGAGTTGAAGATGCCAGAAAACACTGGGGCCAGCTCGTTTGCACAGTGTCTGAGGGTGGCAGGAGACACACCGTCTGGGCCGGGAGCTTTCCGAGCATTCAGACTCTTAAACTGCTTCCTCACATCTGCTTCATGAATATGAAGAGTTGTGGTGGGAGGAGGTGGTGTGAAATCCTCTTTTGTGTGGGGTGAGGGGGCGGGTGTTGCAGGTGAACAGTTTGAAGGTGGTGATGGCTCTATGGAGGGGGGAGAGGTGGGGGAATGAGTGTCCAAAGTGCCTCTATTGTTGGGGTCGTTGGAGGTGTGAAGGCTGCCTGATGGCTCGTCTAAACGGCAGTAAAAGTCGTTAAGGGTGTTGGCTAAGAGCAAGTCATCAGTGGAGTGGGGGGTTTTAGGCTTGTAGTTGGCGATATTCCTAAAACCTTTCCACACAGAGGCCGAGTCATTCTCTGAGATCTGCTGCTGCATCTTCTCAGAGTGCTGATGTTTGGCAATGTCCACTTCTTTAGTGAACCTGTACTTGGCCTCTCTGTAGCAGTCCCTGTCTCCGCTTCTGAACGCCTTACTCTTTTCCAGCCACAGCTTTTTGAGTTTAGGAGTAAACCAGGGTTTGTCATTGTTATAACTCACCCTGGTGCGTGATGGCACAATGCTGTCCTCACAGAAGTGGATATAGGAGGTGACAGTGTCCGTAAACTCGTCCAAGCTGTTAGAAGCAGCCTTCATTGTGTCCCAGTCTGTAGACTCCAAACACGTGCGAAGCTCCTCCACAGCCTCGTTGCTCCACAGTTTTTTAGTCCTCACGACAGGTTTGGAGAGCTTCAGCCTCTGTCTGTACGCGGGGATCAGGTGGATCATGACGTGGTCAGAAAGTCCGAGTGAAGCGCAGGGCACCGCGCGATAGGCCCCGCTGATCGTACTGTAACAGTGGTCTAATGTTCTCTCCTCTCTGGTCGGGCATTTAATATACTGCTTATATTTTGGAAGCTCGTGGCTCAGATTGGCTTTGTTAAAGTCCCCAAGAGCAATGATGAGAGAGTCCGGGAATGTCCGCTCCGTGTGGAGGATCTGCTCTGCGAGTGCGCACTGAGCTGCCTGCGCATCTGCGTCTGGCGGGATGTAAACAGCGGCCAGGATGAATGAAGCAAACTCCCGCGGAGAATAAAACGGTTTGCAGTGAATAAAAAGATATTCCAGAGAGGGAGAGCAGTGCTGAGCAATCACTGTTACATCTGTGCACCAGCCACTATTGATGTAGAAGCAGACACCTCCACCTTTGGACTTACCGGAGAGAGCGGCCTGCCGGTCCGCGCGCAGCAGATGAAAGCCCTCCAGCTTGAGCGCGCTGTCCGGGATGTCCTCACTGAGCCACGACTCCGTAAAACATAAGACACAGGAGGAGGCAAAGTCTCTGTTCATGCTTCTCATCAGGGCCAGTTCGTCTAACTTATTCCAGAGTGAGCGTACATTAGAAAGGAAGATCCCAGGAAGGGCCGTTCTCAGTCCGCGTTTCCTCAAACGCACGAGTACGCCGGCTCGCTTACCTCTCTTTCGACGTCTCACTTTCCTGATCAGAGATTATGACGCTATAATTTAAGATACAATAAATAAAATCCGTTTTTGTACAAAGTATCGGTATCGGATCAGTATCGTCGATACCACCCTGAATATTACTTGGTATCGGATCGGAAAGGAAATCAGTGGTATCGCACATCACTAGCAAGCACCCAGGACGCTACGACGTAATGGGAAATTCACAGACAAACTCACGGATTCTTCCACTGACCGCTGCGGCACACCTGCACCAGGGCAAACATCCGCCTGCTATACAGGTGAAAATAGAGCAACAGGCCCGCTGAGTCCTTGATTTTATCAAAAAAAGTTGTAAAGTTGTTTTTGTAGGATGGCACATTGATTGTGTTTAAATATCAGAATACTACCATACCTTGGTACGTCTATTCTGCAAGAGTAATTTGGTTTTACAAAAGCAGTTTTATATCTTTTTAAAAACAAGAGTGTTGCAGTGCTCGCATTTAATCAAAAGACAACTGAGTAGAAGATGCATTTTTATTAAAGAGGTTCCATTCAGTCACTCTGAGTGACGGTTGGCATGTCACTTTTGGATTCACCTCTCATCTTCATCACCCTCATCGCTTTCTTTAATGCCTTCAAGTCGGGAGTCTTGTTCTTCAGAGTCGCTGTCAGCAAATTCATCCCACCAGTGGAACTGTTTGCTTGCATTACTTTTCTCATCATCACTGTCTTCCTCTCTAAACTGTCTCCTAAATCCTCCAGGAAGCAGATCCTCCGCTGCTTCTCCTTCATCCGGGTTGACTTCATAGTCAACCTCAGCAGCAGCAAGGTCACTTTCATCTTGATGAGCTTCATTGCGTTCCTCTTCATCGTTGCTGCTGTCAGCATTTTGATCATCATTATTATAATTGCAATAATTGTGGTCATTTTCAGTATCTCTGTTATTGTGGTCATTTCCATCATCAGAGTTGCTGTCATCATGTCCATCATCAGAGTTGCTGTCATCAATTTCAAAACGAATGTTGAAGAAATTATTCTGATTGATTCTGAGGGCATGCTCAAAAATCTCACTGTAAATATCTACCATCAGCTATCAAAGTTACAGCATCAAAAGTAAGTTTCACTTATAAAGCAGTTCCCCCAAAACTCACCTTTTTTTCAAAGAAACTGCTCTATGAAAATGTCCTAGTTCAGCTGTGTGTGTATCTGCTTGTTGCTGAAGTCATAAATATGTTTCAGTTGTAACATTTAAACCTGCACTGTAACTGTGCAATAGCTGTGATGTCATAAGAACTACCAGAGTTCCATCCCATGACTGTTCCTTAAAATTCCACCTCAGGAAGGCCAACTCTGATGGCCTTCATCAGGGCTTATGTAAGCTTACTTCAGGAGTACCAATGTAGCCACTGTACTCCAGGTACCCTATGACCCTGATGGAGGGAGGTGTTAGCCCTTTTCTAACACAAAAATCAGTATAAATCACAATATACTGATTGTCATGGTCCTGGGTCGGTGACCCAGCGCTTTTAGTTATCATTTTCTAGTTTATGATGATGATTATTATTGTTTGAGTTCTGTGTGTTATATTTGGTCTGCCTTTGAGTCTGTGTCTCTGTCTATGG
The DNA here is from genome assembly GCF_965226115.1 of Aulonocara stuartgranti. Classification (NCBI taxonomy): domain Eukaryota; kingdom Metazoa; phylum Chordata; class Actinopteri; order Cichliformes; family Cichlidae; genus Aulonocara; species Aulonocara stuartgranti. The sequence goes on from NC_138939.1 coordinate 42,187,660, forward strand.
TGTCACCCCATCTGTTTGTGAATCTGTCTGTTTAGTTCAATGTCTTGTCTGGTTCCATGTGTCTGAGTTTCCTGTTTTATTGTGAAGGTCCGCGTCGTATGTGAGTGTGATCAGCTTACGTTTCCCCTGTCCCGTCAGCCCAGATTCCTCCCAGCTGTGTTGCCCTCCTGTCTCTCATCCCCTGATTACTGGTGTGTGTATTTAAGCCCTGTGTGTTCTCCTGCCTGTTGCCGGTTCGTCTGTGTTCCTCCGTGTCAGTCTGTTACCCTGTGTTCCACGGTGTCCTGTTCCTCGTCTGCGTCTCTCTGCTATTCATCATCCGTTGTCATATGCTCCCAGGTCTGTTATTTTTAGTTCTCCCTGTTTAGGTGTCTTTAGTTGTTTGTTATGCCCCACTGTTTGTTTGCCACTACACCTCTGTAAATAAAACCACCGGTATCTCATCCACTGCCTGCATCTTGGGTCCTCCTTCTAAATCCACACGGCTCGCCTCGGCAGCCGTGACACTGATATTTAAAAAACAAAACCATGCTAACAGACAGTCATTTCTAAGTAGTGATCAGTGTTGGTCAAGTTACTTGAAAAAAGTAATCAGTAACTAATTACCGATTACTCCCCCAAAAAAGTAATTAGTTACTTCGTTACTTCGTTACTTTTTAAAAACACGATTTACACCCTGAATAGGTGATAAAGCGATAGATCTGTCAGCCCAATTCTACTTTTTCTGCATAATCCATCATATAAAATGTAATCAAATGGAAAAGTCTCTCTTTTTAAAACTTGTTTTAATCTTTTAACTTTATGCATCAAGCAAAAATTTAATTATCTGCAACATTCTCTGACTGGAAGAAATTAGTTTAACATTTAAACCTATTTCCTGCACATTCCAGCACATAATTTTTTTTGTGTGTGTTTACACTCACTCTTTCAAATAGATGCAAGTAAAACACAGCAGAAAATAAATAAAGTCAAAGACTCAGCGGTCCTGTTGCTCTATTTTCACCTGTAAAGCAGGAGTGGGGCAGGCGGAGGTTTACCCTGGTGCAGGTGTGCCGCGGTCAGTGGAAGAAGCCGCGAGTTTCTCTGTGAGTTTCCCATTACGTCGTAGCTACTCGGTGTTTGCTTGGAAGTTTAGGGGTTTTTTCGCTGTAAAAAGAAGTTTTCTTCCCACGCACAGCGGACACTAATGTTTTTGTCACTTTTTATGGAATCAAACTCAAAGTAAGGTCAGTACTTCCACGCTTTAAACGCTGCACGCTCATACTCTCTCCCGCACTGATATATGATGCACTGTTGATCAAGTAACGCGTTACTGCCGATCTCTGTACATATGTGGACGCCAGGTCCTAGGAGGTTAAGGTGCCTGGGAAGGGAAAAACTGCATTATAGGTGGCAGAAAATTCACCTCTGTTCAAGGATCATCATTCACAGTGAACATAGATGGCCTCTTTCATTCCTCTTTCAAACCATCTGTCTTCTCTGTAAAAGATGTGAACGTCAGCATCCTTGAAAGAGTGACCTTTGTCTTTTCGACAGACATGTACAGCGGAGTCTTGTCCCATCGAGGTGGCTCTTATATTTTGTGCCGTGCATTATGTAGATGTGATCCTTGGAGAAGACTCTGCTGTGTTCCTCTGATAAACCTGCTACATAAGGGATGACAGTGTTGTTCCATTTGTCATTCTGTTTCTCCCTAATTAATTGAAACCTTCTTTCCTACCCATCTTCGCTATTTTCATGAAAGATAAGATAAGATAAGATAAGATAAGATAAGATAAGATAACCTTTATTAGTCCCACACGTGGGAAATTTGTTTTGTCACAGCAGGAAGTGGACAGTGCAAAAGTTATGACGCAAAAATTAGAATACAATAAGAATAAATACAGTACACAGCTGTACAGAATAGAATAAAATAATATACTATATACAGTAGAATAAAATAGAATAAAAATATACAATAAGATAAAAATAGAATACGAATGCCATATACAACTGAGTAAAAATACAACGATGCCAGAAAAGATTATTGCACTTAGTGTTATTGCACATGTGTGGATGTGTGTGTTTGTTCAGTTAAAGTCTTTGTTGTGGAGTCTGACAGCAGTGGGGAGGAAAGACCTGCGAAATCTCTCCGTCCCACACCGTGGGTGCCGCAGTCTCCCACTGAAGGAGCTGCTCAGTGCTGTCACAGTCTGCTGCATGGGGTGGGAGATGTTGTCCAACAGGGATGACAGCTTAGCCGCCATTCTCCTGTCACTCACCACCTCCACTGGGTCCAGAGGGCATCCTAGAACAGAGCTGGCCCTTCGGATCACCCTGTTCAGTCTCTTCCTGTCCCCAGCAGAGATGCTGCCGCCCCAGCAGACCACACCATAAAAGATAGCAGAAGCCACCACAGAGTCATAGAAGGTCTTCAGGAGTGGGCCCTCCACTCCAAACGACCTGAGTCTCCGCAGCAGGTACAACCTGCTCTGCCCTTTCCTGTAGAGGGCGTCTGAGTTATGAGTCCAATCCAGTCTGTTGTTCAGATGAACACCAAGGTACCTGTAGCTGTCCACAGCCTCAATGTCCATACCCTGGATGTTCAGTGGTTGCAGTGGAGAATGCTTGTGCCTGCGGAAGTCTACCACCAGCTCCTTGGTTTTACTGGCGTTGATCTGGAGGTAGTTCAGCTGGCACCAGTCCACAAAGTCTTGAGTCAGTCCTCTGTACTCCTTGTCGTCCCCATCAGTGATGAGGCCGACTATTGCAGAGTCATCAGAGAACTTCTGCAGGAAGCACTGGGTGGAATTGTGGGAGAAGTCTGCAGTGTAGATGGTGAAGAGGAACGGAGCCAGAACCGTTCCCTGTGGGGCCCCCGTACTGCAGACGACCCTGTCCGACACACAGCCCTGAGTCCTCACATACTGTGGTCGGTCGGTGAGGTAGTCCAAAATCCAGGTAGTGAGGTGATGGTCCACTCCAGAGTTCTCCAGCTTGTCCTTCAGAACCGAGGGAAGAATAGTGTTGAAGGCACTGGAGAAATCAAAGAACATGATTCTCACAGTGCTTCCAGCGGTCTCCAGGTGAGCGAGGGAACGATGTAGGAGGTGAATGACGGCATCATCCGCTCCAATGCCAGGCTGGTAGGCAAACTGAAGTGGGTCCAGTGATGAGCTTGTTAGGCGCCGAAGCTGAGCCAGGACCAACCGCTCCAGGGTCTTCATCAGGTGGGATGTCAGAGCCACCGGCCTGTAGCTGTTGAGGTCCTTTTGAGATAACCACATTTTAAGAGCTTACTTCACATGTGTGTGTTCCTTCGTTTTCCCTTCTGGCTTAGAGGGAACATTTTCTTCCTGGTGTTGCAGGTTCCTGATTGCTCCAAGTTTGTGTTCCAGAGGGTGGTGGGAGCCAAAAAGGAGGTACTGGTCCGTGTGTGTGGGCTTTCGGTAAACTTCAATGTTGAGGTTTGATCTCCACTTGGCAGTGTGCATGCATGTACAGTGTGTGTATGGTGTGTAGTTCAATGTGTAGTAGCAGTGTGTGTCCATTTACCTTTGTGGTGGGGAGCCTGTCTCAGCAGCCGAAAAAAAAGCTCTAAGCTGCACTGATTCTAGTTGCTGGTGCCTTGTCTTGCGGTCTTGCGGGTTGCACACTTCGTGCTCACATGGGATCCTGGAGCCAGCCATTCCCCTGGCATATTGCCCATGGTCACACATTTCACACAGACAGCGGATCCTGGCAGTGGCTGCCTGAGGTCAGTGAGTTCTCTGATGTCGCGGGCGTCCCCCTGTTCCCACGGTCTTGCAAGTTCACGAGCAGTAATGTAGAAACTAATGGCTTATCTGTTGAAGCCGGGGCAGTCAGTGTTTATTTGTGTGTTGTTTTCTGGGAAGGCCAAGAAAGAGCTAGAACACCTAGCAGGAACTCCCTGCTCATTGACTCCCTGTAACTAAGGTTACGGACTCCCTGCTGGCTAGGCTACACGGGGCTATGTCTACCCAGGCTTGTCTAACCAATTTGGTGTTCATTTCATCCCTCTACCTGCATCACCTGTCCCATCACATGCTGGCAGGTTCTGGGGACCCTGACATTGCACCTGAGCTGCTGGCCACTTCCACTCACCTGGCTTCCCTACCCTGCCAGCTCTCCTCTTTCCACCATGCCTAAGTGGGCAAAGTGGGGATAGTGGATGCCTCACAGGCAATGGTGAAGTTTTTTGGCCCTCGGGTGGCATCCACTCCCCTATCTGCGTGAGGCCAGGCCCATCTTCCTGCAACCCCTCCCAGCACCTGCCCTCCAGCAGGAGCCAGTAGAGGGCGACTATCAGGAGGAGGATACTGACTCTGGGGTCCACTTCCCCGACATGCCCATCGTCCACAAGTTGGACCACACATACAGCCCAACGGTCACACCTCACCAATAGTTTGCTTCGCTTTAGTTTACTGAACAGTCACTGCTTTAAATATGTTTTACTTATTAGCCAATATAATTTCTTGGTTAAATTAATTTTTTTCATCACACCATACAATGTTCATAGGGAGTGTACACATGTCACGTGGCAGTGAAAGAGGCCACACGAAACAATGGTCAAAATTCTGTTTTATGTTATATTAATTCATCTTTCTTTGTTTGAGTAACCTGGGGGTTTGGCTTCTCCTCCCTGATTGGTAAAAGGTGTGGCAGAGGGCTAATTGATCTGAAGTACTGCTGAAAGCCTCATTGGACTAAACCAAATGCTTCAGTGCCTGGGGGGGTGTTTGGAGTTTGTTTAATCATTTTGTGTTAGTAGATTATATGGCAGCCATTTGTCTTCCCCTTGTGTGTCATATGGTGTACCTAAGCCAGTATTTAAGTTCATGTGTCATTTCAGCAGGTCAGTTTGTCTTATGTTTGTTTGAGGTTTTTTAGTTGGGTTCATTAAGGTTCAGGATCAGATGCATTTGCTTTATATGTGTGTTATGAGCAGTTTGCCTTATGGGCGTGACCTTCCTGTGCTTTTTGATTTGTTGGAGTCCGATCAGATCCAGCAATGCCATGTAGCCGTTACCAGAGCACAGGCTAAGCAAGTCAATACCCACTCTGAGATTCTGAGTGCGCTGCCCAAGACCACAGCTTGCATCAAACGCCATTTTTACTGGCCTGGTCTGAGCAAAGATGTGGCTCCATTTTGTAAAAGTTGCCCACAGTGTCAGATAGCATCTGTTAAAATTTCCATCAGCGCTGCACTCCAACCTCTCCCTGTCATCGGCATTCCTTTTGAGCATCTTGGAATGGAAATTGTAGGGTCTGTTGAGAGGAGCAAAGCGGCATTCCCAGGTGGAAAAGTGTGCGGCATCGCTCCAGAGAACATGTTTCCACTGCTCTAGACTCCAGTGGCAGCATATTTTAAATCATGGATCTAACACTTTGCATTGCACTTGGTGATGTAAGACTTGGATGTATGAGTATGCGCGAACATACTCATCAGCTAACACGACAGCTTCCTTTACAGCTTTTGTTCTCAGCTTACTCAAGAACGTGTAAATCACCTCTCAGTTTTTCAATTTTTCAACAAGGGCCAGTTGCCACAGCTACTGTTTCATCTCCATTTTCTTGGATGTACATCAATGATCAGATAGTTGTTCACACTCTAACTCATATTGCTCCTTTGCTTTGCCTCAGTTCTAGTTTCCTTCTCCACCTTGGTCCTTTGTTATTTCATCATCCTACAATGCTTTTTATCTTCTTCTTCAATGACTGAATCATCTGTCATCAACCACAGCATTAATGATTGTAACATAGTCCTCTTTCTCCAAATTCCCCTTACCACCAACACCATACTAGTGTTAGACTTGGGCAAACTAAGAGGTCCTGGACAACGTAACCTGAACTTCCAGAGTCTGGAAAATGAAAAGTATGCTTATATTTAACTAAATTATTTTGCTCAGTCATAATTACAGCAACATCTGCAAACTACAGAATCCTCTTCGATTTGGAATAGATCAGTGATGTCCAACTCCAGGCCTCAAGGGCTGGTGTCCTGCAGGTTTTAGATGTGACCTTGACAGTGTTGGGGAGTAATGGAATACATGTACCGGCGTTGCGTATTTAAAATGGTAAATGGCCTGTATTTATATAGCGCTTTACTAGTCCCTAAGGACCCCAAAGCGCTTTACACATCCAGTCATCCACCCATCCACACACACATTCACACACTGGTGATGGCAGCTACATTGTAGCCACAGCCACCCTGGGGCACACTGACAGAGGCGAGGCTGCCGGACACTGGCGCCACCGGGCCCTCTGACCACCACCAGTAGGCAACAGGTGAAGTGTCTTGCCCAAGGACACAAAGACCGAGACTGTTCAAGTCGGGGCTCAAACCGGCAACCTTCTGATTACAAGGCGAACTCCCAACTCTTGAGCCACGATCGCCCAAAATCTAAAATACAAAATATGAGTAACTGTATTCCGTTACAGTTTCCATTTAAAAAGGTGGTATTCGGAATGCAGTTACTTTGTTGAAATAAGTGGATTACACGGCGGTCTTTTCCTGTTTCATATGTTAGGCTATGCCCTCTCTATTTTTGATAATTCCACGTCATTGGAAACCCAAACAAAACACGCATTAAGAGGCTCTAATGTGTGTGTCTGAATCTAGCGGCCTATGTCACCCCTACTTGCGGCCCGCATAATGAAAAATTATTGTTCAAAAAATGATTTAATATGAAAGCAATAGGCAGAGTGTTACAGGCATAGCCCTAAAGAATGTAACCTTATGGGCAGTGTAGCCCAGTTGTAAGTAAGCTATTAAGACTCGTCTGTACACTGTGTTCGTGTTTTCCTCTGAAACAATAAGTTCTGTTGGAGCAGCCTTTCAACACCTCTGTCTGTCTCTCGCTAGCAAAGTTGAGCCAGACAACAAAGTAAAGCTAGTTTTTGGTTACGAGTCCAACACGGAACCCGACATATTAGCCAGAGGTCCCTTTACTATGGTTCAGCGCCGCGGACCTGTTTTATATACAAGATCGCTGCAAAAAGTGCAGCCTTACCTAATGTCCACCTACTGTTACTCATTTATATTAAGATTTAAACATCTAGTTGGTGTTGGTGTGGTGTGTATTCTTCAGTAATAGTAATAAATCACACAGCAGTAGTACATTCACTGGACTGTTTGAATCTTATTATTATATTTTTACTACCCAGTATTTGAACATTTTTTATGTGTCTATTCGATTCGTTCTGATTATAAGAAAGGCCAGTTTGCTTTAAAAAGTCCAAAAAGTCAGTACCGTGCAGTAATAAAACAGAAGTACACCAGAAAAAATCCAGCTTTTGAAAGCAAATGAAGTTGTGAGAGAACAAATCTTTACAGTGAAGGAAGCAAATGTGATTGTGTAACTCCTGTATGGAAATGTTTGCTCCGAACAAAATATTAGGAAAAAGCATGCATAGCAATCAATAACCCTCTATCCCTCCCAATAAGCCGCTGAATCATAATTTCCTTCTGATTGTGAATCACAGTTTCAGCTTCAAAGCTCATGTCCCAGCTTCACACTGATTCACCTGCCTCTGCACTCTTCGAGGCCAAAATTGCAAAAAGAAAAAGCTTCCCCACATTCTGAGGTCAGGAGAAATGCTTCCCTCGTGTAATCACGCTCTATTGCTTGCTCTGGTCTCTCACTGACAAGCTCTGGAGAACCTTTTCTGACACAGATCACAACTCTGAGTGATGTCAACTCCAGACAACAGATACAGATCGGAAATGAACAAGACTAAACAGCTGAGTCACCCAGATGTATGCAGGAGTGTTAACAGCATGCATTTAAATACATACAAGTATAATAAATACCTCTGTTACCATCCACTTATAATGTTTGGTTGTTCACAGAAATGGATATGAGCCAGGAAAAGCGGCCAAGTGTTTTCACCAAAATTTTTCCATAACACAGCTGAAATGTCTAAAATAGTCAGAAGCTTTCACAGCAGCAATGGAAGCTTGTGGCTGGGAGCTTTTATGGATCCTTTCAGTAATAATCTAGAAGACAGCTAACAGATGCTGCTTACATAAATGAACAGTGGACACTTGACCTCACAACTTCTTAGATCATCGTTGTTTGCTTTTTGCTTTTGGGGGCATACTGCAAGCTACCCAGGCACTGAAGGATGACAAACTTCCAGATGTCTGAAGTTATTACAGTTTGTTGGGAGCAGTGTGTTTTATAGTGACAGGAGGGTCTGAACAGATATGTGAAAGTTCTGACATATATCTGCTTCTGCTACTTTCTTCTTTATCAGGTGAATTTGTAAAAGATTCCACTAAACAGTCACTTTAACTGATTTTCTCGCAAATAATCAAAGAGTAAGTTCTCCAGATCCAGCTATCATCCATGTATTTCAGACGAAATCTAGTTTTCTCTTTTTGTTCAAATACTTTCTAATAATATAACACACATATATCAGATGTTGCTCCCTTCCGTTGTGAGAAGTCACTGAATGACGGTATATTGACGAGTGACAGTTTCCTAAAAGGAACAAGCACACACCCTAACCCTAACCGTTTTGTCTAAAGACTGATCATTTACCAACATAGTACATTCACATCGACGCAAAGGCACTTCAAATCAATACATAAGATCTGCATACAATTCAGACCAGCTGCAGTCTACATCAGCAGAGCGCCTAGACTTCTATGAGTTTTAATTATTCACAAGTACGCTTCATCGAACAAAACTGGGGCAGGGAGATGAATTACAGGGAGGCAGATTACAACTCTCCGCCCCTCCCATCCCTTGCTAACCATCTGCCAAGCTTCTAACTAAAAATAGGTGTTAGACATGCGTAGAGACGTCAAAAAATGTGCTCGTCTGAATAGAATAGATTTGAAAAGCATGAGAGGTGTTGCCATGGGCATATAAACAGTGTTGGGGAGTAACGGAATACATGTACCGCCGTTACGTATTTAAAATACAAAATATGAGTAACTGTATTCCGTTACAGTTACCGTTTAAAAAGGTGGTATTCAGAATACAGTTACTTTGTTGAAATAAATGGATTACACTGCGGTACTTTCCTGTTTCATATTGTCGCGGGTCAGGACTGTTTGGGTTTGTTTGACAGCTATGTTCTGTTGTTCCAGGCGGCAGCGTTACGGTTGCCATGGTTACAGGGCGACACGCTCTCTCTCTCTCTCTCTCTCTCTGCGACTGTGTGTTTCCTGGGTGAGAGAGCGCCTTTTCGTTGTTGTTGTTGTTGTTGTGCTAAACTAACAGGCAGAATGCTACAAGCATAGCTCTAAAGAATGTAGCATCATGGGCAGTATAGTCCGTGTTGCAGGGAGAATGGACTGCCATACACGTTATGTGTCTGTGAGCGAGGAGGGAGAAAAAGGGGAGTGGAAAGGTACGAGTTGTCATCGAGGAAAAACGGGAGCTGGAAGCATGTAAATATAATAATAACCAGAGGTGTGGACTCGAGTCACATGACTTGGACTCGAGTCAGACTCGAGTCATTAATTTTATGACTTTAGACTTGACTTGAAAAAATGTTCTAAGACTTGTGACTTGACTTGGACTTTTACACCAATGACCTGGGACTTGAATTGGACTTGAACCGGTTTACTTGAAAAGACTTGATATTTTACCCCAAATACAAAATTTAACATGCATATTATATAGAGATTGAAAATGTGACGTCATTCACGGGTAGAACCGCAAAGGATTCTGGGAACTCGTGGCAAGCGGTACTAGCGCACGCAGGCTTTCAATTAAAATCAGTTATACAGCGATAAAAAGAAACACAAGAAGCCGTTGTATTATTAACTGTAATAGCCGGTCGCATGACAGCCACGGGAAGCCGACGGGTAAAGAGATCGGTTGTTATCGGATTACGTCGTTGAAGAGAAATTGTTCAAGCCATGTTTCCGAAGTAACAAAGACGCGACGGGTGGCCTGGATTGCAGCCATTCAAAGATCAAATATAACGTCCCAGAACTCTCCAGCTCACAGGTTAGTCTGCTCCAAGCATTTACACGAAGGTCAGTGTTTTTTAGTAGTTAATACGTCATTTTCATAACATAACTGGTGATATAGGTTACAAGCAAGTCTGGCGCTGAACAGAAATTGTCGCGCTATGCTCCTTTATTTATTGTGCATAAATAGTGAATTGTCCTGACACAATATTGCGTTTCGCTTCTGTTATTATGGTACATTGACAAAAACATATACTTTTATTCACAGGATAAAACAGGTTTTTTGTATCACTAATTGCCCAGTACGATTACAGCATACAATATTATTGTCACTGCTACATTTCTGTGATGCTACCAGAAATTATTTCCACTACTAATTAATTACCGTTGAGCTCAAAGGTCCTATTAATAAACGGTTAACGAATGTGTATTTATGACGACGATTTGTGAGACTGGTAAACTTATGATATGTACGATGGTCTTTACTTTCTACACGGTGCATTTCAAGGTCCTGCACCCATCCGTCGGTAAACTGTACCTGGGCTTGTTGCAGTGACCTGAAGTTACTAAACTTCATGAGTGTATGCACTCACTCCAAGAACCGTATGATTATAAATATGCATATAAATATGCTAGGATGAGATAGCTGACTTCATCTAACTAGCAAATGTTGTCCAGGCTACGTTGGTGATACAGTTTTTTTTAATGTATATGATATTTTTGTCATGCGATTTTAAAGCCGGTCCTACAACCGCATCCAAGAATAACATGCAGCTTATCTCAGAACTGTCGGTGAAAATTATTCTTGGAGCTAGGTTTAATTGAGCTGCATTTTAAAGAGGTGCAATTTCACAATTTGTGTATATTTTCTAAGTTCACTATTTTGTCATGTGTTGAGAAAAACACAGATTTTAAAATTACATGGTCTAATATTTACATTTAGCATAACTGCAACATTATTTTTTCGTTGTTTTTTTTTTTTTAAAGACTCGAAAGGACTTGAAATTCAAAGTTTCAGACTTGTGACTTGACTCGGACTTTTACACCAGTGACTTGAGACTCGACTCTGACTTGCCTGACATTACTTGAGACTTGACTTGAGACTTGAGGATAAAGACTTGAGACTTACTTGAGACTTGCAAAACAATGACTTGGTCCCACCTCTGATAATAACCACTGCAGCCAAGAAGAGAGCCTGACGAGCCCAGTTGTAAGTAAGCTATTAAGACTCGACTGTACACCGTGTTCCTGTTTTCCTCCGAAAACAATAAGTTTCGTTGGAGCAGTCTTTCAACGCCTCTCTCTGTCAAGAAAAGTTGACCCACACAACAAAGTAAAGCTATTTTTCGGCTACGGACCCCGCCGTATTAGTCAGAGGTCCCTTTACTACAGTTCGGAGTCGTGGACCTTCAGTAACAGTAATAAATCACACAGCAATAGTACATTCACGTTGTTGTAAAAAGCATGATAATATATTAAGTAATCCAAAGTATTCAGAATACGTTACTCTCATTGAGTAACGTAACGGAATACGTTACAGAATACATTTTGGGGCATGTAATCTGTAATCTGTAATGGAATACATTTTAAAAGTAACCTTCCCAACACTGCATATAAATGGGTTATGAGAACAAAAAGTAAAAAAGTATTGTAAACTATAGAAGTGCACCTGTAGATAAACATAGCTACGAGGTAAACAGCACATTTGCTTTTATTTAATTTATTAAGACAGATGAAGCTCGAAACAGACCAGCAGCCTCAGTCTGAGATAAACTGCACCATTTAATCTCAGATTGTAGAACACCTGGGGGTCACTGTAGCTCTGTTTCATCTCCACCCACCTCCAGCATTCACTCACCAGCCCCATACTGCTGCCTGAGGATGCCTGCGTCTCCTGACAGGGGTGAAGCTGATGACCTGGCCACTGAGGTGGTGGATATGAAGGGAGACAGGAGACCAAGCTGAGACTCTTGAGACACCCGCTGCTTCCCCAGCCCTGGCATTTGACCTCCTGCAAAATTTTTGCAAGGCTCAGAGGTGGCCCTCCAAGATGAGGCACCTCCCAAAGCTGTGATGGTATTCCTCAGTGATCCACGGTTCTGAATGTGTGACACAGCCTCTTCAGCCACCATGCTGTCAGCCAGTGTGACATGCAGTGTAGCATGAACATTAAATTCCTGACTTTCATCAGCCCACAGATCAGAAACACGGCACTCATACACGCCCTCGTCTTCTTTCTTCACCTTGGACAGGCTGAGGCTGTGAGAGATGGCATTGCCCTGAACACGCACAGTCTGAAAGTCAAGCACAGAGATCATGGGAAAAAATGGCAATGCCTCAGTAACATCTGCTTTTATTATGCATTTTATTCATCGACCTGTAGTTCCATGTTTTATGACTAACCACCAAAATGTGACTCTTCATTAGTTGCTCAACACATCAACACAAAAGATTTATAAAGCCTTCATTATCTCTAATAAGGACACATGTTACTAACTCCTATATAACATATTATTTGCTAGTTTAGCATAAACTAAATGTGCACAAGAGGAATCTTTGAGCCTCACTTTTGTGCTGCCGCAGATCAATCTTCATGTGCCAGAAAGAATTTCATGCTCTCTCTAAAGTGTGAATATCATAGAACAAATCCAGGGAATAAAACACTTTCAACGGGACAGTAAAGCGGGTACTTACACTTATTTTTGTGGCTTCTCTTGAAACATCCTAAAAAAAGAGATACTTTTATCAGTTTTGAAAATCTCACTGAATGTCAGCTGCACATTTTGGCAACAACACGAGTTTTCCTTCATTTTGTTTCAGAGAGAGGAAATGGCACAAGCAGAGCTGTTTGTCTCAAAGACACCGCTGATAGCCTCTCTCCTCTCTCTTTGTCCCTTGGGTGTGTTTTCTTCTGCTTTCTTTCCCCCCTGCTACATGTTGTAATGGGCTGAAGGGGAAATGAATTTCCATATGCGCTCATGATGGTGGCTTGAAACACCAGACCTATCAGATAATGTTGACAATCACCAAGTGCCCAAAGTCTGAGTGATGTGTGGATTTTAAAATGGTTCAACAAGTGCTGCTTATCGCTACTGAAATGTGGAGAAATGCTTTAGCAGTATTCCCAAATATAGTCAGTGTTAATGCTTAAAGGATGTTAAAATAAATTGTAGTGCAGATGATGCAGGGTAGAGACAGAGACACACACATATGCGTGAGGGCTATAAGTACCTTGGCTCTGTTAGCCGGAGCAGTGATCTGCAGCTCATCTTCAGACATATCTTTCTTCAGGTACCACCACTGGATCTCCAAAGACATGGGTGCTGAGCTGACAGCTTTAAAGGCGCAGGGCATTTCAACATCATCTCCTTCCCCCACACTCACATCTTTAGGGACTTCAGTAAATGTAGCTTTGGTGTGTAAGGGTAGAAGAGAGAAAAAGGTGAGACGGCAATTTTGCAAGTTTTTAAATGAGCAATGCCCTCCTCTGCAGATTGGTCTTTCATCTGCCCCTATTTAAATCACATCCCTTTCATAGTCTGACACGTTTCTACTGAGGTATCCAAAAATCTCCCCTGGCTTTATTTAAGTGAAAGCATTTTATTTATCTATTCATGTTATTAGAGAAGGATAAGCTGCTTAGTGTCAGCATTAGCAGGGCAAGTGGCGCTTAGCTGAAGGAGCTTTTTAATGCCAATCTATCTCCGATGTTTCCTTCATGTCACTTCACTTACCATTGGCACAAATCATACAGGCTGAGTTGATAAGGAAACAATAAAGGATCCCGTCGAGTCCCGTTTTTTCCATGTCACAGTTAATTCTTATCACGTTCACGAGCGTTGGACGGTCATTTGACCTGGACGCGATGTTACCCGCCTGCTCAGATAACTCCAAATACAGGCACAGAAGAACCCCGATTCAGACGCAGCAGCAGCAGCAGCAACACGCAGGATCCAAAGCTGAGCTCGGGCATAATTAAACTATTATTACAAATAGTGGATCCCTCAGAGAAGAGGCGCCTCCTTCGTTCCCAGCTGACTACCATCTGAGAAAACGAACTTCCTGATCAGGGACTTCCTCTACCTTGGTACAGTGCTTCCCTGAAAGAAGAAAGGCTCCATCCTCACTAACGGTCTTGTGCGTGTGTTAAAGGTCGGAAGTACTGCAGCTGAGGCAGCCAGAGACCAACAGCGATCGCTGCTGAAAAGTGCAGAGCTTCGTCGCTGCGCCTCCTCTGTCTGCTGTCACCGACCTGCAGCCCTCCCGCTGCTGTGCACGCTGCAAAGAGACACACACACACACCGCCAGTCTTGTCTTCCCACTGCTTCAGGGCTCCAAATATAAATACCAATTTTCTTTTATGCATTGAACTCACACACTTGCTGAATTAGTGTGAAAGCTGAGCTGAGTCATATTAATTGAACGACACGTTGTTAATGGAAATGAATGAAAATGTAACTTTTCAAAGCCGGTGAATTTTAAAAAATCTATTTATGTAAAATGATAACGAAAAAAATGATTGACTTTTCATGTTCAAAGCTATGATAGTTGTAAATGAACCTATTCAAAAGTAATTTTAAACTTGTGCAAATGATGACATAAAATCTTGCAGCAGCCTCTCTGTGATTTCTCTATCATGATCCAAGGTGAGCATCACGTTTTCGGGTGTATTTTTCCATCCCTGCTCAAGTGGGGGAGACGGATAGTTGTAACACACTGCAATCCAAAATATCTGCATGTCTCTGTTATTAAATAGTAGAGCTATTTTTTATTTTATTTACTAATTGCATGGCATGAGTGAAATTTTACAATTAACCACATAGTCTGGGTACGTTGTAACATAATGTAACACAATGAAATAAGGGTGCTGACAAAACCTTAGTATGTAATCTTTTTTATTCAACACTTAAATGCACGGATAAACATTTGTGTGTGTGGAGGTGTGTGTGACAGAGTGCAGAAATATGGATTTTGAACCTATTCTAACAAAAACAACAACTTTTCACCAACTGAATATTTCATTCATTTTGTTTGGCCTTCATTCAGTCTCGCCTCATTGGCTCAGTGGGCATTGTAACCTACAACTCTTGCACTAAGATTTGAACATAATAATGAAGATGAAAAAAATGTATTTGTGCACCAGCTTCATTAACTGAATTGTATGCGTTTGTGTCAAGTTTTTAATCACCATCAGATGGCTGACCTTGGTGTGGTTTGCAAAGTGCTTCAGAAAGATGAGGAACTCCATCCATCCTATATTTCCATTACCAATACTTCCTACTGGCCCATCTCTGACAAGTGTCTGCATAACGTATGCATGGGAACACAAACATTGGAGGAGTTGTGTTGCCAATGGCATTAACTGCACATACAAGGGTGAACCTCTCTCTGCTGATGTCATTGCCCCGACTTGTTTAGTGCCACATTTGCAATCATTCTGTCTGGGGTTTGCACAGTTGTTATGCCAGTCTCATCAATATTCAATATCAGTGCTAACAACTAACCTGATTGGCTACCTCCCTGGACTTTTTGAGTGACAACAACAACAACAACAACAACAACAACAATAATGTGCAATAAACACTCACTCATTCTTTTATTTATTTATTAAGTCATTCTTTTTTTGCTCATACCTTTCTTGCACTTTAAGTTACTGTGTTGTGTTGTTACTGTGTTGTGCTCAGTTGTGTTTAGTTGTGCATAGTGCCAACATGGAACAGTTTCCACTTTCGTTGTACTATTGTAGTAGATATGACTGTGCAATGACAATAAAGAGTTATCTTATCTTAAATTACATTAAAACATACCAAAGTAAAGCAATCTCTCTCCTTTCGTCTCAGACATCACTGCCATAAAGCTTCTCTTCTGCCACTTAATATGTGCATCCAGCCGCTACATTACTGCCATCTTGTTGCCGCAGTCGGCTATTGCTGCCAAAAGCTTTTTGTTTTTTTTGTTTTTCTTTGGGAGCAACATCTGATATATGTGTGTTATTTTTCTTTTCTTTTCAGAATCAGAATCAGAATACTTTATTCATCCCGAGGGAAATTAGGGGTTACAGCAGGCAGCACGCTAATGGCGCATGCGCACTCACAAAGGAACCTTCTGACCAACTTTACACAAACATCAATGTCATTGCAATGGTGTTATGTCTCTGTCTCTGAGGGCGTGTCCATCATGTAACAATGACTGGAGCTGGCCAGCAACTTTTTTCTGATAAAGTTAGGGTTCTTGCACATGCACGCTGTCTTTGACAGGAAACTAAGGGGAAACCAGTGTGAGGCAAACAGGAGCTGGTCGTTTTTTGTTACTGCTCTGAGATCAGTTACAATTTGCACTTCCTATGGAAACACAGCTAGCATTAGCAAATAAATGAGCTCCAGTGATTTAGCATCCTAACAAATGAGCTTCCTCTTGCCTACCACTTTGGCCAACATGTGTGATGTATAGAAGATTGATTATTTGATCAATTTGATATAATTGATCATTTTAATATAATTTTTGAAAACTCAAGATGTAGACCTGTGTTTCTGAGGTCATGAACAACTTCTATTTCCAGTAGTATATGGCTAGTCAACGCAAATGTGATTTATAAAATATGATGATGGACATTAAACATTGTAAATGTCCATTGTAAATGAGCTCAGTCTTAAACACATGCAAGAGTAATTTTAATTAATACTGATCGGGGGCGTGGGGGGGCGGACTGGCCCTTTCAGCCCCTCTGCCACATGTCTTACTCTCTCTCTCTCTCTCTCTCCATCTTCCTGTCACTCTTCACTGCTCTGTCCAATACAGCCCCCCAAAAAAGGCCAACAAATATTTTAATAATGGTGGGGAACATTTTTCTGCAGAATAATCATTTTAGGTAAGTGGGTGACTGTAGCTCAGGAGGTAAAGCAGGTAATTTACTGCTCGGAAGGTTAGTGGTTCTATCAGGGCTGGACTGGGACAAAAAAATCGGCCCGGGCATGTTGACTACAGACCGGCCCACCAGGTATTATAGGAAAAGCCGTAAAGCCTGTGAATGAAAACGAACCCTGTTGTGACAGTGATGTACACTGTCTTGTTGGTATATATGTATCAATCTAATAAACTTAAACCTACACCATCACTTACATCATCAGACATTTTTAAATGAGAATAAGAAAGTGCACTACCTGCGACTACCGCTGGTTTCCTCTTTCCAGCGCAAAGAGGGCACTAAACAAACACGAGAGACGGGACTTGCGACAGAAAAGCCGATCAGCTGATCATTGATCAGTTTCATGATTGAAGTAGCAACAGGAGAGGGAGGGGGAGAGAATGAGAGAAGAAGAGGCAGCTGTGCAGTGTAAAGACACAGAATAACTCCAGCTTTGTGATTGGTTTTCATTCTAGCTGAAGTACAGGACAAATCGTGTTTCTTTTCACCTCAATATTCTTTTCACCTCAATATTGAAGTTCAACCTCCTCGGCTGTAATTAGTCCAGCCCAGAGTTGATCATGACCAATTGGCCAATCCACCACCTTTCATTGTTTATACCACAGGTGTCGAACTCCAGGCCTCGAGGTTTTAGATGTGTCCTTGATCCAACACAGCTGATTTAAATGGCTAAATGACCTCCTCAACATGTCTTGAAGTTCTCCAGAAGCCGTCATTCAGGTATGTTGACCCACGGTGATATCTAAAACCTGCAGGACACCGGCCCTCGAGGCCTGGAGTTCGACACCCCTGGTTTATACCATTACAACAGAAAAAAACAAAAAAAACATCGACCCATAAAAATGGAAAATTGCCATTGGGCACCGGGCAAATGGCCGGTATGCCTGACGGCCTGTCCAGCTGTGGGTTCCATCCGTGTATCTTCCAGTCTGCATGCCAATTAATCCTTGGGCAAGATACTAACCCCAGGTTGCTCTCCAATGCATCCATTAGCGTTTTATTGTTAACTAGAAAGCACTGAAAAGCATAGAAGAAAGGGAATGCGGTGTTGTATACAGCGCTCTGAGTACTCTGGAGAGTAGAAAGGGGCTATTCAAGAATCAGTCCATTTGCCATCTATAAGGTTCCAATAATACAGTTTTATGTATCATCATCATTATCAAGCCTGTAGACTCCTGGTGGACATAGAGCTGCAACAACACCACGCCAACGGACTCTGTTCTGAGCCGTTTTCTTCAGCTGGGTCCACGTCATTCTGGCGGCCTTTACTTCACTCTCGAGAGATCTTCTCCACGTCTGTTTGGGTCTCCCCACTTTCCGTTTTCCTTGTGGGTTCCAGTCCAGTGCTTGCCATTGTCGAATGGTTTTTGATGTCTTGACCGACCGGGTTCTGTCTGGTTCTCTTCCACAGGTCTGTGTTCGAGATCTTCTCAGGCCATCTGATGTTGAGGATGTGTCGCAAGCACTTGTTGATGAAGCTCTGTATCTTGCTGGTAATGGTGTTGGTCACCTGCCACCAGAGATGGGGAGTAACGCGTAATCCGATTACTTTTTTCAAGTAACGAGTAAAGTAAGGGATTACTATTGCAAAAAAGGTAATTAGATTACTGTTACTTTCCCCGTAAGCACGCTGCGTTACTGCGTTACTAAAACCATGATTTTTTTGCGAGAGTGTCTCATGTCAATGACGTAAGCGAGTGCGACTTTCGTGGCAACAGCTGTGTGCAGATCAAAAACAGATAATATAACGAGTGCCGGAGAGAGTATGACCGTGCAGCGTTTAAAGCGTGGAAGTACTGACCTTATGTGCAGGTGTGACCGCGGCGGCACACCTGCACCGGGGCAAACCTCCGCCCCCCCCACTCCTGCTATACAGGTGAAAATAGAGCAACAGGACTGCTGAGTCTTTTATTTTATTTTGACCAACACTCCCTGCCACATCTCGGACCCATACAGGAGGACTGCTTTCAAATTGGTGTTGAAGATGCAGATCTTGCTGCGCTGAGATAAGGCTTTGGAGTTACAGATGGGTCGCAGGATGTTGAATGCAAGCCTTTCTTTGTTGATCTGGCTCCTAATGTCTTCATCTGTGCCACCATTGCTGTTGATTAATCTTCCTAGGGTAGACGAAGCAGTCGGTTTCCACTAAGTCTTCTCCCTGTAGCTGCAGTGGATCTTTTTGTCAGTTGTTCATCTGCATCACCTCTGTTTTTCTGATGTTGATCTTCAGGTCAGGTAAGCTTGGACTGTGCATGTTGCTGCTTATGGGACAGAAGGCTAACGTCCTCTGCAAAATCCAGGTCCTCCAGCTGTTTGGTGAAGGTCCACTGGAATGCAGTATTGCTGCCTTCTGTGGTTCCTCTCATGCTCCAGTCCATGACAATCAGGAATAATGTCGGTGACAACATCCAGCCTTGCCTCCCTCCGGTTTTCACTGCGAAGGGGTTGGTCAGTTTTCCCTTGTGGATGATCTGGCAGGACGAGTCTTCGTATAGCTGTTGGATGATGTTGATGTGGGATTCCATGGTGCTGCATCAGTTTCCAAATGGTCTCCCTGTCGACACTGTCGAAGGCTTTTTCAAAGTCAACGAAGATTGTGTACAAGGGAGACGGCCATTCGATAGACTGCTTGATGATGATGCGCAGAGTGGCGCAGAGTGGCGATGCGCCGCCACCTTGTAAACAAGATGGCGGCGCGGCAATAGCACGCAGCGGACGCTCTGGGGCCAAAGTGGTGCTGCATTGTTTAAGTTTTTTGTGTGTTTTTTGTGTGCAGCGTGTTTATTTTGCACTATGTATGGATATCGTCGCAACTGGTGTCGGTGTCCGTGCATACAACAGCCAGACACTTTTCAACCTAAATAACCCGGTTGACAACATCCAGGATGGGCTGCGGGAAACACTGCGTGAACTCGGCTTGCTCCGCGAACCAGGCCTCGAAGCCTCGGCGTTGCCTGATGCCGGCGGCCGGAGGAGGGGACATCGGAAGCGGTGCGCAAGGAAGCGGAAGCGCGGCAAGCGGGCGGGAGTCTGTGCTAGGCTAAAAACAAACCCTAGCCGGCCG
Organism: Aulonocara stuartgranti; assembly: GCF_965226115.1. NCBI lineage: Eukaryota > Metazoa > Chordata > Actinopteri > Cichliformes > Cichlidae > Aulonocara > Aulonocara stuartgranti. The sequence continues at coordinate 42,207,580 of NC_138939.1, forward strand.
GCTCTACCATCCATCATCTTATCCAACGTCTGCTCCCTGGATAATAAACTGGATTATATCCGACTCCAGCAGGCTACACAGCGTGAGGTTAGAGACTGCTGTGTCTTTGTTTTCACAGAAACATGGCTCAGCGACAGAGTACCGGACACCGCTATTCAGCTAAACGGGCTGGCCTCGTTTCGCACCGACAGAAATGCAGCTCTGTGCGGTAAGACTCGCGGTGGCGGCTTGTGTGTTTACATCAACGCGAAACGGTGCAAGAACTCTGTGCTAGTTTCTAGTTATTGCTCATCGCTGGTGGAGTTTGTGACTGTTAGATGCAGACCTTTTTATTTACTACGGGAATTCACCACTGTTTTCATTATCGGAGTGTACATTCCACCTAGCGCTAACGCTAAGGAAGCGCTATGGGAACTGTATACAAAGATCAGTGAACTGCAAAATACACACCCGGATGGACTGTTTATTGTTGCTGGAGATTTCAACCATGCAAATCTCAAGTCAGTGCTTCCTAGATTCCATCAGTATGTGGACTTTGCAACGAGAGGGGAAAACACGCTGGATCTTGTTTACACAAACATCCCCGGCGCATATCGGGCAGAGCCCCGCCCCCACCTCGGCTACTCAGACCACATCTCTGTTATGCTAATTCCAGCATACAGACCACTCGTCAGGCGATCAAAACCGGTTCTGAAGCAGGTGAAAACCTGGCCAGCAGGAGCCATCTCTGCTCTTCAGGACTGCTTCGAGAGCACTGACTGGAACATGTTTAGGGAGGCTGCAACTTACAGCGACTTCACTGACTTGGAGGAGTACACGTCATCAGTGTCCAGCTACATCAACAAGTGCACCGATGACGTCACTGTCTCCAAGACCATCATCTCACGACCCAACCAGAAACCGTGGATTACTGCGGAAGTGCACGCACTTCCGCAGTAATCCGAGACTCTGCCCTCAAAGCGGGAGATAAGGTGGCGCTTAGAAGAGCTAGGGCCGAACTTTCTCGGGCCATCAGAGAGGCGAAGCGCGCACACACCCAGAGAATCCACAACCACTTCAAGGACAGCGGCGACACACGGCGCATGTGGCAGGGCTTACAAGCCATCACTAACTACAGGATGACATCACCTGCCTGTGACAGTGACGGCTCCCTCCCAGATGCGCTGAACAACTTCTACGCTCGGTTCGACAGGCAGAACAACGTGGCGACGAGGAAGACCACCCCTCCTCCGAACGACCAGGTCCTGTGTCTCACTACAGCTGAGGTGAGGAAAACTCTACGCAGAGTCAATCCACGTAAAGCTGCTGGACCAGACAACATCCCAGGCAGAGTGCTCAGAGAATGTGCTGATCAGCTGGCAAATGTTCTCACCGACATCTTCAACATCTCTCTGAGCAGTGCCGTTGTCCCCACGTGCTTCAAGGCCACCACCATCGTCCCCGTGCCCAAGAAGTCTTCGTTGTCCTGTCTCAACGACTACTGTCCTGTTGCACTTACACCCACCATCACGAAGCGCTTTGAGCGGCTCGTCATGAGACACATCAAGACCCTGCTGCCCCCCTCACTGGACCCACTGCAATTTGCGTACCGCCATAACCGCTCAACGGACGACGCCATCTCCACTGCACTCCATCTTGCCCTCACACACTTGGACAAGAAGGACTCACACGTTCGAATGCTGTACATAGATTTCAGCTCAGCATTCAACACGATCATCCCCCAACAACTGATCGGAAAGCTGAGCCTGTTGGGCCTGAACACCTCCCTCTGCAACTGGATCCTGGACTTTCTGACCGGAAGGCCTCAGTCAGTACGGATCGGGAACTACACCTCCAGCACCACCACACTGAGCACTGGGGCCCCACAAGGCTGTGTGCTCAGTCCTCTGCTGTTCACACTGCTGACTCATGACTGTGTAGCAACACACAGTTCAAATCACATCATTAAGTTGGCTGATGACACGACCGTGGTGGGTCTCATTAGCAAGAACGACGAGTCAGCATACAGAGAGGAAGTGAAGAGGCTAACGGGCTGGTGTAAAGACAACAACCTGTCTCTGAAGGTTGACAAGACAAAAGAGATGGTTGTTGACTGAGCATCAACGGCTCCTCTGTGGAGATCGTCAGCAGCACCAAATTCCTGGGCGTCCACCTGGAGAAGGACCTCGGCTGGTCCCTCAACACCAGCTCCCTGCACAAGAAAGCCCAACAGCGTCTCTTCTTTCTGAGAAGACTGAGAAAGGCCCGGCTTCCACCACCGATCCTGACCACCTTCTATAGAGGAACTATCGAGAGCATCCTGAGCGGCTGCATCACTGTCTGGTTTGGGAACTGTGCCATATCGGACTGCAAGACCCTACAGCGGATAGTGGGAACAGCAGAGAAGATCATCGGGGTCTCTCTCCCCTCTGTTGAGGACATCTACACCACACGCTGCATTCGCAAAGCCACCAACATTGTGGCTGATCGGACACACCCCTCTCACACACTCTTCACACTCCTGCCATCTGGAAAAAGGTACCGAAGCATTCGGGCACGCACATCCAGACTGTGCAACACAGTTTCCACAAGCCACCCGTCTCCTCAGCACACACACAAACATTATCACTCAGCTTAACTCAACTACCTCAAAACATTGAGACTGGACTGATTAATCAACACAAGCGCAAACACACTGACCTACACCACCAAACCATCGTACACACCAACCTGTAAATGCTCTTTTGCACAATATTATTACTGGACTTTTTGCACTAACTTCTTCACTTCCTAATTTTTGCTGCTACACTAAGGAATGTTTACTGTTCCTCCACTACCTCAACTCATCATCACAAAACCTTATTATTATGTTACGTTGTGTTTTTTTGTCACACTGTCACTTTGTTGCTCTTGTTTGCACATTTGCACGTGCACTTTGTTGTCTGCTGTCTGTTAACCAAAAAAAAAAGGCTTCCTTAGATAGTTAGACAGTTAGTTTTTGTTCATTTATGTTGTAATTTATGTTAGGTCAGTCTGTCTTGTCTCTGCTAGCCAGCTAACTAAGATAAGAGATAAGATAAGATAGAAGCTTATTAATCCCTCGGGTGGGTTCCTCTGGGAAATTCGGTTTCCAAAAGCACAGCACCAACAGAAGTTTCAGTTACAGAATGTTATATATATATATATATATATATATATATATATATATATATATATATACACACACACACACGTATATAAATACACACACATATATAAATACACACACATATATAAATAAAATATACAAAGGGGATAAATAGGAATAAAAATAAAAATACAAGTGAATTGCACATTTCAAGTATTGAGGTCTATTGCACCATTGACGATTTACAAAGGTATTGCACAGTGAGGTGAAGAGGCACTACAGCTTAGTTGTTCCCCCCTCTTTGTCCTCCTGTTTCCCCTCCCTCTCCCCTCCAGAGAGGAGTTAAACAGTCTGATGGCGTGTGGGACAAAGGAGTTTTTAAGTCTGTTAGTTCTTGTCTTGGGGAGAAGCAACCTGTCACTGAACAGACTCTTCTGGTTGTTAATGGCCGTGTGCAGAGGATGCCCAGCATTGTCCATAATGTCCAGCAGCTTCTTTAGTGTCCTTTTCTCTGCCACTGTCACCAGTGTCCAGCTTCATGCCGACCACAGAGCCAGCCTTCCTGATCAGTTTCTCCAGCCTGCATGAGTCCTTCTTTGCTGTGCTGCTCCCCCAGCACACCACAGCATAGAAAAGTACTCCAGCAACCACCGACTGGTAAAACATCCTCAGGAGCTTCCTGCAGATGTTAAAAGACCTCAGCCTCCTGAGGAAGTACAGTCGGCTTTGGGCTTTGTTATACAGGTGCTCTGTGTTGCATGACCATTAAGTTGCATGACCATTAACTAGGCCTCTTAGTTAGCTAGTTTAGTGTTTTCTGTTAATTTATGTTGTAAATTTATGTTGCATGTAGCACCTTGGTCCTGGAGGAACGTTGTTTCGCTTCACTGTGTACTAACTGTATATGGTTGAAGTGACAATAAAGCCAACTTGACTTGACTTGACTTGATGTGCTCTGTACATGATCTGTCTTGTCTTAATCCTGCCTGCTCTGATCTCAGTCTCTTGTCCAATGCCTCCTTCATTCTCTCCAAGATGATTCTGGTCAACACCTTGCTGAGGATGGACAGCAGCATAATTCCTCGCCAGTTGCCGCACTGAGATAAATCGCCTTTCTTGGGGAGCTTCACCAGGTACCCAAGCTTCCAGTCAGCAGGCACTTGCTCCTGTTCCCATATTATCACTAGGATAGGTTGCAGCATCTCCACTGCTGCTGCCACGTCTGCCTTGACAGCTTCTGGAAGCCCTGGTACCTTTCCATTTTTCAAGGACTTGATGGCTTTGGTGATCTCTGCCTTGATTGGTGGACTGCTGTTGATACAGAGGTGCTCTTCTGCTGGTGGTAGGTCGGGGACTGTTTGCGGTGTTAGTCGATTCAGGATCTCTTTGAGAGTAAATGGAGTAAACGGCTGTTTTTCCAAACAGCTGAACTCTTCTACTGGTTCACCACAGGGTTGCTGTCTCTCTCCTCTACTGTATATTTTGTCACTAATGACTGTCGCAGTACACAGGCTAATAGGCATTTCATTAAATACGCAGATGACACAGTCATTGAAAGCCTCCTTCATGGTGAAGAGGATTCCCATGGGCCTGTTGTGGATGAGTTTGTTTCGTGGAGTGATCAGTCCTTCTTAAAGATCAACACACTGAAAACCAAGGACATGGTTATTGACTTCAGGAAGACATCCCCCCATCCTGCACTAACAGTGGTGAATGGTGCAGCCATTGAACTGGTGGACAGTTATAAGTATTTGGGGGTTGTTCTTGATAAGACTCTGTCCTTTGAGTCACAACTTGCTGCTACAGTGAAAAAGGTTCAACAAAGACCTTTTAAGGAGGTTGAGAGGTTTTAATGTTTCATCTGTAATGATGACTCTTCTTTTTATAAAAAGTTTTATTGGATCTGTTTTAACCTTCTGTATCATTGCTTGGTATGGTAATATTTATTTGAATAATAAGACCAGACTTAGCAACCTGGTTAAAGTGGCTGGTCAGATTTCAGGGAGGTCTCAGGTCCAGCTTGTGGACTTCTATGACAGGCAGGTGCTGAGGAAGGCAACCTCTGTCATGTTGTGTTCTTTAATGATTTTCAACTGCTTCCATCAGGTTGTCGGTATAAAGTGCCTGCAGTGAATACAAAGAGACATAGATTGTCTTTTGTACCTAGTGCTATTATCATGGTTAATAACTCTAAACCATAAGGGTTGTTGCCATTACACACTGCACTTTTTCGATGATAAATTTAGGTTGTTTCCTCAGGGCTTATGGACATACTGCAAATTTCCCACTGGGGACAATAAAGTTACCATTACACATTGAACACTGAACCCATCTTCTTCTTTGTTTCTTGTCACTTGTGATTGTTTTCCCATTCTTGTCCTTGACTGGCTTCCTTGAGTTGAAACTTTTTCCTGACAAGGTCTGGGTGATCTCATACACTCACCTCATGTTGTTCTGCTTGGCTGCTGTTTCTGCCTCTTTTGTCATACTGTGCACAAATTGTCTTTTGTCCCGTCTGGCGCTCTTCTTCACTTCTCGGTTCACTTGACATCTGTTAATTTTTTGCTTCACCTCCTTTCTCTTCTCTATCTTCTCCCATGTGTCTTTTGTCATCCCATCTTTCTGCTCCCTCTTCTTCTTCCCCAGGACTTTGGTGTAAACGGCCTTCCAGGTCTTCTGTATTTCTGTCCAGGGCTTCTCTAATGTCTTTTCGACCAGATCCCCCAGCACCTCAAATCTGTTCCTGACTTCACAGTTGAACTCTTTTGCTTGCTTGCTGTCTTTCAAAAACTGTATGTTGAACTTGTGATGTGGTCTTCCTGAAGAGTCGCAGAAGAATCTCAACTTGGTCTTCAGTGTTGCCACTAGCAACTGTCCCAACTCTCCATAATACAGTTTTATGTATACTGAGGTGTTTTCATAGTGTTGCAATAATAACGAAAGAGGATGTATGTTATATCACAAGACACGGTGGTAAGAAGACTGATCAATTTGTTTAACTAACTCGTTTACGCAAGGCATTTTGTAGAGGGCATAGGAGGCGTGGTATTTTTCTTGAAACAACAACTGTGATCTCCACATTTCAACCTCTTTTCTCGAAATGATCAATAATATATTTCCCTTAATGTAGCCCCAAGCCCTTTCGTGGGGAAGTGAGACGTAGAGAGAGTGGTGGAGAAACGGCCACGCCTGTGATCTGACGTGACGCTAACTGAGTGCAGACCGTCAGCCCGTTCTTGTGGGTCACATGACAGGCCAGCCTTCCCGACTGAGCTGAAACACGTCCCATAACCATGGTAAGCACTTTACCGAATACCGACTTTAGTGCAACGTTGTGCATTCCGACATTTGCCTGTGTGAAGTTTTGACCGCTGGAAAAACTCATTTTGACTGTGTAACGTGATTTGATCTAAAGTCAGCTGCGTGAATGGTCCTTTGGCCTAGCTCGGCGTTTGACAGCAGCTAGCTAAGCTAACTAGCAGCCGACTGAAGCTATCGAGCAACTAGATGCAACATTTGTTTGTCTTTGAAACACTCATCGTGCTCCTATATGCAGTATGATATTTGCAAACAAAGGCTGCGGTACACATCAACATTTCTGACGCAAATTAAATAAGACTGTACAGTTAGGTTTTTGTTAGCGTCGTCTTTCGCTTTGCTGTGTCATATTTTAATGTAAGCATCTAAATGTTGCCTCCGACTTAGAGTAACCGAACACGGAGCATACAGACGGAAGCATGTCGTGTGAGATTGTGCAGGCGAGCTCAAACACCTGTAGCAGCTTCGTTTGGTCTGATGGACATTCAGTCGTTTCTGTAAAACTTTTTTCTTCAATTCACGGACGATCCTGCCATCAAACCTCAGTAGATACAGCCGTCGTGACTTCAAACATGCAAACAAATCTGACTCGATGTGTTTTGGATTTAGACATGGAAACAACAACTCGGGAGTCTGCTGAACTCCTCAGACTGCTCCGTTTTTTCCTTTCTCTTTTCTGGCGTTATAGACCATCAGACAAGTCAAACTTGAGTTCTTGCTTTTTATGCTGTGTTGCATGAAGAAAATCCTGCTAGATCAATCAAGGAGTGCTATAACTTGTATTTCCATCCTCTGTTGCAGCCAGCAACACAGCAGTCACCCCAGGATGAACAGGAGAAGCTTCTGGATGAAGCTGTGCAAGCTGTCAAGGTCCAGTCGTTCCAGATGAAGCGATGCCTGGTAGGAGCATTTCAGTTTATAGGACTATCATCTTGATTGTGATGTGCTTTTTAAACCACTGGTTCTTCCTAAGGATACTCCTGGACTTTTATGGTCTTTTTGATTAAAAGGAATACTACAATAATATGGATAATCAATAGAGATGGCTAATATAACCTCAAAATTCTGTCATGATATTTAAAGAGACTGTGAAGTAATCATATTTCTTACACTATGGGGAAAAAGGATGAACTAAATTTTATTGATGTAAGTAAATGAGGGGCATTTTCCATCAGTTAATCCCCTTTTCCTTTTCATAATGATGTCTCAAAGATGAATTCAAGGTCCGTTCAGGCTGTTCAGCGTGTTATACATGAAGTGTTTCTTGAATCACGCATGTGTTTTGGATGTGATATGTAATATATTTGTGGCCTGCAGGACAAAAACAAGTTGATGGACGCCCTGAAGCATGCCTCCAACATGTTGGGTGAACTAAGGACCTCCATGCTTTCTCCAAAGAGCTACTACGAGCTCTGTATCCTTTACATGTGCTGATTAGACATTTATGTCTCATCTAAACAGGCTGACTGTATAACAGATGCTACTAGCCAGTCGTTACATGTCACAGTTTATAACTTTATGATGTTTGAGGTGGGGTTGTCATATTGTCATTCATTTGCCTTCATGTTAATGTTAATCATATTTGAAGGCAAATGAAGCAGCAAGCAGGCGGGAGATATTCACTTGAAAAGGACAAGGAGAATAAGCGCTGCCTAGTATTTTACTGCATGGTCACATTGATTTGGGGAGAAAACTTCAGACACTGGGCCAGAAGTTGAAACAGCGTGGACAGTATGCTTGCATTACAACAATATCTTGTTTAATAAATGAGAGCTGAATGAAGGCAGTGCAAACTGATGTTTGAAAGTGCAGAGCTGGCTGCCTTCTAAAGTCAAACACTCAGGTTGCCATTGGAGATCTCATCCAAAATAGTCTTAGTTGAACAACTGTTGGAAAAAAGGCAGAACTACTGCACTCATTTAATTCATCCCCGTTTTTAGTTCTACTGATGCTTCCTTTGAGGATTTGTTGGAGTGTAAACTCTAGGCTTATAGAGCCGTAATGTAAAATTGAAAGAACACTTAATGCTTAGGTGGCCTGACAGTATTGCGCCTGAACACACTGTGTGCAGATTGAAAGTGAAGCCACTACATTATAAACATGCTGCAAGGAACTGCATTGTTGAATGTGTATGATTTGTGGCGTGTGTGCATTGGTCCCTAACACTGTCTGCAGATATGGCCATCTCTGATGAACTCCACTACTTAGAGGTTTATCTGACCGACGAGTTTGCCAAGGGACGTAAGGTGGCAGATCTGTATGAGCTGGTCCAGTATGCGGGCAACATCATCCCCAGACTGTGAGTATCAACCAACCTGAACTTCTGTCAAATGTGGAGCATTAGTGGCGTCTGTTCAGCGCTGTCTTCCTTTTACCCAGTAGAGAGGCGACATTAACATTTCAGCCATACAAATGAAGTGCTGAAAAACACGTGTTTGGTCTGAAAAGGTTGCAAATGTGCATCAGTAAGGCCAATGTCTCCATGTTATCTGCTTTTTGTTTGAACTGATATTTTCCTCCTAGGGCTATTTTATTATGGTGATATTATTTCAACTCTAGGCCCCTGTCCCAGGTTTCTACCTGCATTTGTGGATATAGCTCAGACCATACACAAGCAAATGTGGGCTGGTCCTTGTGTATCTGTGTCCAAATATTTAGACATTTGGATGCAGAGGCAGTGTTTCAGAATTAAATATTTCGATCTGTTGATGTAATGTTAATATGGATTCTGGTTGTGATGTGTGGATTTTTACCCCTCAGCCGTAAGAGGCTGAGGGGACTGTTGTTGTCAGCATGGCAGGTGAGCAGGTGCGTGGGAGGACAGCGCGAACATCTAAGTTTGTGAATGCGATAACTGGAGAATGAGGTCATGTAGGAGCTTCACATTGATACCATAGTTGACTCTGCTATGAGTCTCGGACGAGTTTCATTCCTGGTGATTTTGACCTCGTGGTCAGAATTAAGTTTCATGAAAATCCTCTCAAAATCTTGTGAATGTGATAACTTGAACAAGGCGACATAGAAATTGCAAATTGATAACATAAGTGTCTCTACTAGGAGAGTGAGGGTTAGCAGTGGTGGTCGCCAGTAAATGTGCAAAAGTTACTTTTACACATTAGTGGGTAGTCGCATTGGTGTAGGTGAAATGTGATGAATCCACATTTGTCACCTTGTGAGACTGTTGTCTGTTTATACTAACTTTATTCTCTGAAGTTGTGGAGACGTCTGTCTAATGAAGTCTTTTGTTTCCTCCCGTCTCTCCAGTTATCTGCTAATTACAGTGGGTGTGGTATATGTTCGGTCCTTCCCGCAGTCTCGCAAGGACATTCTGAAGGACCTTGTTGAGATGTGCCGTGGTGTCCAGCACCCACTCAGGGGCCTCTTCCTCAGAAATTACTTGTTGCAGTGTACTCGCAACATACTACCAGATGATGGAGAGCAGTCAGAGTAAGTAAGCTGAGCTTTTTCCCTCTGTGTGCACCCACGACTATCACAGTAGTTGTGGGTTTTTTTCCCTTTCCAACATTTCAATTACAAAGGAGTGTTTGCAACCGATGTTGCAATCTCTTTGCTACACTATACTATTTGCTTGTCTGCCTTTGCATTCATATGAACTTCAATGACATCCCATTCTTAATCCATAGAGTTTGCAGCTGTATATAAAAGCTTTGACTATTCTTGGAAGGCTTTCCACAAAATTTAGGAGTGTTCTATGGACTTTTTAACCATTCTTACAGAATGGCATTTGTGAGGTCAGACACGAATAAGGCCTGGTTCACAGTCTCGAACTCATCCCAAAGACAATCTATCAGGTTAAGATCAGGACTCTGTGCAGGGCAGTCAAATTCTTATGCACCATATTTGCTCCTCCATGTCTTTATGGACCTTGCTTTTTGCACTGGTGTGCAGTCATGTTGGAACAGGAAGGGGCCAACTGTTCCCACAAAGTAAATGGTAAATGTATTTATATAGCACTTTACTAGTCCCTAAGGACCCCAAAGTGCGTTACACAACCAGTCATCCACCCATTCACACACACATTCACACACTGGTGATGGCAGCTACATTGCAGCCACAGCCACACTGGGGCACACTGACAGAGGCGAGGCTGCCGGACACTGGCGCCACCGGGCCCTCTGACCACCACCAGTAGGCAACGGGTGAAGTGTCTCGCCCAAGGACACAACGACCGAGACTGTCGGAGCCGGGGCTCGAACCGGCAACCTTCCGATTACAAGGCGAACGCCCAACTCTTGAGCCACGATCGCCCCACAAGTTGGGAGTATAAAATTGTCCAAAATGTCTTGGTATACTGAAGGAGTAAGAACTAAGTAAGAACCATTCACTAGAACTAAGGGGCCAGGCCCAGCTCCTGAATTTCACCCCCCCACACCTTAATCCCCCCTGCATCTGATGCTTTGCATAGTGATGTAAGGCTTGGGCATAGAAACCCATTACATGAAGCTCTCTACTCCCTGTTCTTGAGCCAGTCTGAAGGCCATTTGAATTTTGGAGGTCTATAGCGATTGAGTCTGCAGAAAGTTTGCAACCTTCACACAGAGCCTTGTAGGTTTGTGTTTACTTGTGTTATCTTTCTCTAATATTAACATTTCTTTGAGAATTTGAAACATTTAAAAATGACAAACGTATAAAAACAAGTAGGAAATCAGGAAGTGGCCACATCTTTGTATGTCTGCTGTATTTTTTAATGCTAGTATTTTGTTGGGTACCCCAGCTGTTTAATACATTGGTAATGTTATAATTAGATCTTATTAGAAGTCATGATAGATCTGTGAAGTTATTTTAACCAGGCCTGCAACGCTTTTTCAGAATCTTTATTCCATATTTAGTGGTGAAGAAATTTCTAGTAGTTGGGGTTATGTATAAGTGACATAATGATGATGACAAGTGAACCGAACAGAGAAGGTAACGTCAGACTCACAGGAGGAAGATGACTCTGAAGATCACAGGTACTTTATAATAATGGCTTTTTAAAACATATAGATGTTAATTATCGCTGTATGTGTGATGATGTTCCTTCATTCAGATTGCCCCATAGGGTACATAGAGACACGTATACATGCTTACACTGTGGTCATTATTGTAAGCAGGGATGGGAATTGATAAGAATTTGGTGATTCTGATTCTATTATCGATATCACTTTGAGAGTCACCACCATCCTAAGCAGCATATGAAAGACATTCATGCAAATTATTTACATGCTGAGTGGCCAGATGTTTATGGGTGTTGGAGGTGTTTCTCCTCTTGTTGTGATCAGGTCATTACTCCAAAGTAAAAAACATTATTACACAGAACGCCTTTCTTAAAAGTAATGCATTACATTACTTAATTTCTCCCTGGAGAAAGACATTCGTTATGCTGCTTTTTACATTGCTTTCAGGTTACTCTGTTTACTGACCTAAATCACTGGATCGGATATCGGAGAGAAATAAAAAATGTAACCCGATCCATTAAATATCAAAAAAGCACCTCAGAAAACTTGCGACACAGCGTAACTCTGCTCATAACCGTAGCACGTCGGAGCAGTGTGGTCACGTGATAGAGCAGCTGTGTGTGTTTGTAGCCTCGCTACCAACCCAGCATTTCATCTCCGAGGAAGTGATCCCCGAGAGAAGTAAAGCAAGTGTGTAAGTCCATCTCTGAATGTAAAGCATTCCTGCGTTAAGCTTAACAAGCGATATATGGAGCGACTGCCTCTTCTTGCTGCTACTTCAATCATGAAACTGATCAATGATCAGCTGATCGTTTCTCTCCTTTGTTTTTGGTCCACTTTGCACCAGAAAGAGGAAACCAGCGGCTGAACAACAGCAGCACGTTTAAGCTTGATCAGCTGTTGTTAGAATTTATTTAATATTACTTTCTACTCGAGGATCTTTTTCTACGTAGCTGACGTAACTGTGCAGGGGCGGATCTAGCAAAGTTTAGCCAGGGGGGCCGATAGGGCATTAACTGGGAAAAGGGGGCACAAAGACATACTTTTGTTTCTTATTCTCATTTAAAATGTCGAGCTTTTAATAAATAATTATCTGACACCCAAAGTTTTAATTTGATGTAAAATGTATAGAAGTCCATTACTGTATATAGTAACTATTAAGTCTAATATATATACCCTAGTAAGCTATAGTACTTTTTCCTTTGGGAAGGTACCATCTGTGCAGTCTGCAATTTTGTTGAAGAAAGATGTTGAATCTATTTAATATTTCTTGAAAAATAATTTATTTCTGTGCATTTTTTTCACACTGCATCAAATTAAAGTTGATTACATCGATTAAGCATCATGAGGTGGAGCGTGAGGGGTGGTTCCCTATTTTTTTATTTTTTTTGCTGGGAGTTTGCAGCCCTATTAGTTAGGTTGCTTAATATTTCTGCTAAGTACTCTTTAAAATACCAGAATAGGGAGGATGGTGCAGGTTTAAGTTTATTAGCTTGATCAGTATTGCTGAACTATGAAACATTTTTTTTTTGCATACAGGTATAACAGAATCAGAATCAGAATCAGAATACTTTATTGATCCCTGGGGGAAATTATTTTTTGTTACAGTGCTCCATTTTAAACCAACATTAAGACAAGACAGACAATACGCTAACTAAGAATAGTACAATATATACATATATATACATACATACATACATAAGTCACTCATAAATAAATAGTTGGAAAAGAAACATGTGTAGCTGTAGCAGCAAACAGTGTGTTAAGTGGATGCGTTGTACAGGGAGCCACAGGCAGGAATGATTTCCTGTGTCGTTCAGTGGTGCATCATGGGTAATCTCAGTCTCTCACTGAACGAGCTCCTGTGACTGACCAACATGTCATGGAGTGGGTGGGAGGTGTTATCCAACATTGTCTTTATCTTGGACAGCATCCGCCTCTCCGACACCACCTTGAGGGAGTCCAGCTCCATCCCCACAACATTGCTGGCCTTACGGATCAGTTTATTAAGTCTGTTGGCATCTGCGACCCTCAGCCTGCTCCCCCAGCATGCAACAGCATAGAGGATCGCACTGGCCACCACAGACTCATAGAAAATCCTCAGCATTTTCTGGCAGATGTTGAAGGACCTCAGTCGCCTCAAAAAATAGAGACGACTCTGGCCCTTCCTGTAAAGTGCTGTGGTGTTTTTAGCCCAGTCCAGTTTATTGTCAATGTGTACTCCAAGGTATTTATAGTCCTCCACAATGTCAACACTGACCCCCTGGATTGAAACAGGGGTCAAGTGTTTCCTGGTCTTCCTGAAGTCCACGATCAGTTCCTTGGTCTTTGCCACGTTGAGCTGCAGATGATTCTGCTCACACCACGTGACAAAGGAGTCGACCACAGCCCGGTACTCTGTCTCATCATCCCTGCTGATGCATCCAACCACCACAGAGTCATCAGAAAACTTCTGAAGATGGAGGTCTCTGTGCAGTGGCTGAAGTCTGTGGTGTAGAGGGTGAAGAGGAAGGGGGAGAGGACAGTCCCCTGTGGTGCCCCTGTGTTGCTGATCACCTTGTCAGACACACACTGTGGGAGACGTACATATTGTGGTCTTCCTGTCAAGTAATCAACAATCCAGGACACCAGAGAAGCATCCACCTGCATCGCTGCTAACTTATCACCCAGGAGGGTCGGCCTGATGGTTTAGTGTAGTTGTTGTTTTAAACTTGAGTATGAACTTATACAAAATGCAGCAAGATATTTAAAAGTCAGTTTTATTGATTAAAAAACTATCGGATTCATATCGGTATTGGCAGATATCCAAATTTATGATATCGGTGTTGGACATAAAGTGGTATCGTGCCATCTCTAGTAATGACCAATCATTACGAGGCGTGTGGGACACATGCCAACACAAATCCCCAAAGAACACACGTGATCTTTTCTTAATATTTGGGTATGAGTACAAAGATGAAAGAGACTAAATAGAATTTATTAACATTTAGGTGATGTAATGTAGATGTGATCTGTGAACTGGACTTTTCTATTCAGGGATATTAAGCAGGATTTTTCATATAATAAATTATTAAGTCCACTGTTTGGATTAAAAAACGCGTCACTGTTCATGGTGTTATATTGGTGTTTTAATAGTTGATACTGGGAATTTAGAAATCACCAGAGGGGAAGGACAACTCTAGTCCTGCAATCTTCTGCATCCCTCTTGTTAAACTGCAGCTTTTACTCCACAGGGGAACAGAGGAGATGACCGGTGACATCAATGACTCCATTGACTTTGTCCTTCTAAACTTTGCGGAGATGAACAAGTTGTGGGTTCGAATGCAGCATCAGGGTCACAGCCGAGACCGAGAGAAGAGAGAAAAGGAGCGACAAGAACTGAGGATTCTGGTGGGCACCAATCTAGTTCGGCTCAGCCAACTGGAGGGTGTCAATGTGGAGAAATACAAACAGGTGTGTTTTTGCTGATCTGTGCAGTGGGGACTGGTCTCAGCACAGAAATCGATTTGTTGCTGTCATCTTAGAAAGAGGAGAGCTGCTGGTTCTCTGGTGTGTTCAACACTGATCACGACTTTCAGAAATGTGCGAGTGATGTTTGATTATCTGTGTTTACTTATGTTATAGTGATAGGGTTGTTATCAACTCAAGTAACGTTATGTTGACATTACCTGACTTCCTGTGTCTTTTCTGCATTTACTGGAAGTCCCAGAGATGTGATATAATATATGACTACACATTGCTTTATTTTCACCAAAATCAACTATGGCCACTGTTATGGCTTTATTGTGTGGTAATGGTTTGACACACACATTAGGGCGGAGTTATGTGCTCCAGTGAGTGATCGTCCTATCGGCCTCCTGTGAGCGATAGCATCACCACTGTGGGGGGTGGTAGAGGAGGCTAACACATGTGTGGCCCAAAAGCAATACGAAGATTCAGTGTTATTATGCACATCTGATTAAACTATGCTGGACGTCTGTGCGTAGTGTCAAAGTGGTCATCCCGTATTATCCTTTTATCCATTCCAGGATGCTTTTGGATGTAACCCCACTCCTCACTTTGAGTTTTCACAAAGCAGGATAGCACTTTGGAAGTAATGATACTCCAGAAACAAGTACAGCACAATGTCGTATCCTTGAGCATTGATGATTCTTTTGACATTGAATTGTAATGTTTCAGCGTCGTGTTTGCTGCATTTGACATGTATTTATACCGTACATACTTACATACATACTGTTGTTGTATTTATGATAATTTGTTCAGTCAAACCATTTTTCTTGTGCCTTTTTCTCTCCACAGATTGTTCTTCCTGGAGTCCTGGAGCAGGTTGTGAACTGCAGGGATTCACTGGCTCAGGAATATCTTATGGAATGCATCATTCAGGTACCTTATGTGAAAATTCTCGAGTCTCATTTACAACTAATCCAGTAGACCAGACTTTACTTGCTGTTTGTACCTTAGTTTATAACACTGGCTTTAGGGAATAGTAGGGATGACCAGAAATCATGCACTGTTAGTAAAAACAAACAAACACTGTACCATGTTAAAGGAAAACAAATGGGGGATTGGTCACATGTAAGCAGATTTGTTCCACCCGCCGTGTTCCCCAATAAGCCAACATTATTTGAAAAATTCAAATGGCCTTTATTTCAATCATCCTGGTTGTTTCAAATATATGACGTGCAGTCACAGTCATTCAGGCCTCAGCTAACATAATCTCGTCTCCGAAGGTTTTCCCAGACGAGTTCCACCTTCAAACACTGAATCCTTTCCTGCGTTCCTGTGCTGAGCTACATCAACATGTAAATGTCAAGAACATCATCATCGCCCTCATTGACAGGTATGGTTTTATTTGCTGGAGTGTAGCAGAGCTACCCAGTGAGCAAACTGCAATTTAGTGCTTTTTGAGACTGGTTGACTGACAGTACCAGTTACAGTTAGCCATATATTACTTTATTCTATACATTTTAAAAACATTAGTTTGTATTTAAATATTTGTATCTTAATCATAGTCAATTTAGAGTTCTCATTCAACCCAACACTTATGTCTTGTTAGGTTGTCGGAGGAAATTGGCACAGGGAGCTAACCAGAAGCTTCTAGCCAGTGCTAACCTTCACCACTGTGCTGCTCCATAAGCATGTTTTTTACTCTGGTCCCCAAGCTTAAACCTTTAACTGCAACATGAGGTTTCCAGCATTTTGTTCTTCCTGTTTAAACTAATGATGATTTGCTCATAATAATGCTTGTTCAGCAGTGAACAGTACAAACCTTTTAAAACCCTGATGCACAGCTGAGCTCAAGGACTTACTGTTTATGGAGATGTTTTTAAGCCAGCTTCTGATTTGTGTTTCAGACTTGCTCTGTTTGCTCATCGAGAAGATGGCCCAGGGATCCCTGCTGAAATCAAACTGTTTGACATCTTCTCTCAGCAGGTGGCCACTGTAATTCAGGTACGTTTCCTTAAATTCAACAAGGTTTGACATAGGGGTAGGCAATATATACTTGATGTGTCGCGGGTTTTTCCACGTATGATGATTAAAATGCCTTTATCATAACCATCGAGTATAGGTTGCCGAGGAAATATTAAGCTGTCTGCACGTAATTCACTGCAAGTTTTTGGTTTTCTCCCACACGCACAGAATGCATCATTTACCGGCACATTTTTGGCACATTGCGCTGAGCGAGAGTGTTTATATACTATCAGATAGGGGGAAATATGGCGATAGTGGGAGTTGCAGACTTGCTGTCATTTGGATTTCCAAGGTGGATGTCGAACAAAATGCGGTAATTTACAAAATATGACATAAAACTGTTGCTACAAAAGGTAGCAGTACCACAAATGTATTCCGCCAGCTGAAAAGTCATCCCCTGCAAAATTACGAATGTTTTAAACTGCGCGTGTGAACATCTCCCCACACACCAAAGAAAAGCTTAAATAAACCAGCGGCTGTGATACGAACTACAACAGCCAGAGAAACGGGGAAAACAGCACACGTGAGTCTGATTGCATGTTACTGTTTAACATGCAGTATATTTGTGGTGTTCGACACTTGCAGTGTAGGAAGATCTCTGCTTTCAGACAATGTGCCATTGGCTTGGTTGTGTGAAGTCGAGTGAGTTCGTGGCTTCCATGTTTGTTTAGGCACATTTTACAAAATTATGTAACAGATGTTTTCATTGTTTGTTGTTTTCGCTGTGTTTGCTGGTCGTAGAAATGGTTTATATGAGCTTTTACCTGAGATTTGGAGGTTCAGTGGATACCACACATGCTGATATTGACATAAAAACCTGACTTCACAGAGGCTTAAGCTGCAACTCACCCGCGGTACCGGGGGAGCTGGGGCGCAAGACCTGTCATGATATATCTAGAGTGTATCACAATATAGACAAACATTGTATTTGCCCTAGTTTGACCAAAGTAGATGACAGAGTTACTTTATTGAATGCAAAAGGTTTTTGGGAGAGAGCTATCCTTAACCATACGACTGTGAGCACATTAAAAGCACGTAATATTATTATGGAGCCACATTTAAAGTCTAACAGAGATGGTATATCATATTAGGATCTTAGCAAACTAGCAATCATAATTTATTTGTTACAGGACAACAGAGTCAAAGGCGGAGCCTCTCAAACTAGGTAGAGTACTAGAGTAAGTGTAACTAACAATGGGACTACTGCTCCCTTCTGTTGTCTACTCTTTCAGTCTCGCCAGGACATGCCATCAGAGGATATTGTATCGCTTCAGGTCTCTCTCATCAATTTGGCCATGAAATGCTACCCTGAACGTGTAGATTATGTAGACAAAGTCCTGGAGAGTACTGTGGAGATCTTCAACAAGCTCAACCTGGAACAGTAAGTCTCTGGCCCCCTGATGAACTCCTGAGTGAGCCGTGTGATGTCATGAAATCATAGAGCTGTGTTTAATAAAAGCTGCAGAATGCATTCATTCTTATAACATAAATTTGCATATTGAGATGTGTTATTAGTATTATTGAGGAAACTAGAAACTTGGTTGCTTTCATGAGTTGTGCAGATGAAAGATTTTACATCTCAGGACATAATAATCATCTTAACATTTGGCAAATACATCGTCAGATGCACAAAAGCACATGACATATTATACAGTGTCATTATTTATTTAACAAGATGGTAAGTCAGTGAAGCGGTACAGTCCAGGCTTCCTGCTTCCATGGGCATTAAGTAGCCGCCAGGTCCTGATTATCACATGCACTGTATTCTTTTAAGATTTTTACCTTACAATAGAAAGCGCCCTGAGGCAACTTTTGTTGTGATTTGTCATTTTTAAATAAAACTGAATTAAAAATGGTGCTTGGCTGACTGATCATCAGTTAAATGTGACCCCTCTGGTTGTTTGTAGGTGTGTCAGTAGTGAGTCAGCTGTGTGTTAACACACTGAAGTACCATGTTACAATAATCACATTACATATGTGGCATGCTAACACTAAGCTTGCAAAGAAGTCGACGTGATTTTTTTGTTGTGCCGACCGCAGACCAGCAGACCCTTCAGCAGGTAGCAGTCGTGCTGCATTTCTACCTGTTCGTGTTTCTAATGTAGAATCACCAATTTGTTTGGCCCTTTGGTCGGTTTTCAACTTTGCTTTGTGTTAAATAGCTGAAATCTAGGAGAAAGATCAAATGTGTCCTCATTAGTATAGATTTGTGTTGATGTGGGACTGCAGCCTAGAGTCAAAAGCAATGTAACAGTTACTGTAATTAGGCAAAGTACTGGATTACTTTGAAGAATAACAAGTAATGAGTAATACATTGCTTTCTTGAGAAACAACTGCAACACTGGTGTTGCAAAGCAGGAACAACATCAGCAGTGATCTGAGGGAAGCAGCCCTTTAATCTGGGTCAGGCTAGAAGACCATTTCCAATCAATCTGAACTCTGTGCAGTGAGAAAGATTATTCACAAATGGAAAACATCCAAGACAGCCCCGTCCAAGAGCGTGTTGTCCCACACAATCGACCCAAGAGCTCTGGAGGCCTCAGTAAGCATGTTAAAGGTCAAAGTGCAAAACAGAGGTTACAAGTATGCCTGATTTGGAAATGTTGCCATTTTCCAAACAAAATGTCTTCTCTCTGAAAAGAGTTTGACAGTGTGACTTCATTTTGCAAAGTTGCAACTGAACAAAGTCCTTTAGACAGATGAGAGCAAAGATGTTTGGAGAAGAACAAACACAGCATGTCAGCAGAAACATCTCTAAGCATATGCTTACTTTTATGTGTGTCCTCACTCAGTTTCTCAACTTTAATAATTTCCACAAACTTGATCTTTGAGCCCATACTGATCCCCCCTGAAGGTATGAGGGTTTTTTTGTCCCTTGGAACTGTAAACCTGAGTCGGCTTCTTTTAATCGTGCAGGGAAAAACATTTTCAGTCTCCTTTCTTCTCCCTCCTCTAGCATAGCAACCAGCAGTGCGGTGTCAAAGGAACTTACCAGGCTGTTGAAGATCCCGGTGGATACCTACAACAATGTGCTGATGGTCCTGCAGCTCAAACACTTCCCACCACTCTTTGAATACTTCGACTATGAGTCCCGCAAGAACATGAGTTGCTATGTGCTGAGCAACACATTGGACTACAACACCACCATTGTGGCACAAGAGCAGGTTATTAATCTAACAGCTGTAGATTTGTATTTAAACCGACAGAGCATCAGACAAAACACCCCCCTAGCAACATTTTACATAAGAAAGGATGTGTGGTTTTCATAGATACAGTTTTTGTAATTATTTTTTTACACATTTAAATATCGTCTTGATGCATCTCAATCATCCAGGAACGTAAATCTCCCAAAGTTGGTTCTGTTCATCTGGACGCAGCGTTTTCAGTGGGAGAAACGTTTCGTCATCATCAGGTGACGTCTTCAGTCTCAGCTGACTGCAGGTTTCAATCTTATAAACAGGACATTTGCATAATGACTGAAACCAGCCCACTGAAGGAACAATGGGCTGGGAGGTCAGTTCCTTAATCTTAATTATGCAAATTATCATGACCACGGATCAAAGACCACTGATCGATGGCCATGAGTCCCATTCACAGAGAGTTGGAGAATGGCTGCAATCACAGCATGTAAGATGGTGACAGAACACACCGGGTCAAAACACGCTGCACCAAAAACTGGTGCACCCCAAGGATCGGGTCCCCCGACACAAACAGAGTAACATAGTGTACGCTGTTCAGTGCAGGAGGAGTGCCAGGATTTATACGTCGGGGAAACCAAACAACCTCTGGCTACAACACAGAAGAGCCACCTGCAGTCTATTTACACCTACAGGCCAGTGGACACTCTTTCAATGATGAGGATGTAACATCCTGGACAGGGAGGAACGCTGGTTTGAGGGCGGAGTCAAGGAGGCCATTTACGTGAAAAGGGAAAGACCATCTCTGAATGGAGGAGGGGCCTAAGGGTACATCTGTCACCATCTTACAATGCTGTGATTGCAGCCATTCCCCAACTCTCTGTGAATGGGACTCATGGCCATTGATCAGTGGGCTTTGATCAGTGGTCATGAGAATTTGCATAATTATGATGAAGGAACTGACCTCTCAGCCCATTGTTCCTTCATTCGCTGGTTTCAGTCATTATGCAAATGTGCTGTTTATAAGGGTGAAACCTGCAGTCAGCTGAGACTGAAGACGTCACCTGATGATGATGAAATGTTTCTCCCACTGAAAACGCTGCGTCCAGATGAACAGAACCAACTTTTTGCAGACACATTTATATAGTTTCCCAACAACCTTGCAAATAGGCTTGTCAAAGTTAACAAACACCCCAAACTACAGTCGCCGTAGAGAAGCCCTCACCGACAGATGAAAAAGTGATGTTAACAGAAAACTTATGTAGGCTGTTTGACCACAGCCACAGTCTCTTGCTGAATGCACGCTGGTTATGTATGGCTGAAGTATCATCTGTACTTTGTGATGCAACTTGTCATATTTGCTTAGATTAGTGAGAAATCTGTATAAAAGTAGCTGTTTTTTCATTTTTGTTTTAGTAGTTTCATGTTAAAGTATTCTTTAAGGTTTTTGTGCAGACATCTAACCTGGTTACACAGTTTGTAAATAGTATCGGTTTAATGTTGTACCCTTTGTTCCTCTAGGTGGACGCCATCTTGAACTTGGTGTCCACACTGATACAGGACCAGCCAGACCAACCAACTGAAGATCCAGACCCAGAGGACTTTGCTGAGGAGCAGAGCCTTGTGGGTCGTTTCATCCATCTGCTCCATTCTGAAGATCCTGATCAGCAGTATCTTGTAGGTGTTTGCGTTAACATTGTGTCTTTCTACGTTCTCAGTCATCAAGGTTGTGGTAGTCTTGAGTGCTTGAAAACAAGGCAACTGGACATTTGTACAGGCAAGGCCAACAACGTGCCATGGGCTCCTCTGTGTCCCCCACTGTAGCTAAGCTTATCATGGAGGAAGGGGCTGAGAGGGACGGCACTGAGCCACAGGTTCAGGTATGCGGGTGACATTCACTGATTTACCAGGGAGGATATCAGGGTTACCATTCCTGGACTGTGCTTTGCTCGTTAAGGAGGCTGTAAGCCTCAACATTGAAGTTTACCGGAAGCCGACACAGACTCCCAGAAGCCTACGCTTTGACTTACCACACCCTCTGCAGGGCTCGCAAAATCGCCCCGCCCGTCGGGCTATATGATAACCGATGGGCGGGGCTGAGATAGATTTTGTTCACCCGACCGGAGATATTGCTAGCTCCGGGACGTGGGGCAAGCGATTTTGCGAGCCCTGCTCTGGAAGACGAGCGTGGAGTCATCAGGATCCTGCAACGTCAGGCAGAAATGTATCTTCTGAAGCAGAAAGGAAAGAAGAGGAAGAGTCGTGTGTTTAAAAAAACAAACAAAAAACCATCTTAGATATGTGGTTCTCCCAACTGGACCTAAATGAAATCAGCTGCACACTCACGTGTATCTCTACATCTAAAGGTCACTCAGGATACCAATGTTCACATTTTGGACCAAGAAGACAGGTGGTTTGCTAAAATGAGATCATCTGTGTCCACTGTGAACCATCTTCATTGAATAGAGGCGTAGCCTATGACACGAAGTATCAGCCACTTACTGTGCAGTCTGACATCCTTCCAGCCACTTCAGGTGACCTCAATAGCTCCACTGATGGTGGGGTGACAGTGTCCTACACCGGTTTCACCCTTAACACCCAGTGATGACCTAGGAATGTTTTTTGGCTCATGTGATGACTCGCATGATTAACTCATTCACTGCCAGCCATTGGCAGTGAATGAGTTAAACCCATTGACTCATTCACTGCAATTGATGGCTATAGACGTCAATGGCAGTGAATGAGTTAATAGTGGATCAATAACCCTCAGGAACCAATCCAAGGTTTAAATTAACCGGGTGCACTTGCCTCAGCGGCTACGTCGCCCTTACTCCAGTGGTGAGAATGAGGAGCTGGATGCACTGGTTGCCACAGAGCGGTGTGCTCAGCCCGACGTTATTCACTGTATTTGCTCAAAACTGTTCAGTCGTGAAGCTGTATTTATTTTTGTTTTACTAGTTTTATGTTGAAGTATTTAAGTTTTGTTTGGGTCTGATATTGGAACAATGATGAGACTCACTGTAGAGAGGAGATCCAACACCCGAACACCAGCAACACCGTGGAGGTCATTGTGCGTTGGTGGAAGTCCAGGCAGTGTGGACGTCATCTTCCTGGATCTCCACATAATATCTTACCTGTTGTTTCTATTCTTGATTGTGTGTATATGTGAATGTAATGTTGTTATGTGTGTGAAGACATAATGACAATAAAGGATTCTTATTCTTCTTCACTCCACCTTTTGTTTTCAGAATTAAAGAAGCCTCGTGGAAATGTATCTGAAGTTGTAGAAGTCCAGTTGTCTTCTTTTCAAGCATTTGAGACGAACCCGAAGAGTCTTAATTGTGCACATTATGTATTAGAAAGAGTCCTGCAGGTGGTCTCCTTTAAGTTGCTGCTAGAGATTCTGAGAATAATGCTGCAGTGTTTCCTTTGTCCCCACCTTATCTAGTTCTTGGGAAAATTCCAGCAGTTTGTACTTCTGTGAGTGTTTTTGCTGAGACCAGTGGTTTTCACTTAACTTTGTTCTTGTTTGCTTCAGATTCTTAATACAGCACGCAAACACTTTGGAGCTGGTGGAAACCAAAGGATTCGTTACACATTGCCTCCCCTTGTGTTTGCTGCCTACCAGCTAGCCTTTCGATACAAGGAAAACTCCTCCACCGTGAGCAAATGTTATTTTTCATCACAAAGCACATAATGCATTTTCTTTTATGTCCTGTTATGAAATCATACCAATTTCTTTTCCTCTTAGGATGACAAATGGGAAAAGAAGTGCCAGAAGATTTTTTCTTTTGCCCACCAGACAATCAGTGCACTCATTAAGGCTGAGCTCGCCGAGCTGCCTCTTCGACTCTTCCTGCAGGGGGCGCTGGCTGCAGGGGAGATTGGCTTTGAAAACCACGAGACTGTAGCGTATGAGTTCATGTCACAGGTAGAATGTTTAATAATACTGTCATGCCTTTAAATAGTTTATATACATACATGTGTGCACACTACCGGTCAGAGTTTTGGATACCTGAGTTTTTCCAGTTTTTTATTGAAAATTCTGCAGTTTAATGTCTCATTGCACTCTGAAATGAAAGCGGTTGGACTGAAAAGAAGAAATCATTGAATCAATTTAGAGACCAACATGTATTCTAACCCTTTGACCCAAAGTAGCCACCTTTGGTGTCTGAAAACACCCGTGGCACTCTTTCTACAATAGAAATCAAATATTGTTCAGAAGTTCTTCCCATATCTGTTGCAGAAGTTCCCATAAATGAGGCACTGCTAGTTGCTTTGCTTTCACTCTTCTGTCCAGTTCATCCCAAACAGCTTGATGCGGTTTAAGTCTGGAGACTGTGACTTATGTTTTGGGTCATTATCTTGCTGTAGGATGAACCCCTGACCAGCTAGTCATATACCAGAGGCTATTGCATGGGCCTGCAGAATGCTGTTCTGTCCTGAGTGCCTTTGATGGTGAAGGAAACTGTACTCCCTGACTTTCTTTGAAATTGCTGCAGAATAGTTTTAAATGTTGAACCCATGTTCTGTTCCCTGGAAAAGGCCTTTTGGATGATTCTCAAATGTGCAGAATGTTTCAGTTTTGGCTAACTTTACCTTTCTTTAACCTCTGGCAGTTCACCACTTACCCTTGTACCATTTGAAGCTATTCACTGAACTTGAACGACTTGAACTTCAATAAATAATTGGAAAAATTGGGGTGCTCTAAAACTTTAGAGTGTATAACCAAAAACATAACTTTATTTTGTTGTATTTTAAAACCATTAGACCGCTACAGTCCTCTTTCTGTCAATGGGTGGTGTTGTTCCATCCCCTCAACCTTTTCATCTCTTCTCTTGGTTCTCCATACTTTGTCCATATTAGGCATTCTCTCTCTATGAGGATGAGATCAGTGACTCCAAAGCTCAGCTGGCAGCCATCACCTTGATTATTGGCACTTTTGAGCGAATGCGATGCTTCAGCGAGGAAAACCACGAGCCCCTGAGGACTCAGTGTGCACTGGCTGCGTCCAAGCTGCTGAAGAAGCCTGACCAGTGCAGAGCTGTCAGCATCTGTGCCCATCTCTTCTGGTCAGGTCGCAGCACTGACAAAAATGGTGAAGAGGTGTGTTGGAATTAGGCTTTTTTCCCCACACACTAACATAAAGTTGTTGAAGATGGTTGTAGTAAAATCATGTGCATGCAGATGAGTGACGTTCTAAAAAATGACATTTAAATGGAATCATCAGTGTGTGGTGTAGGACTTTGTTCTAGAGGAGGAAGAAGGCTAAACAGTCACTGTATTAAACCCCAAAAGATTAGTTATGGAATCAAATGGATGGAAGGATCAGCAAGTTCAGTTTTACGGGACACAGTGCGCTTTAACACACTATATAATGCTGTTAATGCTATTGTGCACTTTAGTCTTTTTGCACATCTCTAAATGCTCCCTGCTCATTTTACACATTTAGATCCGTGATGGTAAGCGGGTGATGGAGTGTCTAAAGAAAGCCTTGAAGATTGCCAACCAGTGCATGGATCCATCACTGCAAGTTCAGCTTTTCATTGAAATCCTCAACAGATACGTCTGCTTCTATGAGAGGGAAAACGATGCGGTAAGACAAAAAAATGTTTGTGCTAACCAGTAACTGGTCATTTTGCCAGAGAGAATAATTTCTTCATTTGCCTCAAACCAACCACTCAAGTTAAAGTGTTGATTAACAGTTAGGTCCAATGTTCCCGCTAAGCACTGCTGGCACGTCTCTGCGCACAGAACATCTGCGTTGCACACAAAAAAAAATCTAACCTGAATTGAAATTAAAATTAAAACTTTAACAGTTTAGTCAGTGAGTGACTGGCTGCTCCTGTATGGGATCAGAACGATGCCACCGTATCCCACAGTCCAGCCAATGATGCGATTCACATTCGTATATACGCAGCTAATCAACGTCGACAGGCTATGACAGCGTCCTTATGTGCCGGTGTTTTAGCAAAGCGGCTGATGTGGAGTGAAGCCACGTTAATGACAACGTGTACAACCATTGGAGATGTGAGCAGGACAGACGGAACAACTGACGGACAAAGTGTGGACTTTATACCAGTTTGTAAATTGTGTTGATCGGCCACGTAAAACCAGAGTTATGATAAAATATCTGCAATGTTTGTTTTTCTTCCTGAATACTGTCGTTGTTTATATTTACTGCGGGAAGAAACGGTAAAAACAGCGTTTTATAAGGAAAACGCTCAAAAGCCTGTGAGCAAAAACTCCACCCTTTCCTATTGGTGGAAAATGTACCATGTGGACCAATCAAAAAAATGATATGGCAACATGACATTTAGTTGTTTAGGAAGGAGGAAGTTTTAGGAGTGACGGCGTGTTTGAGATGTGAGAGATTTGCAACGTTTAGCGTAAATCTTGTGTAGTTAGTGTGTAGTTAGTGTGTAGTGTAGTCAATAGTGTTGTTGTGTGTGTCAGAACAATGAGGCGACTGCTGAGTGTTACAGGTGTTACAGCAGTGATACATCTCCTGTTGTCAGGCCTGCAGGTATCAGGCTGTTGTTCTCCTTCATCTCATAGTGGACAGAAATTATTTTTTGGAGTGGCACAGATAATTTGTGTGGCATCAGATTTGATGCAGAACAGCTGATTGTAGAGCAGGGCGATATGGCCAAAAATATTTATCACGATATATATTTGAAAATTTACGATAACGATATAACTGACGATATAATTGATGCAAGACAAAATACAACTCCACAACATTACTAGCGCAAAAAGACAACCTTCCATTTATTTTCACTTAAACAAGAAGCTGGTTTTTATGTACATTAAAGCTTTATAAAAATGTAACAGTGCAAATGCAAATTCCTTGCTGAAAGTTTAACCAAAAGGCATTTCCAGTAGAAATGGGCTGACATATCCTGAGCATAACCATGTATAATATCCACTGAAGTTAAAAAGAGGTGCTTTGCAACATTAAACTGCAGTGTGCAGTACGCATTTTTCGGACCATAAGGTGCACGGGATTATAAGGCACATTAAGCGAAACAAAGCAGTCAGATAAATCAAACTTTATTAAACTCATTCTTCTTGCTTCCTCCACTTCTGTACCATTGATTCATTAATGTTGAATTCTCTGGCAGCTGCTCTATTCCCATGTTGTTGCAGTATATTAATGACTAACCTCGTATTGTGGATGGATTATCTCAGTTGTTCTCCTGACTGAAGTTTGGTCCGTTTACAGCATCCTGCCATGCGATTGCATTTGTCTCTAACCATGAGGAACCTTAACGTTAACTTTTATAAGTGGAAAAGTGTTAGTGTTCGTCCTCCAGCTTCACTGTTTATGTTATGCTAACATAGCTGTGTCGCTAGCGATCACGTAGCACATCATTATTTACCAGCTAGCCCAACTTCAGTAACCCTACAAACGTCACTGCTGTTTAGTTTCCTGTCTTCATTTATGTTGGAAGTGATAGCAGAGCTGTACGTTTGAATTTTTTCAGAAATCTCTGTCAGAACATGCAATATCATGCTTAGGTAACTAGCGAAACTAGCGAGCTAACTTCCGCTAGCTTCCTGCTAACTTCTAACTCCGTTAAATGTAATAAATTTTGTTTTCATGGATGCCTGGAAGTTAAACTTTATAGTTACACCTGGTAAAGCAGCAATGCTGATCGTTTTATTAAAGATGAAAGAATTTAGACAGTTTTTAACTCTCAGTGATGCTGCAGTGTTGTTTGACCTGAAGCATACGGAGTTTAGGACCCAGATTACTCCCAGATTTAAGAGCATCTTAGTCCGACAAATACGACAATAACGACGGCCGCTTGCATGTTCTGCAAAAAAATGTGCTTTGTTGTGTATCTGACGGACAAACACCAAACCAGTTCCACATCACGGAAGTTGCACCATTTTTACAAACCAGTTCTGGTTCATCTGTTTCACTCAACAATCGGCCATGTGCGTATGAAAACAAAGGCACTGCGCACGCGCGTTTTACTCCCATTCTATCGCGATATTTCATTTTCCTATCGTTGCCTAACATTATACCGGTATTACCGTGAACGGTATAATATGGCCCAGCCCTAGCTGATTGTTCTGTAAATAGTTTGAAATGTTTATTTAAAACCCGCCTTGGCTGCATTTTAGGTAAACTGCTGCAAAAACTTAACTCAGTTACTTTTTTGAAGAAGTAACTACAGTGGGGCAAAACAGTATTTAGTCAGCCACCGATTGTGCAAGTTCCCCCACCTAAAATGATGACAGAGGTCAGTAATTTGCACCAGAGGTACACTTCAACTGTGAGAGACAGAATGTGAAAAATAAATCCATGAATCCACATGGTAGGATTTGTAAAGAATTTATTGGTAAATCAGGGTGGAAAATAAGTATTTGGTCAATAACAAAAATACAACTCAATACTTTGTAACATAACCTTTGTTGGCAATAACAGAGGTCAAACGTTTACTATAGGTCTTTACCAGGTTTGCACACACAGTAGCTGGTATTTTGGCCCATTCCTCCATGCAGATCTTCTCGAGAGCAGTGATGTTTTGGGGCTGTCGCCGAGCAACACGGACTTTCAACTCCCGCCACAGATTTTCTATGGGGTTGAGGTCTGGAGACTGGCTAGGCCACTCCAGGACTTTCAAATGCTTCTTACGGAGCCACTCCTTTGTTGCCCGGGCGGTGTGTTTTGGATCATTGTCATGTTGGAAGACCCAGCCTCGTTTCATCTTCAAAGTTCTCACTGATGGAAGGAGGTTTTGGCTCAAAATCTCACGATACATGGCCCCATTCATTCTGTCCTTAACACGGATCAGTCGTCCTGTCCCCTTGGCAGAAAAACAGCCCCATAGCATGATGTTTCCACCCCCATGCTTCACAGTAGGTATGGTGTTCTTGGGATGCAACTCAGTATTCTTCTTCCTCCAAACACGACGAGTTGAGTTTATACCAAAAAGTTCTACTTTGGTTTCATCTGACCACATGACATTCTCCCAATCCTCTGCTGTATCATCCATGTGCTCTCTGGCAAACTTCAGACGGGCCTGGACATGCACTGGCTTCAGCAGCGGAACACGTCTGGCACTGCGGGATTTGATTCCCTGCCGTTGTAGTGTGTTACTGATGGTGACCTTTGTTACTTTGGTCCCAGCTCTCTGCAGGTCATTCACCAGGTCCCCCCGTGTGGTTCTGGGATCTTTGCTCACCGTTCTCATGATCATTTTGACCCCACGGGATGAGATCTTGCGTGGAGCCCCAGATCGAGGGAGATTATCAGTGGTCTTGTATGTCTTCCATTTTCTGATGATTGCTCCCACAGTTGATTTTTTCACACCAAGCTGCTTGCCTATTGTAGATTCACTCTTCCCAGTCTGGTGCAGGTCTACAATACTTTTCCTGGTGTCCTTCCAAAGCTCTTTGGTCTTGGCCATGGCGGAGTTTGGAGTCTGACTGTTTGAGGCTGTGGACAGGTGTCTTTTATACAGATGATGAGTTCAAACAGGTGCCATTCATACAGGTAACGAGTGGGGGACAGAAAAGCTTCTTACAGAAGACGTTACAGGTCTGTGAGAGCCAGAGATTTTCCTTGTTTGAGGTGACCAAATACTTATTTTCCACCCTGATTTACCAATAAATTCTTTACAAATCCTACCATGTGGATTCATGGATTTTTTTTTCACATTCTGTCTCTCACAGTTGAAGTGTACCTCTGGTGCAAATTACTGACCTCTGTCATCATTTTAAGTGGGGGAACTTGCACAATCGGTGGCTGACTAAATACTTTTTTGCCCCACTGGATATAATTAATTGCTCAACATTGGTCATTATTTACTGTATTTTGCAGACAGAGTTACTGACTCTCTCCCAGACCACAGACTCAGAGTACAAGTCAGAGCTTTATAAAAAAAAATTAATTAAAAAAAAGTTGTTTTCAAAATTGGAGTTCAAGTTATTTTTCCTTCCAATAGTGTTAACATGCTGCACAGGTCAATGACTAGATTTTTTAACATTTTCGTTGTAAGTGGGTTAAAGCAGTTAATTAAAGATAGTCTAACATAAATGCTGTAATTTGATTACTTTAATAAACATGTAGCTTGGATGCTGGCGTGACCACAGTGCACACGTCTGCTGTTGCTCACAGTGGTCCAAGGGACGCTCAGTTTGTGTGTTCGCTCAGACACGTGAAGCATTAGAGGGAACATTGGTTAGGTCTATAAATGTTTGGACAATGATACGGTTTAATAATGTTCGCTCTGTGCACAACAACCGTAGATTTTAATAATCAAAATTACTAAAACAGTGTAATTATCCAGAAGCTTATAGACCTAATTCTCTATTGTCTTACAAAGCTGCAAACAGCAGTCGGAGGGCTTGTGCGCCCTGTTGCATGTCCAAGCATGCCATTGTCAAGTTGAACTACGGCTTGGGCGTGGTGTGGGTGAGCCGCTATCTGGTCTGGGATGTTGATTGGTGTTGTTATTTACGCACTAAATATACTACCTTTGCCGACTAGGTGGTGATGGAAATTACCTACTTACTACAAGTCACCCTAATGCATATCATGCACGGATCCACCAACTGAAATGTTATTTGCATGGGATGATGATTATCATCTACTGCTGATTATCTGTTGCCACTAGGTGGCATTGTGTCACTTAATATTAGATCCCGACTACAGTTGTTTTCATGCTGGCCACACACCCCCGTCATGGAGTGTGATGTCACATCACCTAGGGCTGTTCGATATAACGATATAAAAACGTCCATCGTTTCATTTTACGCTATCGTTTGTTTCGTGGTGTCGCAAAATAAACTGTTTACAGCAATATTTTTTCATGGTTCTGATGTCACTGTAGTGGCTGTATGAATTCCTTAAAGTTCTCTCTTTCTCTTATATTTAATATAACCACACTACGGACGGAAAAGCACCTGTATTTATGCGTTGTCGTTAGCAACAACGACGGTAAAACCATCGCGTGTCTGCTTGTTCCACATAAACCTTTCACAATAAAGCTCAAGATCCTGTTGAGACTTCAAAATAAACTGAATAACGTGAACGAGTATGCAGAGTATTTTTTATTAATCCTTTATTTATCCAGGTAAAAAATCTCATTGAGATTAAAAATCTCATTGAGATTAAAAATCTCATTTCCAAGAGAGATCTATTTACGGATGAGAAGCAGAAAAGAGCCGTCAGGTGCTAATAAATAAAGCTCAGACTCAAACGTTAGAACAGGCTTTCCCCCGCAGCACGCCGTGTAATAAATACTCACAAAGAAACGGCGCCGTTACAACTTAAGTCTAAAAATGTATTGTTTGATGCATCGGTTAAAACACTCGACTCCAGCTACACGACGCGCAGCTGGAAACACTTCATGCAAGTCGAGCTGCTCGAGATTCACAGAATTTACAGAAAATGTTAAATGTTTGTGATTTATATCGTTATCGGACGATATAATTTTTATATCGGGACATGAGCTTTTGGTCATATCGCACAGCCCTAACATCACCTGTCGCGCCACCTTATTTGTGGCACTGTGGGTGATCGAGCACTTCTCTCCTTCGTTTTTTTCCCCTTTCCCTTTATGGTCATGTTTCACTGTGCTGAAGAATGACCTGTTGTCTTAATGAGTGTATTGAATCCTTGTGCTACACTCAAAAAGGTGCTTTGTGAGGTGACCTTGAAGCGCTTTGGCTAGTCTGCTGAGGAAGAGCTTCTTGTGAAGCCAGGATGTGTAGATGTGCTTTTTAGACTCAGGTTGGTTCGCACAGGTTTGTATATGATTTTGAAAATGAACTTCTGCCACATTCTTAACAGCATCTTGAATCTGGGCAGTTATTTTTAAAGTTATTTACTTAAATGTGAAGCAAGCCCCAACTTTAATTTCAGTGGTCACAAAAAAGTTTTTTAAAAAAATGTAAAGAGCCAGTTAAGGTAACTCGGGCATCTGACAAGGATGCCTGCTGGGCGCCTCCTGGGTGAGGTGTTCCAGGCATGTCCCACCGGGAGGAGGCCCCGGGGCAGACCCAGGACACGCTGGAGAGATTATATCTCTCGGCTGGCCTGGGAACGCCTTGGTATTCCCCCGGATAAGCTGGAGGAGGTGGCTGGGGAGAGGGAGGTCTGGGCTTCTCTACTTAGGCTGCTGCCCCCACGACCCGGCCCCAGATAAGCGGAACAAGATGGATCGATGGACACTTAAAAAATGGCATTTATATTGTGGCTGTTGATTGGTTGTCAGGACTCCTTGAGCCCTCCTCCCTATGTAGTCCCTCCTCGGACCAGGCCCCTGTTTTTATTAGTGTTTGGTGGGATTGTTTCCGTGACCAACCCTGGCATCCATGTCGGAGCTGGAGTGAGGCTTAGCCATCAAATTGAAAATGTGTCACTTTTTTACAGTCGCCTTTGTGTAAAACTCAGATTGTTGTTTGGATTTGAACAGTTGCTCTTATCTATTCCAACTGACCCACAGAGCGTGCACATGAATACTTTGGTACGAGTGAATGTTGTCCACCCAATAATATTAGAATGTAAACAGGAACCCTTGTGCTGTTCCTCCTCTTCCTCCCATCCAGGTGACAGTCCAGGTGTTAAACCAGCTGATCCAAAAGATCAGGGAAGACCTTCCCAACCTGGAAGCTAGTGAAGAGACGGAGCAGATCAACAAACACTTCCACAATACACTGGAGCATCTTCGTCTGCAGAGGGAATCCCCTGAATCTGAGGGCCCTGCCTACGAGGGCCTGGTCCTTTAAAGCTAATGTAGGTTGGAAAATATAAAGTCCCTTTTAGATGTTCCACTATATTAAGAGTAGACGACCGCACACTATCACAAGAATAAAGAAGTTGTGTTAAAGGCCAGGAATAGAAATAAACATTAAGAGCTGAAAGACCTCCTTTCGGTCCTTCATTTAGTTGTTGATGTCTCTTCATCATTCCTCCTTGCTATCCATCCTTGCATGTGTAAAGCAATGCTGCACGTAACTTTAGTGTGCAAGTCTTTTATTTACCATTCCTTTATAAGGCCACAATTAACCAGTTTGTCTGTATCCTGCACTATGTTAATGTTGATGGAGGACTTGCTAACTGTGTCATCATGCCTTCAGTTGTTGATATCTGTCCATATTGAGAGCGAATGTAATAGCCAAGTGTATAAAAACTACAGAAAATCTCAAAGTTGTAGTTGTCTTGCAGCGGGTTTGCATACGGCCTGGTTTCCTGAACATGAATAATCAATAACTCTGCTGTTCTTTAGGTTGGCTTTGTGGCAACTTTAAACAGATTGTGCCAAACCAAACTGAAGACCAGATGACCGTGCGATCTTTGGCCGTCACACTTCAGCGTTCTTCTTTTTGCCACATCGTGCTCGTCATTCTCTCTTTAGGCTCCTTATAGTGTCTCGTTTGAAGTCAGGACTTCTCACCACTGGATTGACCTGGTCAAAACTGTGGTGTGTTTGCATGCTTTAGTGTGCTTGGCATCAGAGGGCCAGTGTTTAGTTCACTCTCTATGGATCTCACTAATTACACACTGTTTTTTGTTCTTCCCCATGATATTTTTTGATAACAACCATGTCCTTTTGGATGAACATGTTAAGGAGGTGCAGCAGTTCCTCAGGATTGTATGTTGGCCGACTTGTCAGTGTACAATGGTGCAGAAGCTTTGTGTCGTTTTCCACAACATTTATTGATTTCTCTTTCTTGCTTATCAATGTTGATTTGTTGGAGTCGGCATTGAACTGTTACCTTTTTGCTTTTAAATATGTGTTTAAATGCACTTGTAAATCAGATAAATAAAAATACAGACTAAGTAGAAATGATCATTGTCTCTGAAATAAAATTGACATTAACAGTTCTTGAACTTTACTTATTTTACACACAGTATTTCCTGAGTGTGATTAGACTCTGCTGTGCTGTTGTATGTTGCTGAAGGATTATTTGGTTGTGGCTCAAACTTTGATTCAACGTTTGAAATGGAATAATATCAGTAACAGTTGCATTAAGATAGACATATAAGTCTATCTATATTTAACCCCCCCTCACCATGCGAGCTTTCTTTATCCTTCAAGCTTGGCCCTTGGGAACTTGAGGAGGACTGTGCTCTTCTGGACAGAGATCTCTGATGTTGTTCCTGGACTTTGCTGGTCGGGAGTCACTACACCTTTTTCCCCAAGGCCAAATAGACTTGATTAACACCAGTATGCTAAAAGAGATTAAAGAAGTCCTTGTGTGTTTAAACAGGGGGGTCTTCGTTTTGTCCTTTGATTCCAACATCAGCAGCATTTTGTCAACATGCTCTTCTATTAGGAGACTGTTACTCTTTCACTTTTTGCACTCATATCATCTTAAGTAACATCTAATCCTTTTGGCATATGTTAATATAAAGAAGTGCAATTTCATCAGTGTGTTTCACATTATAAAGAAATGATACTCTTCCCTAACCATCACTGGGTTATAATATGTAATTTTATGTATAACACTGAAAAGGGGTCTTTTCGGTTTCGTTTTATTATTTACTTTTGTGTATGACAAGCTACAACTTTTCTCTGTCAGTAGCAAGCTCCCCGGGCTTCATAAAGTTGAGGTAACTTAATTAGAAGAGTGGCTGGAGAGAAACACTTTCCTAAATGACCTCAGTGACTCCCTGGCCAGCTACTCTGGTTTGTACCACACCAAAGTAAAATCCCAGTGGTGCATGTTAAAATGAAAGAAAAGCAACTAACTTCCTGAAAAACAGTGTAGTCATGTATACTCTACACTGTAACATGTTAGTACTCGATTCTGATTACTATTACTAGGCAGTTTTCGTACCCGTGAAGCTAAGCTGGTGTACTGTATGTTATCAGTCTGTGTCTTAAAGTCAAATTCCCGACAGTTCCGGGGACTAAATTCTACTGAAGTGTGTCTGAGGAAGTGTGGCACGGTTCATCCTCTTTCCTGTCGAAAAAACTGTCGTATATAACTGTAGCTTTATTCGTTCACATACCAGACTATGAATATAGCCCCTGACACAGACTTTCAGCATGGCTTTTCCATTCTGCTCCCATTCGCAAACCTAACTTCAGGCTTATGTTCCAACTATCCTTTTCCCCAAGGAACTTGAACGCAACGCTACAACAGAAGGGCGAGCTGTGCGCATGCTCGCAGGTTTTACGTTATTAGAAGCCTATACAGAAGCGTGTACCTATTCGTTAATGGGGAGTCGTCATCTAGTTAGGTAGATATCGAAGTGGTTTTGTGGCACGTCTGTGTCCGCGTTTGCTGGATAAAGACCTGCGGCATTCATGTACTGACAGATATTTAAGTTACCGTAAAGCTGTTTGCGTGTCGCTGGAAGAAGGGACGATGTCGGCAAATAAAACAAAGAAGGTCAAAATGGCTACTAAATCTTGTCCTGAATGCGACCAACAGGTAAGAAAATACATCTTTAATTTTTAGGGCTGTGTTACTGATTGCGTTTCGTTTTATTGATACCAATCATGGCAGCCTACGGTAGTTTCCAGCTCTAGAGACGGAAACGGGGTTCAGTGCGAGCCCCGGTGATCACGATGTTTCTCAAACGGCTCAGCTGGTAGATGTTGATTTTCCGTTCGGCAGAGAGAGCATCGGCATCTATGTCCGTCTTCACGGTTGTGGCTTTGTGACTTTGTATGTATAAAACAGACGGACATATGATCACATATTTGCGTTAGTAATGTAAGGGACTGGTTCAAAAGTTCAGTAAATGAGTTGGGCTATAGTAGCGCATTTTCATTACCGTACCTCAGTTACTTGTGATCTTCACTGAGCATTTCGATTGGTTAAAGATAAAAAAAAAAAAAATCAGCCCTTTGGCTTTGTGAGCATCTCTTCCTGGAACTACGGTAATGGTGCTGGATCACAATGGACTCTTCAAATTAAAGCCAACAGTGGGTAGACTGCAACAAGTCTACATCAGTAATGCGCATGGTTAGTTACACAGTTCGACCCTGTCCTCACACTACCACCACACACAAGCATGTGTTACTGCTAGTGATGTGCGATACCACTGATTTCCTTTCCGATCCGATACCAAGTAAAATTCAGGGTGGTATCGGTGATACTGATCCGATACCGATACTCTGTACAAAAACGTAATGTTTCATTGCATTTCATAATACAATATACAATTGTATTATGTAATTGTAATAATAACATAACCATATTGCTTCATAATGATTAGAGGACATCAGACAACTTGTTTTTATTGCTTAATAATGCAGAATAATCATATAGAAATTAAAAAAAAAAAACTGACTGACTGGCTGTTTGTGGAGGTAAAACACATGACTCTGTTTGCGCTCAGCCATTGTTGTGAGTGTGCACGCCAGAGGCTGCCACACATTTATACAGCCGTATTCCGCACATGACTATGAAAAGCCTAAGAGGAAGTAGTTCCTTCCAAATTAGACGATCCGAATGATATAGTTTTTTTTCCACTGCGTTCATTTTAATGGAAAAACTACAAATTTACCCCAGAGTACTAAAATATATATATTATAATATGAGAATTGATTCTAGAACATAAATTGCTGGTATCAGAAGAATCGATATTTCGGTATCGATTCGCACACCACTAGTTACCGCGTTTCTTTCTTTTCATTAGCTGCGTCTGGCTTACTCTTCTGACCCTGTGAATAAATCCGTTGAAAATAGTTCTGCTCAGCAGTAAAACGGCTGCTGGTAAGATGTAGATGTTACACTTAGGCTATAAAAATATGAAATGGGTGCAGTACAAATGCCAGCATTTTATCACTGTTTAATTAAATATTCCTAAAAGCAGTTGTAAACAACATGTGCATGGTTTTGCAAAATTTTAACTTTATACCAAATGCTGTTGCTATTTGTAGTTTGAAAAACTGTAGATGAGTCATTAGTTTTTCTTTCTTGTTCACTGAAAGAAATCTGTCCGTTTTGTGCTGGAAAAAGTGCATTATAGTCAGCTTCAGTGTCTGAAGCTCCTCCTCAATGGTTCATAGAAACCATACCTGTAGATACCATCCATTCACCTTTTCTGCTTCCCACAAAGACATGGCGAGTGGAATCAAAGATCTCAAATTTGGACTCATCAGACCAAAGCACAGATTTCCACTGGTCTAATGTTTATTGGCTAAAACAAATCTATTTTGCTTGTTGCTTTTCCTTGGTAGTGGTTTCTTAGCAGCTATTTGACCACAAAGGCCTGATTTGCACAGCCTCTGCTGAACAGTTTATATAGAGATGTGTCTGCTACTGGAATTATGTGTAGCATTTATCTGGGCTCTAATCTGAGGTGCTGTTAACTTGTGATTTCTGATACTGGTGACTCGGATGAATTTATCCTCAGCAGTAAAGCTGCCACAAACGATTATTTTGATAGTCGACTAGTCACCGATTATTTTTGCGATTAGTCGACTAATCAGATCATCATCCATTGGATGTAAAACTACAGCTTATTGCACCAGCAGCATCTGCTCTTATATAACTATCATTAGCTTACAGCTTTAGGTGTGTAAGGTCTGTGCTAACTAACAATAAAGACAAGATGGTAGTTTATTAAATTTTAATGAAGTTTGCAGATTGTTTCGGTGAAGTTTAATAAACTCCTTGCTATCTAAAATATAACAGGACACCGGAGTAAATTCTCGAGCATCTCACACTTCTGATAATCAGCTGTCTGCTTGACGTTTATTCAGCTGTGTAAAAACTATAACTTTAATCTCAGCCAAACCGATTTACTCAGGAACAAATAAAATACTGAAAAAAGCCAAACAATAACATGTTTAAGTTATCTAAGTGACTCATATATCATGTTTAACCTGAGCAGCGAAAGACGGAGGTGGGTTTGAAAACGATTTGCCGGGAGTCCGGTGTTCTCGCGGCTCTAGTGAGCCTAGCCCCTATGGCGTGATTTTTGTGCCACTATTCTGAGCGCACGTAAAAAAAAATGCTAGATGGTGGGTAACAGGCATCTCCAAAAACGTTAGAGCACTTATGCAAATATTTGATGTCTTGATAAATCGAGCAGGTATTTGAAGTTTACACAGCACCATTCTCGCATGAAAATATCTTAAAAGTTTATTTTGTGACCCAGAAAGAGTAATATTTCAAACTCCGCCACTCTGTGTTCCTCCGCCACTGCCTCGTTTGAGTTTTGGACGAAATGGATTCTGGGATATTGCATTTCGTCATTTCGAGCTGATTGGAGACCAAAACAGCCAACAGATTTTTTTTTGCATCCAAGTCTGTGATTGGCTGGTTTTGTTGAGCGCGCACGGACAGAAATGTTGAGAGCGCGAGCAACACGTTGCGAGCGAGCGCAAGTGCAAAAACTGAGCG
The DNA here is from genome assembly GCF_965226115.1 of Aulonocara stuartgranti. NCBI lineage: Eukaryota > Metazoa > Chordata > Actinopteri > Cichliformes > Cichlidae > Aulonocara > Aulonocara stuartgranti. The sequence continues at coordinate 42,245,895 of NC_138939.1, forward strand.
ACAGGGGCTGCTATTGTGTGCGTGTGTATGGATAATAGCAAACACTGAAATACATTTTTTGCACGCAGCAATGAATTTTGTTCACTCAAATTTAGCTTTTCTTTGCTCAAAAATAAATTTCTCCTCAAAATACAACACTTGCACCTGGAATTTATTTTTACGTGCGCTCAGCATAGTGGCACAAAAATAACGCCATAAGCCCCCGGCTAGCTATCGAGCTAGTGGGTAACAGACGTCTCCGAAAACGTCGGAGTGCTTTTGAAAATATGTGGTGTCCTGATAAACTGAGCAGATATTTGAGGTTTACACAGCTACATTCTCGCCTGAAAATATGTTAAACGTTTATTTTGTGACCCAGAAAGAATAATAAGAGTAATATTAAAACTAACTAGCTGCCGCCATTGTTGGAAACTGTGCTGGGCCACGCTATGAATTCTGGGACGCAGCTTCTTCTTCTTCGGGGTTTAACGGCAGCTGGCATCCTTGTACATGCAGTGCTGCCATCTTCTGTTTCAGTCCGTTATTACACTCTTAAATCCTGCCACTTATTCCTGCGTCTTTTGTGATCTTGCAAAGCTTCAAACGACGCGTCGACTATTAAATCAGTCGTCGACGATTCTGATAGTCGACCTAATCGTGACTAGTCGACTAATCGTGGCAGCCCTACTCAGCAGCAGAGGTGACTTATGTTGTTCCTTTCCTGGGGCGGTCCTCATGTGAGCCAGTTTCATCATAGCACTTGATGGTTTTTGCGACTGCACTCGTTGACACATTCAGAGTTTTAGCAATTTTCCAGACTGACTGACCTTCAGTTCATAAAGTAATGATTGACTGTTTTTTCTCTTTACTTAGCTGATTGTTTTTTTGCCATTACATGAACACTGACAAGACACACCTGTAATGTGAAAACCATTTCAGGTGACTACATCATGAAGCTCATTGAGAGAAGGCCAAGAGTGTACAAAGCAATAATCAAAGCAAAGGGAGGCTATTGTTATTAGAGTTTCAAGATGGCGCCAGTGTGTGTGGCTCGCCGTCTGGCTCTTCCTCTGTTGTGTTTGCTTATGTTGTTTTTTATTGCTAGAGTCAACTCTCTTTTAATGTACAATCGCCAAAAACTGTTGGACCTCCGACTAGTTGCCAGTGATCTTACCAATGCAACTTATAATGGACATAAGGCGTTACCTCCATTCCTGTCTGGGATACCAGCTAACCTTTGTCGGACCCTGGCCCCAGCCTCACGGCGAAAGCGTTTCAGACGCCGGGGCAAACGTAGCGGTCTACTCGTGAAACTTAAGGCGTACTTGATGCGCTCTTCCCCGGCTCTTTGGAACGAACGTGGATCTGTGCCTTGTCATGCCTTTTCTCCGTGCTCTCTGGAGCCCATCGATGCCTGGCTGGTGCCCCTTGTTGGCTCGGATCAGATGTCCCAGCCACGAAAGATTTCCCCTCATCTTCGTCGGCGCGGTGCGAACCTACAGAACTTGCGGCCGCTGCGTCGGGTCTCGCTGTCAGCCACGAACACGCTGACCTCCACCAGGTTTGGATTGGTGAACACTAGATCGCTGAGTAATAAAACTTTTATTTTAAGGGATTTATTTATGACCCAAGGACTGGATTTCCTCTGTATAACTGAGACATGGTTGAGGGCCGGTGAGTCCAGCGCTTTCACAGATCTCTTACCTGATGGCTGCTGCTTTTTAAACTCTCCTCGAATATCAGGCAGAGGAGGAGGACTAGCGGCTGTTTTTAAGAAGCAGTATAAATGTAAACCACTGCCATTATCAACCTCACCTAGTAGCTTTGAACTGAGCATGTTTGAGCTAGGTCGGTCTCACACAGTGCTCTGTGCTGTGGTTTACAGACCCCCAAAATACAATAAGAACTTCTTAAATGACTTTTCTGATCTGTTGGCTGAAATTATGCCAAAATATGATCATGTCCTTATTATTGGGGACTTCAATATTCATGTGTGCTGCCCTGACAAGCCAATGGCAAAGGACTTTTTAAATCTTATTGACTCTTTTGATCTTGTGCAACCTGTGTCTGTGCCTACACAAAAATATGGGCACACGTTGGATCTTGTTTTAACTCATAATTTACCTGTCTCTAACTTAGAGGTTTGTGACATTGTAGGGTCGGATCATTAGCCTGTCTTGTTTGAGGTTTTCCTTCCTTTTACCAAAGTTAATCTTCCTCCTGTTGCTGCTAGGAGCTGTCGTATTTTTAACCCTTCCTCTGCTGGACAGTTCTCTATTGTTTTTAATCAGAACGGCGGCCTTCCTGATTTCATATGCAATGATACAGAAGAGCTGAGTACGTGGTTTTACTCTGTCTGCCAAACTGCTTTAGATTCAGTGGCCCCCTTTAAGCTTAGGCAAGTAAAAGCCAAATCTGAACCCTGGCTGAATGAAGACACCCGGGCTGCCAGAAGAAAGTGTAGGAGAGCTGAACGTAAATGGAAGAAGGATCAACTTCAGGTGTCATACCAAATGTTACAAGACTACTGGAATTCTTACCAGAAAATTGTAAAAGATGCTAAGAGGAAACATTTTGCTGCTATTATTCAGGCAAATTGTCGTAAGCCTCATGTCTTATTCAAGACTATTGACATGGTCCTTCATGCTCCACAGACTGCTGGTGTCGAGTCTTCTCAGGAAATTTGTGAAAACTTCCTGCACTTTTTTATTGATAAAGTGCCATCTGTCAAAGCGCAGACTTCCCAGTCCGTTCCCGACCCTTCTACCCCTGTCCCTAGTTCTGCTGTCTTTGACAGGTTCGAGCCAGTTTCCTTGCTCTGCCTGCAGGAGTTGGTTGCTCACATGAAGCCCTCAGGCTCCCCTTATGATGCTCTCCCTCCTTGATTTTTCAAAGAGGTTTTTCTCACTATAGCATCAGCTGTACAATCCATTGTAAATAGTAGTTTGTCCTCTGGTGTTGTACCTGTCAATCTCAAACATGCGGTGATTCAGCCTCTACTCAAGAAACCTGCTCTTGATCCTGATATTATTGCGAATTACAGACCTATTTCCAAACTGCCTTTTATCTCAAAGATTCTTGAAAAGGTCGTTTACAAGCAATTAATGTCCTTCCTAGAAGAACACGGTATTTTAGAAGTTTTCCAATCTGGTTTTAAAGCTTTACATAGTACCGAATCTGCCCTTTTAAGAGTTTTTAATGATGTGTTTTTGGCAAATGACTCAGGTGACTGTGTTATTATCGTGCTGTTAGATTTAACTGCTGCTTTTGATACAGTGGATCATAATATTTTAATCTCCCGTTTAGAGCAGTTGGTGGGTATGCGGAGTGCCGCACTGCAGTGGCTCAGATCCTATTTGGCAGAGTGAACTTTCTCTGTGAAACTGGGGGAGTTTGTATCCTCTACTGCTTCTCTTCAATGTGGGGTTCCACAGGGTTCAGTTTTAGGCCCGCTTCTTTTCTCTCTATATCTCCTACCCCTTGGGTCTATTTTCAGGAAACATGGGATTTCTTTCCACTGCTACGCCGATGACTCCCAGATTTATTTCCCACTTAAAAGATAAATGGCTTCTCAGTAGACCCGCTGCTCAGATGCCTTGATGAAATAAGGGCCTGGATGGCTTTGAACGTTTTACATTTTAATGAACAGAAAACAGAAGTGATGGTTTTTGGTGGCGCTTCTGAGGCCACTATTATAGATCTTGGTTCACTGGCACAGTATGTTAAACCAGTCATCACTAATCTGGGAGTTAAAATAGAGGCAAATCTTAAACTTGAAAGCCAGGTCAGAGCTGTTGTAAGCTCTAGCTTTTTTCATTTGAGGGAATTAGCCAAAATAAAGCCTATCTTATCGAAACAGCATTTTGAGACAGTAATCCATGCCTTTGTTACTTCTAGGCTGGATTATTGTAACGCACTTTATTGTGGGGTTAGTGATGCAGCTCGTCTTTTAACTGGAACAAAAAAGTCTGAGCACATTACCCCCATTTTAATTTCACTCCACTGGCTACCTGTACATCTTAGGATTGTTTTTAAAATTCTCTTATTTGCTTTTAAATCTCTTAATGGCCTGCCCCCCCCCCCCCCCCACCTCTCGGAGCTACTACAACCATATACACCTGCCCGTTCCCTTAGGTCCGCCAATTTGTTATTTATTTTATCTTATCTCATTTTAATTTTCTTTACTTATGCTATTAGCATGTACAGCACTTTGTGAACTCTGGTTTTATGTTAAAGTGCTTTATAAATAAAGGTGGTATGGTATTAAGAATCTAAAATGTAAAACATGTTTTGTGTCACTTCACACACATTTGTTTACTACATAGTTCCATATGTGTTCATTCATAGTTTTCATGCCTTCAGTGAGATTGTAAAATGTAAATAGTCATGAAACAGGAGAAAAAACATTAAATGAAAACGTATGTCCAAAAACTTTGACTAGTAGAATATGAAGGCAGATCCAAAGAGAGCCAACATCTCTACTGTTGGTGTGTGAATTACAATGTTGCTCTCCAGTTGTGCTGAAAGAAACTACAACTTTCTCATGAAAACTCTTGCCAGACTGTACATTTAATGTGCAAATAGAGCTTCACCAGCACAGTGCATTAAGGGACTGTCATTCATGCAAATGCAAGCTGGTGATGGAATATGAAGAGATGGCCAAAACCAAAAGTAAAGTTGTCGACATTAAAAACTCACGTTGGTGAGCTGCTGTATTTTAAAAGACGCAACGGCCCATGTGACTGGGATGGAAGCAGCACAAAGGGGCTGAGCTCACAGGCTTTTGGTGTCTGCTAGAGGAAGGAAAAACATCACCTTCAACAACATTTTGGTAAATATGTTGGTGTGATCACAGCATCATCTTACTGGGAGGTTATAATTATAACGCATTCACATGTTGTAGTTGCATGTCATAGGGCTGTTGCTATGGTAGATAACATAAAGGTAGTCTGTTGGCCTCAATTTAACAACAGACGTTCTCTGCAGACAGTGTCAAAAACATGTGAGTCTTAAACCTGCCTTCTCCTCTAACGCCATCAGATGGTTGCAAAAGGACTTTCGGTCCCATCAGATTGTATAGGAAATTACTTTTTGACTTTTCCTCTGTAAACACTGCTAAGTTCATGGACTCAGTCACAGGTTTTGGGTGATACTGAATAAAAGTTTATTTCAGAATACTGTGTTTACTGAGACTAAAAGCGAAAGCTAAGAAGTGAAATTGAAAAATCAGCTATTTGACCTGTTGCACCTTTCAATCGGGATGGGGTTGTTTGCGGCACACGACTACTTCCTTTCAAATAACCACTGAAGGCTGTTTCACCTTTTTAAATAATTTGGGTAGTCAGCAGACATTTAGAGATGTAAGTCTATTAGGGGTGGGCGATATAAACAATATACGATAGAAACTATATAAATTTGGCCAACGATAGAGATTTTGACTATATCGCTCTATCGCGATAGCGCATGTTGATGATGTCATCAAGCTGCGCATGTTTTGGTCGAAAGCATCGCAGCGGCTACAACCATTATCATCTGCAAATGATGGCGGGCGACAGTCACAGCAAAGAGATGAAGCACTGTTGAAATATGGGGAAAGCCAAAAACTGCGCTTCCTCCACTTCCGTAACATTGATTCATTAATGTTGAATTCTCTCGCAGCTGCTCTGTTCCCATGTTGTTGCAGTATATTAATAACTAACCTCGTATTGTGGATGAATAATCTCAGTTGTTCTCCTGACTGAAGTTTGGCCCGTGTACAGCATCCTGCTATGCGACTGCATTTGCCACCAGAATACTCACGTTAACTTTTATCGAGTGGAAAAAAAGTTGGCGTTCATCCTCCAGCTTCACTGTGCTAATGTTATGCTAACATAGCTGTGTCGCTAGCAATCACGGAGCACAACATTATATACCAGCTAGTCCAACTTCAGTAACCCTGCAAACGCCACTGCTGTTTAGTTTTCTGTCTTCATTTATGTTGGAAGTGACAGCAGAGCTGGACGTTTGAATTAGTTTCAAAAATCTCTCAGTCAGAACATGCTGTGAAATGTTTAGGTGTAAACTAGCGAGCTAACTTCCTGCTAACTTCTAACTCCGTTAAATTTAATAAATTCTGTTTTCATGGATGCCTGGATGTTAAACTTAATTGTTACACCCGATAAAGCAGCAACGCTGATGATTTAATTAAAGATGAAAGAATTTAGACCGTTTTTAACTCTTAGTGTTGGTTTGACTTTGGGACCTGAAGTGGACGGAGTTTTGGACCCAGATTACTCCGCGAAGCTCCTCCCTACGGCAGCCGTAATGCTCTGACGATCCATCAAGCAGTGCCGCTTACCAAAGTTGTACTAAAACATTTTTAACAGATTTCTGCAGCCAAAATCTGTTCGAGGTCAGTAAGCACAACCAGAATTCATACATAAGGCCCACTCTCGATTTTTGAGAATATTAAAGGATTTTAAGTCCTTATAGTGTGGAAAATACGTTATACAGAAGAAAAGAATATATCGCGATATATATCGTTACCGCACGTGCTTCAAATTATATCACGATATGGATTTTAGGTCATATCGCCCAGCCCTAAAGTCTATTATATCAAAATTTGGTCACTGTAGTCCAAACTAAGAAAATTCAAAACAACGTTTCCACATACTCATTCAAACTGTACTTTTTCTACTCATATTAATATGGAGCATGAACATTTTTCTTGTAAAACAAAGGAGGGCCTAGCAAAAAAAGTTTGGGAACCGCTGAGAGAACCCACACAAACATGGAGCGAACATGCAAACGCCACACAGAAAGGCCCCGATCAGATGGAGAAGTCAAAGTCCATCTCGATGTTACTGTTGCTTCTCACTGTGAAGCAATAGTAATCAGTGCGGCACCGTGCTGTTCATCTAAATGATATTAAATAAACAAAGAAACTCAGCCTGAAAATAATTGAAATTTTGACAAATTGCATGCAGTTTTTTTTCTTTAAATTGTAATTGTGAACAGTTTGTTGGTTAAAAGGCAATAATAACAATAATCCATCCATCCATTTATATAATAGTAATATAATAATTTATTTTTATTATTGTTGTAGTAGTAGTTTGTCATTTGATTATTATTATTAGTAGTATTCATTTTAAAGACTTGTTTAAATTCCTTAAAAATCTGTGCTTTGTTCGTACACATTGGTCAGGGGGACTTCTACACTTGTTTGTAGAGCACAAACCACTTCATGACTAAAAATATTGATAAATCACTATAGCTGCTGCTGTATAAAATGTTTATACTGGACTGGTTCTTACACAATAAAACATAGCCTTTATCCACTGAGCACTCAAACATACAACTTGCATCATTCACATCTATTCATGCGCCTCAGCTGTCGTGCCGTAATCCTTTGAGAGAGAAGAGTCTTATCTTTTGGTAACCCTTCCAAACAAGTCATACTTGTTCAGTCTGTTTCTAACTGTACTGTCATGAACTCATGAACCTCTAACATGCTAAGTGAGATCTACACTGTCCAGTGAAAAACATTGACATCAGTGAAACTTAAGTGGACGCTAGTGGGCTTGCAGATGTAGAAAATACAATCAAACCTTTGGCTAAATTCTTCTGCAAGTAATGAGTCATAGTGCGCAATGGTTATGATCCATTTAGTGCTAAAAATGGCATGATTTAGTGGATATCTTCATTCACTCCATTGAAGTTTATCAACTCATGTCATTTATTTGGAATAAACCTGCCCTGTGTTAGCTTTGATCCTTGAGATATGTGTCAGACATGGAGACCTCTAAGAGTGTGTCAGATTGTCTGCTGCAGGCTTTGTGCAGCTAAAACAGGAATCCACCTTGTGGAAATGATGTAGTGATGTTTTAACAGTAATGTTTCTTATTTCTCACTCTTTCTAGATTCCAGTGGCGTGCAAGTCCTGCCCATGTGGTTATGTATTTATTAGCAGGAAACTCCTTAATGCAAAGTTAAATGAGCGCTCCTCCCCAGCCATAGCAGGTAAGTTGGTAGTTGGTGAGTTGAAGATACAGTAAACCTACAGCCAATTGGAATCACCAGTTATTCCAACATGCATGTTTTTGGATTGCACAAAGCTAAAGAACAAGTAGTGCTGTAGGTTAAAGAAAAATGTGAAAAAATAAAGTGACATGATTAGGAAATTGCTACGGTACTTAGTGCAAAAACATACTGTCATATAACACTTAAATAGACATAAAAATAAGAATTAAAAGTGCTAAGTAGATAGATATATACATGATATATACATGAGTGCAGGTGGTGATCAGTGCCAAACATGGAATGATGCAGTGAACACAGCGTAGGGTCATGTGTTAGTGGTGGGAACAGTCATACGGTTATTGTTCATGTGTCCAACAGCAGAGGGGAAGAAACTGTTCTTATGGCGAGAGGTTCTGGTGCGAATGGACCGGAGCCTCCTGCCTGAGGGGAGCAGGTCAAACAGACTGTGTCCAGGGTGAGAAGGGTCAGCTGAGATCCGAGCTGCACGCCGCAATGTCCTGGAGGTGTACAGGTCCTGCAAAGATGGGAGTCTGCAGCCAATCACCTTCTCAGCAGAGCGCACAACACGCTGCAGTCTCTGTTTGTCCCTGATAGTGGCTCCAGCGTACCACACGGTGATGGAGGAGGTGAGGATGGACTCGATGATTGCAGTGTAGAATTGCATCATCGTCCGTGTTGGCAGGTTGAATTTCTTCAGCTGCCTCAGGAAGTACATCCTCTGCTGGGCTTTCTTTATGACAGAGGTGATGGTGGGCTCCCACTTCAGGTCCTGGGTGATGGTGGTACCCAGGAAGCGGAATGAGTCCACAGAGGTGATGGGGGTGTCAGTCAGGATGATGGGAGGGAGTGGAGCTGTGTGCTTCCTGAAGTCCACAATAATCTCCACTGTCTTCTGGGCATTCAGCACCAGGTTGTTGTGGCTGCACCAGGACACCAGACGTTCAACCTCCCTCCTGTAGGCAGACTCGTCCCCGTCCGAGATGAGCCCAATAACGGTGGTGTCATCTGCAAACTTGATTAGCTTGACAGACTGGTGGGTGGAGGTGCAGCAGTTGGTGTACAGGGAGAAGAGCAGAGGAGAAAGAACACAGCCCTGAGGGGAGCCGGTGCTGATGGTCCGGGAGTCCGAGACATTCTTTCCCAGCTTCACATGCTGCTTCCTGTCCGTCAGGAAGTCAGTGATCCACCGGCAGATGGGATCAGGCACATTCATCTGGGAAAGCTTGCCTCGGAGATGGTCTGGAAGGATGGTGTTGAAGGCAGAGCTGAAGTCCACAAACAGGATCCTGGTGTAGGTTCCTGGGGAGTCCAGATGCTGCAGGATGAAGTGTAGGGCCATGTTGATGGCGTTATCTACAGACCTGTTGGCTCTGTATGCAAACTGCAGGGGGGCCGTGAGGGTCTTGAGGTAGGAGAGAACCAGGTGCTCAGTCAAAGGAGCTTGCAAAGAAAAGCGTCTGGACTTCTTTAAGTTGCTTGAAGACGTTTCACCTCTCATCCGAGAAGCTTCTTCAGTTCTAAGGTCAAATGGTGGAGAGTCCCAGATATAAACCTAGTGGGAGTGACCCCCCACAGAGGGACAAAAGGACCCCCTGATGATCCTCTAACACTTAGAGTCCCCCGAGAGCAGCCATTTGGCTTTTCTACCTTTAAAACTCGCCTTCCAGCCAAATGGCTGGTAGGCTTTTAGCTAGGCTTTAGCTTCAGCCAAGTGGAAGCTAAATTGTCTAGTCATTCATATGTAAATTAGGTTGTTATCTGGGAATTCTGGAGGGGAGTGGGGGTGTGTGAATGAGGGGGTGGGGGAGCTGCTAAAAGCTGTGAACTTCCTTTTGTGTTTCATCTTGATGCATTCTCAATCATCCAGGGAAATAAATCTCCAAAAGTCACCAACTTGGAGTGTTTCAGTTTGCCATCTTAGAGAGAAATCAACACACATGGGTGTAGGTCCTTTGTTGCTGAGATTTATTGATAAAAACAGTACAAAAAACCAACCATTTGTACACATATTTACAAATAATAATAAAAAGTGAGTGAGTACATTTCAACATTTTCAGCAATCACTCACAATCCTGGCACTGCCATGGTATCTGTAGTCTGCATTTACCACATGTGTGTCTGTAGCAGTGAACACATCGCAAAGAACATATATATATAAATATATATATAAATCTCAGCAACAAAGGAAATACACCCATGTGTGTTGATTTCTCCCTAAGATGGCAAACTGAAACACTCCAAGTTGGTGACTTTTGGAGATTTATTTCCCTGGATGATTGAGAATGCATCAAGATGAAACACAAAAGGAAGTTCACAGCTTTTAGCAGCTCCCCCACCCCCTCATTCACACACCCCCACTCCCCTCCAGAATTCCCAGATAACAACCTAATTTACATATGAATGACTAGACAATTTAGCTTCCACTTGGCTGAAGCTAAAGCCTAGCTAAAAGCCTACCAGCCATTTGGCTGGAAGGCGAGTTTTAAAGGTAGAAAGGTAGAAGCTGCTCTCGGGGGACTCTAAGTGCTAATCGCCTGAGCCAAGGTGTGAAACTGGGTGTGGGTCCCAATCAGCCAGAGTTTCAGGTGTGTTCATTGTGAAACCTGGCCCCAACTTATCATGCGAATTCCTGAGGTCAGATGGCCCAGGATGTGAGTGGGCGTTAAGGCGTCTGGGAAGGGATCTCAAAACTGGATTATAGATGGCAGAGAGTTGGTGTCGTAAACCCCGCCTCTGTTCAAAGATGGTCGCTCACAGTGGACATAGATGCTTCTTTCACTCCTCTTTCAAACCATCTGTCCTCTCTGTCCAAAATGTGAACGTTGGCATCCTCAAAGAGTGACCTTTGACCTTTAGATGCAGATGGACTGCTGAGTCTTGTCCTGTGGAGGTGGCTCTTCTGTGTTGTGCCATGCGCTTGTGAAGTGGCTGTTTGGTCTCTCCAATGTAGAGGTCTGAGCATTCCTCGCTGCACTGTACAGCAAACACCACATTGTTAAGTCTGTGTTTTGGCGTTTTGTCTTTCGGGTGAACCAGTTTCTGTCTGAGCGTGTTGCTGGGTCTGAAATACACTGGGATGTCATGCTTGGAGAAAACTCTCCTGAGTTTCTCTGATACACCGGCTACATAGGGGATGACAATGTTGTTGCGTCTGTCCTTCTTATCCTCCCTCGCTGGTGTCTGGTCTTCTTTTCTGTGCCTCTTTGCTGACTTTAAGAACGCCCATTTAGGATAGCCGCACGTTTTGAGTGCTTCCTTTACATGTGTGTGTTCCTTCTTTTTCCCTTCAGGCTTAGAGGGAACACGTTCTGCCCGGTGGTGTAGGGTCCTGATTACTCCAAGTTTGTGTTCCAGAGGGTGATGGGAGTCAAAGAGGAGGTACTGGTCCGTGTGTGTGGGCTTCCGGTAAACTTCGATGTTGAGTTTGCCGTTCTCTTCAATGTGCACAGCGCAGTCCAGGAAAGGCAAACAGTCGTCCTTTGTGTCTTCCCTGGTGAACTTGATGTTTTTATCCACAGCGTTAATGTGCGCAGTGAAGGATTCCACTTCTTGTGTCTTGATTTTGACCCAGGTGTCGTCCACATATCTGTACCAGTGGCTGGGTACTCTTCCTTTGAAAGAGCCAAGAGCCTTCCTTTCCACTTCCTCCATGTAAAGGTTGGCTACAATAGGTGACACGGGGGAGCCCATGGCACAGCCATGTTTTTGTCTGTAAAAGCCTTCGTTGTATTTGAAATATGTAGTGGTGAGGCAGAGGTCTAACAGTGTGCAGATCTGATCGGGTGTGAAGTTGGTCCTGTCCTCCAAGGAGCTGTCTTCTTGTAGTCGTTTTCTGACAGTCTCCACGGCCTCCGTGGTGGGTATGCAAGTGAAGAGAGAGACTACATCAAAGGACACCATGGTTTCATCTGGATCCAGGGTAAGTTTCTGGACCTTGTCGGTGAAGTCGGTGGAGTTCTTGATGTGGTGTGGGGTGTTCCCCACGAGAGGCGCAAGGATGGTAGCAAGGTGTTTAGCAATGTTATAAGTGGCTGAGTTTATGCTACTGACTATGGGTCTGAGTGGGACAGCTTCCTTGTGGATCTTAGGAAGTCCATAGATGCAGGGTATGGCATCCCCTGGGTAAAGGCGGTGATATGTAAGGCGGTCAATAATTTTGTCCTTTTCAAAGTCTTGAAGGCAAGCTATAACTTTCTTTTTGTAGCTGCTTGTGGGGTCTTGCTTTAGGGCTTCGTAGGTATTGTTGTCACTGAGGAGAGTAGTGATCTTTGTATGGTAATCTGTAGTGTTTAGGACCACGGTGCATCTTCCCTTATCAGCTGGTAAAACAGTGATGTTGTGGTCTTTGCTCAGGGAAGCGACGGCCTTCTTTTCCTGTATTGTGAGTAGGGATGGGTATCGTTTAGGTTTTATCCGATACCGGTGCCAAATCGGTACTTTTGAAACTGTGCTCGAACCGGTGCTTAAAGAATGGAGAACACAAACTTTGTCCAAAAACCTCTCATGTTCAGCTGTTTTTTTTTTTTGTAAAAAGATAACAATGTTAGCCTTTTCTGCAGCTATGGGGCATATATGGTATCACTCTTGGCTGGAAGCAGTGCTTAAACAATGGAAAAAACAAACTTTGTCCTAAACCTCTCATGTTTAACTGTTTTCCACTTTTTCTTTGGTCATTTTAGCCTTTTTGGCCAGGGTGAAGGGAGTATCTGCCATCAAACAAGAGGACAGCCGCATGTAGCTATGATGATGTTTGCTAGTTCACCTTACATGCATTAATGTAATAACGTGGTTAGCCTACTCAACGTAAATTACACATGAACAACATTAAGCTACTCACGCAGAGAAGAACGGCTGCTGCTGCATCATCATCCTCATCATTTCTGCTACACTGGCAGGGCTAGGGGCCAGGACTCTATTCTTCGGGTTTTTGGGGGATGTTGCTCCGGGTCCGATAACTGGCAACCCACCCGACGTGCTCGGTGTGAGGTCTCGCAGCAAGCTATCAAATACGGCGCATTTCTCGGCTTTTAAAAAAAACGCTATGCGTCGCCAGGTGTTTCATCGGATTCTTGGTGTTACCTCCTTTGACAGTATCACAGTATCAGCTTAAAGCACTTGTTGCTGCTGAGTTTGCATATTTTGCTGTGAAGTACAGCCAGACTTTTGACCGCTTTGCCTTGGACATTTTTAATCTGGAGCTCTGCTCTAACAGAACGTACGTACCTGGCCCCGCCTACTATCCTCGGAAACGTAAAATGATTGGCTAGAAGTGTATCACAGCTCAGGAAAAAAAAGCACCGAAATAAAGCACCGAAATGTGCGCTGCTTTTCGGTCTGGTTACTACCGTTTATGTCAGAACCGGTGCCATCATGGCACCGGACACCGGTACCCAACCCTAATTGTGAGGTTGGATGGAGGGACTTTGGCACTGGAGAGCGTGGCTGAGACTTTCATCCTGATTTGCTCTGCTTCTGTCTGTGATAATTTATTAATCCGTATGGCAGATTCTGTGGCTGTGATGAGGTCCACTATGGGCAACTGTTGTGGAGAAATGGCAAAATTGAGTCCTTTGGCTAATACTCTCTTTTCAGGTTCAGTGAGAATCCTGTCTGAAAAGTTCTTAACCCATTTCTCCTGACTGGCATCAGGTGTGTTTTCTTCTCTGGGTTGTGTAGGTTCAGGATGAGGAGTGTGTGTTTTTGAAAGCAAGGTGTGGAATTTCCTGCGTTGTCTTTCTTTTCCTTTAGAGTGTTGGGCCCGCTGAGCCTTGTCCACAAACTTGTAAACCTCTTCTAAGATTGGAGAGGGTAGAAGGGTTTCCAGTTCCTGCAGGGTCTGGCTGATCTTGTTCTGGAGGGCATCTATAGTGAAATGGACCTGTCTTATCCTTTCACTTAAAAGGTGATTTTGTGCTCTCTGTAGAATCAAGTCTGCTCTGTATCCCCTGACAGTGGATCCAAGGCGCAGGCTCTTAGGAACAACTCTGCTTTGTCTGCATCTTAGGTTGAAACGGAGATGGTTCCTATAATCCGCTAGTTTCCTTGATTCCCTTTCATACTCCCGCACCAGTTGAAGGGTGTTCCTCCCAAAATGGTGCTCAAACCCCCAACCAGGTGCTCAAATGACTTCATGACCACAGATGTCCGAGCCACGGGTCTGTAGTCATTTAGTCCAGTGATCCTAGGTTTCTTGGGGACAGGGATTATGGTAGAGGACTTGAAGCAGGCAGGCACATGACATGCCTGCAGTGAGGAGTTGAAAATGCCAGAAAACACTGGGGCCAGCTCGTTTGCACAGTGTCTGAGGGTGGCAGGAGACACACCGTCTTTTCGAGCATTCAGACTCTTAAACTGCTTCCTCACACCTGCTTCATGAATATGAAGAGTTGTGGTGGGAGGAGGTGGTGTGAAATCCTCTTTTGTGTGGGGTGAGGAGGGGGGTGTTGTAGGTGAACGGTTTGAAGGTGGTGATGGCTCTATGGAGGGGGGAGAGGTGGGGGAATGAGTGTCCAAAGTGCCTCTATTGTTGGGGTCGTTGGAGGTGTGAAGGCTGCCTGATGGCTCGTCTAAACGACAGTAGAAGTCGTTAAGGGTGTTGGCTAAGAGCAAGTCGTCAGTGGAGTGGGGGGTTTTAGGCTTGTAGTTGGTGATATTCCTAAAACCTTTCCACACAGAGGCCGAGTCATTCTCTGAGATCTGCTGCTGCATCTTCTCAGAGTGCTGATGTTTGGCAATGTCCACTTCTTTAGTGAACCTGTACTTGGCCTCTCTGTAGCAGTCCCTGTCTCCGCTTCTGAACGCCTTTCTCTTTTCCAGCCACAGCTTTTTGAGTTTAGGAGTAAACCAGGGTTTGTCATTGTTATAACTCACCCTGGTGCGTGATGGCACAATGCTGTCCTCACAGAAGTGGATATAGGAGGTGACAGTGTCCGTAAACTCGTCCAAGCTGTTAGAAGCAGCCTTCAGTGTGTCCCAGTCTGTGGTCTCCAAACACGTGCGAAGCTCCTCCACAGCCTCGTTGCTCCACAGTTTTTTGGTCCTCACGACAGGTTTGGAGAGCTTCAGCCTCTGTCTGTACGCGGGGATTAGGTGGATCATGACGTGGTCAGAAAGTCCGAGTGAAGCGCGCGGCACCGCGCGATAGGCCCCGCTGATCGTGCTGTAACAGTGGTCTAATGTCC
This sequence comes from Aulonocara stuartgranti, assembly GCF_965226115.1. Taxonomy (NCBI): domain Eukaryota; kingdom Metazoa; phylum Chordata; class Actinopteri; order Cichliformes; family Cichlidae; genus Aulonocara; species Aulonocara stuartgranti. The sequence goes on from NC_138939.1 coordinate 42,261,074, forward strand.
TCTCCTCTCTGGTCGGGCATTTAATATACTGCTTATATTTTGGAAGCTCATGGCTCAGATTGGCTTTGTTAAAGTCCCCAAGAGCAATGATGAGAGAGTCCGGGAATGTCCGCTCCATGTGCAGTATCTGCTCCGCGAGGGCACACTGAGCTGCCTGCGCATCTGCGTCTGGCGGGATGTAAACAGCGGCCAGGGTGAATGAAGCAAACTCCCGCGGAGAGTAAAACGGTTTGCAGTGAATAAAAAGGTATTCCAGAGAGGAAGAGCAGTGCTGAGCAATCACTGTTTCATCTGTGCACCAGCCACTATTGATGTAGAAGCAGACCCCTCCACCTTTGGACTTACCGGAGAGAGCGGCCTGCCGGTCCGCGCGCAGCAGATGGAAGCCCTCCAGCTTGAGCGCGCAGTCCGGGATGTCCTCACAGAGCCACGTCTCCGTAAAACATAAGACACAGGAGGAGGCAACGTCTCTGTTCATGCTTCTCATCAGGGCCAGCTCGTCCATCGTATTCCTGAGTGAACGTACATTGGAAAGGAAGATCCCAGGAAGAGCAGTTCGCAGTCCGCGTCTCCTCAGACGCCCGAGTGCGCCGGCTCGCTTTCGTCTCCTTCGGCGTCTCTCTTTCTTGATCAGAGTCTGCAGTAAATCTGCCGCAGATGTGACAAATATTGGAAGTAAATCCACAGGTGTTGTAGTCCTGTAGTTAAGAAGCTCTTCTCTGGTGTAAGAATATCCAGAGGAGTGCCCAGACACAGAAGTTATGCACAAAAACAAAACAGAAGTAACGCACTGAAGCACCAGGGCATATATATATATATATATATATATATATATATATATATATATATATATATATAATTTTTTTTTTTTTTTTTAGGGGTGCAACGATACTCGTATCGATATTGAACCGTTCGATACAGTGCTTTCGGTTCGGTACGCATATGTATCGAACAATACAAAATTTTTAATTTATTTTATCAACTTTCCTTCTGTCGATGCTGTCTGTGTTGAGCGCTCAGTGGATCTGCGCTCGACAGTGCAGCCTAGGCGGAGTAGTCGAACGCAGATTCACTGAGCGCAGGGCAAGCTAGCGAGACAGAAGTTAAGCTCTCCTTGCAACATGGCAAATTGAACCTCCCCCACCTCATTCAGATCTGGCGTTTGGAATTATTTTGGTTTTCATGTGACGTATGACCCTGAAGGTAAGCGAGTCATGGACTAAAGTAAAACAGTATGTTGGATGTGCCACGCAATGCTCAATTACATGGGTGGGAGCTAGTGCGTTAGCGCAGTTAGCTCGTTAACGTGTTGGCCGTCCAGCCCCACGCACGGGGCGATCCGCGGTAACTCGTTAACGGAGATTGCGTTAATGCCATTTCAGATTAACGCTGACAGCACTAGTGGGAACACAACGAATATGACTGCACATTTACACCGACATCATCCTAGTGCAAAGACAAGTGGAAGCAGACAAAAACAACAAGCATGCTACAAACTTTACCCGAGTCATTTAGACAGCCGTTAGCACATGATTCTCCTTATGGGGACCTGATATGTTTAATATGCTGCTGAGAATATAGCCCAGAAGAAGCGGATAGTATAGCTTTTATTTTGGAAAGATTTCTCTGTAATAAACTCTCTTTTCCAAAGATGAGTGATTCCTCAATCAGATACAGGGCTCGCAAAATCGCTAGCCTGACGTCCTGGGGCTAGCGATTTTTTCAGTCGGGCTACCAAAATCTATCTCTGCCCTGCCCGTCGGGCTATTGTAGGAAGGAAAAATATATGTCAATGCTTTTGCATTCTTTCAGAAATGTAGCTGGGTAATTATGTCATTGGCATCGGTGAGCCACTGTCAATATGTGACATATTGAAGTCGCGTTTGAATTTGCGCTTGTCTTTTGCTTTCACTTTGCAATCGTGCGAACTGTGTATAGAGAGCGACAGCACTGATCTGTGAGTGATGATAATTTGTGCACCAATTCCTCTGACATCGTCTTATTAATTCAATTCAATTCAATTCAATTCAATTTTATTTATATAGCGCCAAATCACAACAAAAGTCGCCTCAAGGCGCTTCATAGATACAGAGAAAAACCCAACAATCATATGACCCCCTATGAGCAAGCACTTTGGCGACAGTGGGAAGGAAAAACTCCCTTTTAACAGGAAGAAACCTCCGGCAGAACCAGGCTCAGGGAGGGGCGGCCATCTGCTGCGACCGGTTGGGGTGAGAGAAGGAAGACAGGATAAAGACATGCTGTGGAAGAGAGACAGAGGTTAATAACAGATATGATTCAATGCAGAGAGGTCTATTAATACATAGTGAGTGAGAAAGGTGACTGGAAAGGAAAAACTCAATGCATCATGGGAATCCCCCGGCAGCCTACATCTATTGCAGCATAACAAAGGGAGGATTCAGGGTCACCTGGTCCAGCCCTAACTATATGCTTTAGAAAAAAGGAAAGTTTTAAGCCTAATCTTAAAAGTAGAGATAGTGTCTGTCTCCCGAATCCAAACTGGAAGCTGGTTCCACAGAAGAGGGGCCTGAAAACTGAAGGCTCTCCCTCCCATTCTACTTTTAAATACTCTAGGAACAACAAGTAGGCCTGCAGAGCGAGAGCGGAGCGCTCTAATAGGGTGATATGGTACTACAAGGTCATTAAGATAAGATGGGGCCTGATTATTTAAGACCTTGTATGTGAGGAGCAGGATTTTGAATTCAATTCTGGATTTAACAGGAAGCCAATGAAGGGAAGCCAAAACAGGAGAAATATGCTCTCTCTTTCTAGTCCCTGTCAGGACTCTTGCTGCAGCATTTTGGATTAGCTGAAGGCTTTTCATTAATCGTTAGCTTACTATGCAAACATGACAAGTGAAATCTCCCGCAGCTTAAACATGTGAGAGGTTGATCGCGCAGAGAATCGCTGAGCTTATGTGAGTGCATGTGTAAAAGCATTTCAGTTCTGCTGAGCCAAATAAGACAGGTCGGGGTGAAGAAGTGACAGCCAAAGAAAAGCTTACCACAAAACGGAGAAGTTATGACAAATCAGACTATAAGGCAAAAAGAAAGTGCAGCTTTATGGTTTCATGGACAAAAGAATTTCTGTGGCTGCGATATGACGAGCTAAATAACCAGGGCTGCACATAAGTGGTCCGCAGGTGCGCATTCGCTGTCAAAATAAAAAACACGCACAAGATAAGAAGTTGCAACGCGTGTTTGCGTACATAAGATTTTCTGGAGGAGGACAGACATTTGTTTAGAACTCTTAAAGATGTCGAAGAAGCTCCTTTAAGCAATTACTGTGATGTTCCTCCACCTCCAAACAAATGTCAGAAGGAGTCCGAACCACAAAAGAAGCACGTATTCTCGGAAAAGTAGTTGCAGGAGGTGAGCTGGCTTCAAACAAATGATGAACGCACAGAGATGTGGTGCAGAATGTGCCGTGAAAATTTAATAAATGACAAATTAAAAAGGCATGAACATTTTTTTTTGTATCAAAAAAATATCGAACCGTGACACCAAAGTATCGAACCGAACCGTGGATTTTGTGTATCGTTGCATCCCTAATAAGAGCATATATATATATATATATATATATATATATATATATATATATATATATATATATATATATATATATATGCTCTTAACTCAAAAAGATCAATTGGAGAATAACTTCAGCAATTACTTCCTCTAAATCATCAACCCCATTTTTACAAGAAGTCCTACCAATTAATGGTTCAATCTATCTCTATTAATTGCACAGGCCTTCAAGCTGGCAGGAGTTAAACTGTTACTTAAAAAAGTCATCTCTTGACCCAGCGGTCTTAGCTAATTATAGACCCATCTCCAAACTCCCTTTTGTTTCAAAAATTCTTGAAAGAGTAGTTGTTAAACAGTAGATGCAGATGACTGCTCTGTTCATGTGCAGAGGAATGGAAGAGTTTCAGAGCTCATCACAGCACAGAAACAGCTTTAGTGAAGGTTACAAATGATCTTCTTATGGCCTCTGACAGTGGACTCATCTCTGTGCTTGTCCTGCTAGACCTCAGTGCAGCGTTCGATACTGTCGACCATAATATTTTCTCATAGCAATCAGAGTATGCAAATTACATTAAATGTAAATGGAGAGTCCTCTTCACACACTGAGGTTAATTATGGAGTTCCTCAGGGTTCACTGCTAGGACCAATTCTGTTTACATTATACATGCTTCTCTTAGGCAGCATCATCAGAAGGCATTGCATACATTTTTAACTTTCTGTCTACTATCTGATTGGCCTCCTGGTTTGTGGGAAAGACCTTGGAAGCCCAGAAATACAAAATATTTAGCTCCTTATACTGCCCATACACAGAAACCGTGTGATTGTGAAAACATGAATGAAATGTTAAAAATTGGAGACCTTGCTCAAAAAACAAAAGAGAGAAAACAACAAAAAAACAAAGCTGCTTTTGGTAACAAGGATTTGGGTGGAAGTCTGAACAACACCCCCCTGAACAGATGGCTAAACAGCATGTGGTATTTGTAATCCCTGCTTTAGACAAGCTGGACTTTAGGCGGAGGAGGACTGAGCGCATTCGCAGAGAGAGAATTGAGTGTCCTCTAACCAATGACATGGAGAACAGGAGGAGACCCCGGGCTAACAGCCAATCAGATCCCATACGAAGAGGACGAGGCAGACCAAAAACAGTGGGGCTGAAGAAACAGGAAGAGGAGAAAGGTAAAACAAGTCATATTCACAGATGCATTTTGTGGCACTGTTTTTTTGTTTGCTCATTTTAGGGACCTTTTTTTTAGTTTTGCCTTTGTTGTGTTGTCACAGTACAAATAGACAGGAGGACAAAAGAAATGAGCAGGAACTCACTAAATAAAGTGGCTATACAAACTATGGAATAATATCTATTAAATTACAAATGCATCCAATGAAAATGGGGGGAAACGGCGAGGTTAGATCTAGACTACCTGGCGCTTTGATATTGCCTTCTAGAGCTCAGTCTGCCCGTGACAGGAAAACCAGCATTGCCACAAACTTATACACACGATAATTAAAAATCCTCTTCTTTTTATAATTTGCTTGGGAAATGTGTGCAACACTTTCCTGCAATAAACATACATGGAAATACATACTTACGATGGTATTTACAACTGAATATTTGGTGTGAGCACCTTTATTCCTCAGCACATCCTGAACACTCTGAGGCAGTTTTCTGTCATTTCTTTAAGTAGTCTTCAGGAAGTGGAAGCTCTCCAGGCTTCTTATAAGTAAGTACAGATACAGTTTCAAACTGGTCCTTTGTTAAGTGTCTCATATGCAGACACAGCACTGCTCACCACTTTTTATATTCAAATGATTTATGTCCATGTTAAGCAGCTTAACAGACAAAGAAATATGATGATCAGAAAGTAAAATATAAAGTAAGGAGGGTGGATCAAGACTCCTGCATGTTACTGTGTATTAGCAAGGACTTGTTTGCACATCTTGCACTGATTCTGGGTTGACTATGCAAATCTGCAAAAGCAGAATGAAATAAATTGCCTTTGAGTTGTGTTGTGGAAAATTTAACAATAACCTGCAACACACCCAGTGAGCTTGATTTGAAGTGGGTTTAATAAACACATTGCAATGTGGAGAGAGCTCCCAGTGAAACCCCAGGGCCATCTCTGAGTTGTGGCCTCACATCTTACATGCAGAGACGCAGACAAAGAACGTTCCACATTATTTATTTGTAACAAATGTTTGGAATCATGTCTGATTTTCGTTCCACTTCTCACGTGTGCACCACTTTGTGTTGGTCTTTCACGTGGAATTACAATAACATTGATTCATGTTTGTGGCTGTAATGGGACAAAATGTGGGAAAGTTCAAGGGGGCCGAACACTTTTCAAGCCACTGTAGATCTTGCCACTCTATCTATGCTGTGTACTGCACTCTTCACTGTTGTAGGGCCATCAGCCCATTTAAAAGGTGTAAAACATCTTGGGGAAACTAAAACAACCACGTTTAACTCTGGAAGAACAACCGCCTTCTTTAGGTGCTTCCAGCATGTTTGAGGCCGATCAAAATCCCTCAATGAAATGTGATGAACCCAAATCCTGTCTTTACGGTGTCACACAATGTTTCGAAGTTCTGTACACATGTCAAAAGAAACCACAACTGCTGTTATTTTTATGTTTCCTCAGACAATGAGGGCCTAATGCACTTATGCACTGACATGCTGGAAAATCAGTCTAGCTACCCTACAAAATGAGCACAAGTTGCTGTAAAACCTGCATGCTATAATTACTCCAGTCACTTTCACTCATGCTCAGGACTCTAACGGAGTTTGTGATGTTCAGAGAGTCGTGTAAATGCATATCATTTGTAAAATGATTAGAAACGTCACACCACAGAATTTTTTCAGGTAAAACTGCCTGACTGTTTAATCAGGTGTCATCTGCATTCATTCGCTGATCCCTGTTGGGTGGCACCGAGTCTGCTCTGCAGTCGCTGAGTTGGAGCTTGGCACGCTCTTGTTGGATTGATCGTTGGGTCCTTCACATTTCTCTCTTTATGTGCGTTTGTGTGCATTTTATTTTTACCTTTGTTGCGATCCTACGGACTTTTCTCAACCTCCACACGCAGCCGGCCACAGTTTCCCAACCCAATTTTCATGTGTTCTCACATTATCAACAACAGCCTTCATTTCTCCTCCATGCTCTCTTCTCTCCACTTCTCACAGCTGCTGTGTCTCTCCCACCTCTGCAGCAGTTCACGGTTGTGGCGTGTCAGAGGCCCAGTGGGCCGTTCTTCTTCAGCTTTGCCTTTTATCTTTCACTCTTTTCAGTCTCTGTCTTTGCCATTTCAGCTCCCAGTATGGCAAATGTGAAACTCGGTCTTCTCAAGTGCATTCACACACAGTGATGTCGCTGGTGAACCTCAGCTTGTGATCAGGAGCGCATGCTTGCATCCATGATGGCATTCGTACATACTGCTACATGCTGCTGAACCCTTCAGGGTTTAGGGCAGTGCTGCTGTCTGTTCACCTTGTTGACTCTTGAAGTCGACGCCGTTGCTCTCGAACTGCATTTTGTCTTCAGGGAGAGATTGATTGTCCTCGAAGCTTGTTCTTCAGTGTAACATCTACCTGAAGGTGAAGCTGTGTAATATTCAGCCAAAGCACGGCTGGTGTGGTTCCAGTTATGTTAATCTATCATTTTGCTCCGGCCGCTGAGCTTGTGGAGGGCGCTGATCCAGTTCCGCAGCCACCTGTACCAACACACATATATTTAATATCATTTTCATCACTGCTCAATAACACTTTGCCTCTTGTTCTTCTATCCATCACTCTCTGTTGCACACACACTTCACTGCATTCCTCTTCTACAGCTTCTACACACTTCATGCTGCATGTATTCTTTCCCATATTTCTGAAAGAAAAAAAAATCATACAATCAAAACCTGGATTTGCCCGGACCACCCGAGGGGATCCTCCGACGGCCTCACTGGTCGCACTGCTGGGCTCAGCTTTGTGGACAAGCGCGTTCGCCGTCCGGCCTTTTCTTTCTGGTCCAACAGTGTTAACCACCATAAACTAAGGACAGAGTCCTTCCCACAACAGTCCTGAAGTCAGGCGTCGTATTCCTGAGGTTTCCCTCCCAGTGGTCCATCCAAAACAAAACAAAAACTACAAATAAAAAAACTTTTATCCCTGTCAGCATCTCTTTCTATCACACAACCATCTTCCACACACTTGGAGTTTTCAACCAGACCACGTAGAGGAAAGCCTCCCACGGCTCCAGTGGCCGTGTTGCTGAGCTCAGCTTCCTTTGTACGAACAAGCGCCTCCTCTGACCTCGTTTTCTGCTTGGCCGTCACCTAAAGATTTACATCCCTGATGAGCAGAAGACGTTCCACATGCATGTAAACTGGTGACAGGAGTGCTCTTACTATGAGAAAGTGATATTGCTATAACTAATGTGATGTGATTAAATATGTGATTAATGAAAAAAGAAATCTGCCACCACAGTTGTCTTTAGAGCAAAATGCTTTTGAATCTGTATGTGGACCTTATATTATGTGCACATGCTCCATTTGCCAATTTGGTTTTCAAACACAAGCAATGTATTTATTTACTAACAGTTTCTGAAGTAATAGGTGTATACTGAATATGGCCTTACAGTACAGATTGCTCTAGAATTTGCAGATACTGTTATGGTACTATGGGTCTGAGACTGCAGACACCTGAAACTATAGCCAGTGTTGTTAAGTACTTATTGCCGTGTGTGTGTGTGTGTGTGTGTGTGTGTTTTCACAGACAAACAGGAGAAGGAGGTGGATATATACGCGAGTCTCTCTGATGAGAAGGCCTTTGTGTTTTCTGTGGCATTGGCTGAGATCAACCGCAAGATCCTGGCGCAGAGACTTATCTTGTGAATCAAATCCAGAGTAACTAAGAAAACGGATGACCAAAGAGACGAGACCTCTCTGGAGCTGAACCTGGCTGTATTTCACTTGGATTACGAGACACAGTTCATGAAACTGCAAAGTCTTATCTCGTCATGGCGAGAAGGATTTGTGTTGGAATATCAGTTGCAACAACCATGGATCAGAAGACTTTTCCATGAAGTCAAAGAGAGGAAGAGCTTATATGTTATCGTATTCAAAATAAATGGACTGTTATGAAATGATCTTTACTGGAATGACCATGAAAAGACAATACATTTGCATACACGAGATTTAAAGCAAACTGTCAGTAATTAGTGCTTTGCACAGTGCTCACCATATTTTATATAATGTTAGGAATCTTCTGTAGCCATGCTTCACATGAGTTTCACAATGCCTACAATGTGGATGGACTAAAAACTGCAGTCAGCCCAGTGTTCAGCTCTCCTGGAGGAAGGTGGATGTTTCTGAGGCAGAGACACTAATGTTGCTTTTCAAATCTGTCCAACTTTGATTCCTTCTGTTCTTTTTGATCGCTATTGGTGGCTTTGGATGTCCACAGTGACGCATGAATCTGTTTGATTACTTTATAAAAATGTATTAAAGACAGTCAACCCAAACATTTGACATGTAGTTGGGACTCAAATGTTTATCTTTTCTAACTTTTGGTTGTAACTGCTGATCCCATTTCATATGTCAAACTTTGGCTTGCAGCGCAGTTGCTTATATCTGTATTTGGTAGAATAGCAAAGATGGTTGTAGAACTTCCAGTGGGAAAATGTTCTTTAAATCTTATTTTGGCACTAGGTTGAGTGACTTTAGATAACACCTAAACCTAAGTGGCCTAATAAGTGTCCAAAGGCATTTCTTAACATGGATTACAAACAGTTGCTGTACACATGGGTTACTTTGAGGAAATACTGAAACAAAGCAGTTAGATTGAACTGAACTGGCTAAAGGAGAGCTCTCAAGGTCCAAATGTTTCATTTTAGGAGTGTTGTGTGTGTACAGTAGGAGAGTAGATTTGAAATGAAACCATCAGCTTTTATTCAAGGATTAAATAAGAATATAGAAACAAAAAGATTTTGCAACAAATTGAGGAGATTGATTCAAACACCAAAATCAAGTGGACAGCACAGTGCAGAGCTATTAATCACACCACAACAGCGTCCATAGGGTTTCTTCAGCCAGTCAGAGTTAATCAGGTGACCATATCCCAGTTAACGATGCTTTTATTAATCTCTGGCTCTCTTCCACAGCATGTCTTTATCCCGTCCTCCTTTTCTCACCCTAGCTGGTCGTGGCAGATGGCCCCTCCCATCCCTGAGCCTGGTTCTGCAGGAGGTTTCTTCCTGTTCAAAGGGAGTTTTTCCTTCCCACTGTCAAAGTGCTGCTCATAGGGGGTCATATGATTGTTGGGTTTTTCTGTATTATTATTGCGTCTACCTTACACTATAAAGCGCCTTAAGGCGACTGTTGTTGTGATTTGGCGCTGTGTAAATAAAACTGAATTTTCACGAAAACAAAACAGACTGAGATTAACAAACCCGGCATTTAGGGAACTTCCTGACTTCAAGCATTTTCATACAATGCCAAGGATTTGTATCCGGTTACATTTAAAACAACATCAATACTTTTGTTTCATTATGTCCCTTAAAAGATGGAGAAACAATGCACTTTAAAGCTCTAACAATAACATGTTTGCATGTTATGATTGAGTATTGTAGGATTAGATTGCCTATACGTAATCTTTGCTTTTTCACTTTTCGTGAGCAAGTAGCACCAGTATTATGTACTAGAGTAAACTATCGTGCAGCGACTACAGAAAACCTGTGAAATCAACAAGGAAGATGTCATGATGGCTTCTTCCAACTATGTCCTTCTTCTACTGCATGTCACCTTCCATTGAAACTGGTTATGTGTCACCCTGTTCCACAGATGAGATGGAATAAAGTCTCAGGTCCGTAAGTATTTGGCCAGTGACACAGTTTTGTCATTTTGCCTGTGCACGGCATTACAGAAGGTTTGGAAACAAACCTTCAGGATATGAATGACGCGCAGACAAAATAATGTTTATGCGTTTCTACACACAGTACTAAGAAAACAATTATCTGAAATAATCCTATATAGATACAAGTGTATATTCAAAATAATGTAGCAATAATAAAATGCTGGAATTGGAACTTTGAAGAGACGCTGCTGACTTATCCAAAAGAAATCATGAATGTGTATACTGAGGATGAACCCTGAAGTCTAGCACTAACATTCATGAGCCAGTGTGCATGTGTTAATAGTTTATTGCTGCTAAAGGAGAAAACTACTTACTTACACAGTGCTGGTGCTTAAGCTAAGCTCCCTTATGATTCTGGCTCAATCCAAATAACTATACATGTTATACTGTGACACTGGAATTATGAACAACAGTTACATTTTAAAACATTTTAAAGTAAAACATTCAAACATTGCAACGCTGCCAGTAAAAAGCATATTTTTAAGAACCAAAATGAATTCCTGTTTCTAACCAGTCACATTTGTAGGATTCATCTCCAACAGTTTAACCTCGAATCAAACCTGATAAAACACTTAAGGATCACATGACGCATCATGCATTCATCAAGCCAATCATACAGTCACAGGGGATGACCTTATCTTTTAAAGGCTGTAAAGAAACATTATTTAAAAGGAGTTCTTTTCTCATGACTGCTTAATGGAAAATGTATCTAGTATTTGTCTAATGCTTTAATAAATATACACATTTAATCTTGATGTTAGCGCACACAGTGTCTGATATGCAGATTAGTGTGTATAGAAGCTGGAAGTGGGACACTTGTTATCTATGCATGAACACACAGTTAGCCCTGTTTGCAGGAACAGCCAGTTATCTGACTAAAATGTTCAAAGGCTAATTAAGACAAACTTTGAACTCTTGCTAGATGAACAGCTAAACTGTGTCCAACCAAGACCTGCAACACCAAGGTATTAATAACTCTAAATGGCAAAAATATATGTTTTAATATCAGAACATCACAAGACCTCATGTGTAGTCTGTTAACACCCTGATACATGAATCTAAGAATGCTGCAGCTGGGATGTAGTGCAGCAGCCATATCCATCTTTCCATTTCATATTTCACCAAGGCCACATGTGCCAGTGGGCACAGACCTGAGGTCAGAGTGGGGAAGTCAGACATCTGTTGATTTGCTCAGTTTCTTTTCACTGGAAAACAAAGCACACAAACACGATTTATAGAATAAGATCAGAAGAAAGTCCACAGAATGTAACATGCTCACATGCTGAAATATGTCACAATAGCCAAAGTACAAGACACTTCTATGGATTCACACTGACTGTTGGAAGTCAGGGAATACTCAAACCAGCACTTCCAGTTCCTGATTCCATCTCAGTTCAAAATGTTTGCTGTCTTCTCTTGACTACTACTACTACTACGCTACTTTTAAGATTAGCAAAAAATAAAGTTTCAATTCTAAGTATATAGTTAGGGCTGCATCAAGTGACCCTGAATCCTCCCTTAGTTATGCTGGAATAGACGTAGGCTGCCGGGGGATTCCCATCATGCACTGGGTGTTTCCTCTTCAGTCACCTTTCTCACTCACTATGTGTTAACAGACCTCTCTGCACTGAATCATATCTGTTATTAACCTCTGTCTCTCTTCCACAGCATGTCTTCATCCTGTCTTCCTTCTCTCACCCCAACCGGTCGCAGCAGATGGCCCCGCCCCTCCCTGAGCCTGGTTCTGCCGGAGGTTTCTTCCTGTTAAAAGGGAGTTTTTCCTTCCCACTGTCGCCAAAGTGCTGCTCATAGGGGGTCATATGATTGTTGGGTTTTTCTTTGTATGCATTATTGTAGGGTCTACTGTACAATATAAAGGAGGTGACTCTTGTTGTGATTTGGTGCTGTATAAATAAAATTGACTTGACTTTGCACATTTAGCTGTGATTCTACCTCTCAAACCTAGATCGTATGTAAATTGTGTACATTTAAAAATATTTATTGTGGCATGTTTTACTTAGGTTTAATAAACTTTGTCTCTTTTTTCAGGTTGTACACTGAGACATTCCCCTTCAACTAGTTACACCATAGTAAAGGTGTTTTTAAGGAACATTTTATATTGTTAGCAGGGAAACTGGCTTCATCTCAAGTGTTTGGATATCCCTATAACATGTGGAAATATTTAAGAGGCATTCTGATAGTATAGTTGTAAAACATAACTTTACTCTTACCGTAGCTCGTGTTTCAGACGAGTCAGTTTGTCTTGCAGACGTTCATTTTTCACTTGCGTGGGATTATCTGGGACGAACCAGGCTGCTATAAACTTGCACATCACTAAAACATGCTGGAGAAACACAAGAAAATATTCAGGTGGATATTTCAATGTTAAAAACAACCCAGTCTGAGCCACGTGTGATGAACAAACCTCAAAGAGGATGATAAAGGCAAAGCGCACAGCCAAGACCATCCAGAACTGAGACTTCAGCGAGTAGTCGTTTTCATTCCTGTAGTCTCTGTAGCTGCACATGTAACACAGTCCTGTTAATCACATCTGTGAATGACTCGTATATTTACACCAAGCAGAGTAATTCTGCTTATGTTAAAACATAATATATCTGTTATGTTTTAACCTTGAAGCACTTTGGTTTTAAATGTGCTATATAAATAAAGTTGGATTGTATTCTCACCTGCACTCTGTGATGCTGAAGTTATGCCTTTCCCAGGGATTTATGAATGCATCGAAGTTTGAACTATTCATATACGCTGTTGACAGAGTGTCATTAATGTAGCCCTCCATGCAGCTGCAACAAGAGCACGAAACACATGAGACGACACAGAAACCAGTCATCTCACATCTTCACACGTTTCTCTAGCAGCTGAAATCTGACTGACTCTGTGTAATCGAGCTTTCCCTTAGCGCACGGGCCATAATGGTAACGATAGACAAGTCGAGGAATAAAGTCCGATGTGATTCCAATAACCAGACCATTAGCGATCACTGCCAGCACACCGATGGCCTCCAACAGCTTTGTCCACACACCTGCAGACATATTAAACACACATTATATAACATTTTCAACCCACAGTGAATGTTTTGTGCTGACTTATAATGGACATCAGTGAGTTTAATCCAGCTCTTGATATCTTATTGCTATAAAAAAAAAAACATGAATACTGAAACTTTGAATTATGGATCCGTTTCTGAGTATTTGGAAACTGAGGCCATTTTGCTGGTCAGTCTCTTAAAATGACAGAGTGGCTTTATTGGATTCTAACCAGACAAGCTTGTTACAGGCACAGCTGCACTTATAACAAGCAAAAACGAAAATCTGAAAATTGGGACTGTATATAAAACTGGCTGTAAGTCTCTAATGGTTAATGCAGTAGTTCTGTTGAATCCTTGAAACGTTAAAGTCTGCACTTCACTGTAGTGCTGTACTGTGTCATGGTATAAACCCACACAGCTCACCGATGTCATTAGTCTTCTTGGGTACCAGCCGTTGCTCCAGGCGGACCATTTTGATAGCATCCAGACGGATCTCAAAGATGTTGTTGACGAGGGCTAGAAGGGGTGCGAGGGGAAATGCTGCCACGAATATGGTGGTGAAACTAAACTGGATCACTGGACAACACAGAGATAAGAATTTCATAGATTTGAAGTCATTTCAGAAAGCATTCACATTTGTTTCATGATGAAAGATAAAAACCTGGTGTAAAAAAATTATTTTCACCAGTTCAACAGTCAACTCAGGGCACTTTATGATTTAACCTCCTAGGACCTGCGTCCACATATGTGGACATCACTTTTTGGGTTATTTAGACCAAAATACTCAATTTTGCTCTACAAGGGCCTGATGTCCACCTACGAGGACATTATGCTGCTACTGTTCTATCAAAATTTTAAACGAATGTCCTCTTATGTGGCTCTCATTTTTCATAAAAACAAAAATAAGGTTAAAAAAAAAAATCTGGTAATTCTTTGTTTTTACATTCATCGGGCCCCAATCAGCCCAAATATCAAAGAGAAATTAAAAATGCTGCTGTGGAAGAGTTCGGGTCTTAGGAGGTTACGGTAGAGATCTGAAAAACGTCCCTGGTGCCAGAACCCTGGCGATCAGATGATCCCCTCTGTTTAGGAAAGATATGAAGGACATGCTGGTGCCCAGTGATGTCTACTGGAGCAAAAGCTGCAGCTGATTCAGTTTGTCTCTAAACTGCATCTGCTCATGACTGTCCTCCAACATTTAACCTTTGCACAAACATGTCAGGCATTCTCACTCGGGTGCCATTTGTGTGAGAAACAACTGACCCTGTAATCAGTGAGTTGTTTTTTGAAGATGTGGTCAGGAGACTAAGAGCACCCACCCATTTCCAAAAATTCATTGAACAGGCTGAAGGCATCACTGCTGGCCAGGTGGTAGTTACGCAGCCATTCACGATGTTTGCAAATGTCACATGGTTCAATACATCCATTTTCCTCTCGACAAGCCTTCCTGTAACAGTGACCGCATTTCCTCTCCAGCTTCTTTGCAGCTTTTTCATTCACAAGTCTTTTGCACCAGCTGGAAACCATACACATGAAGAAGTACAACACATTGATTACACCATTTTCGATGAGGTCCTGTAGCTGCTGAGCCATTTCCTTAAAGGAGAGCTGTAATGAAAACAGCACACTTACGGTACTGTGAACTCAACGATGTTGTTGAGAGTCTGTTTGAGCAGCATGATCACAGCCATCTGGATAAAGAGGTCTGTCAGACAGCCGCTGGGATGACACTAGAACACACGACAGTGATGAGTGTTAGCACTCAAACATATATATGGATGTTTGATTATCTCCATACCTCTTCCAGTCGATGCCCAGCGAGACGCACATAGTTTCCTGGATGGCCATTTATCCTGTGACGAAACAACGTCACATAAGCAGTCAGCTGGGGGAACATCTGTTATAATGCTCTCAGTATCATATCAGAGTAATGACAGCATGGTAAGTGTACAGTAACGTACTCTACACTATGTTCTGTGTCACTCTGTGAGGAAGATCTTCCAATAAGAGTTCATCTGCTGACCATTTTCTAGCTGACCGTTTGCATTAGAGAATTTTATTTTACCTTCCGACTTTCCAAGATGTTCATTTTTTATATATTTAATATTTTTTTATATATATTTTACAAATGCATTTGAGGAGTCTGAACAATGACAGGTTGGATATTTCTATACATGACTAAAACATAAATAACAAAAAGTAAAAATCTAACTTGGTTTGCTGTCAAAACCCAAGATCATTAGTCAGCCAATCATTTAAGCTCTAGTTTGTCTGTCATCTTAATGTTTAAAATAAATAAATAATAATAATAATAATACAGAGTACCTGCCCAGAAAAAAGGCCACATAAAAGAGAGAGGAGAAGAGGGTGAAGAACTGGAAGGTGAACATCTTGACTGTGAAGCTCCTCTCGGTAGCAGCAAGTGAGTTCAGCTTCTCTGAATACAAACACATGCACAGACAAACAAAATGTCTTATATTTCGTTTTCTCAGGAAAACATGTCAAAATTAGTTTATTACACATGAATGAGCTAAAATATAATGGCCTGCTTATCATTGCCACAGGCTGTGCTGTGGTTGCTGGCACCAAGACAACAGGTGCTTTAAAGCTTTCAGTTTATGCTTCGGAGCTTCAGCTGATCACAACAAAACCTCCGCCTACACCATCAGCCAGCCCAATGATCAGTCCCCACTTAGATCAGCACCACTCTTTAAGAGCACCCAAAGCTTTCCCTTTCCTGTCAGTAAACATCAGCTTTACTGACACGTTTTGCTTCTCCAGCTCATGTGCCAGAAGGCCGTCAGGAGCAGAATCACATGATCTGTGTTTCCCCCTTTTTCTGATTGGTCAAAATAGTCTGGCTCAACTGTGAATATATTAGTATCGTTATTGTTTGCAGTGAAATAAATTGCTTCTCACCAATATCACACAACTTCAGGGAGACCCATCTGTTGACCTGCAGGTGGAGTTAAAGACACAGAAGTTAATTATACGCATCACGTTGGTTGGATCCATACAGCAGCACTTTTCAGGAGATTCCAGTCAAACTGTCCTCTGCGTCTTTCAGCTTGAAGACTACATGTAAAGGTTTTTTGTCTAAAGAGCATTATCAGTTGAGTTCTATAAAAGGCAAAAACCCCATACCTGTTTTAAATTAGTCTGCTTTTGCTTTAATCCCCCTGAGGGCATGCTGCTCTGACTCTTTGGATCTCCTCGACTGAATATGGATAGAGCAGTGCTTTTAAAGGCTGGCACTGGCATGCTGGACGAGGATTATGTTGGTTTGGTCGAAAAGAAAGTAATATGTAGGTATGATTATACAGTGACAAACAGATGACTAGTGATGACCCTTGAACTGAATCAGCTTGACCCAGAGGGTGAGGGTTTTGGTCCAGACAACGAAAGCATTGATGGACAAATTACATCAGGTGTTTTGATCACATCTTGTATATTGACCTGTCAGATCAGTTTCAGGGGCAGGTTGAATGCTCCGATAGCTGTGAGACGCTCTGGCACAACAAAATTATTTTACTCACTTTTACTGGCTGCCAGGACTGCAGGAAAACAAAAGAGGTCAAGGATGAAGTGTCAAGACAGCAGAGACCATCAGACCTCATTGGCCCAGTCCAAACGCCCACGTAATAGTCGGGAGATTTCAAAATCCAACTGAAATGCGACTTCATGGGTAATGGTAAGGGTAAAAATCAGGAGGGAAAGAACGCAACTTAAAGACGCAACTTTCTTTCCAAACCTACACAGACAATAAGGAGAGCAAATCTCCTGTATGTCTGTTGCCAGACAATGTGGAGCAGTTTTGATAGCAAGTTTGGCCAAACAAGTTTCAAATACACTATCCTTTGGTTTTCTGTGCATGCTTTTGAGAACGACAGCCTCTCTGTTTTAGAGGTTCACCATCAGTTGGTCCCCAGACTCATTACAGGGCAAAAGATGCAGAGGCTGAGGCCGACTGTTCACTTGTGCTCTAAGTCAACACTCAAAGCACTTTATATTTTGAAAATGTACGTACAAATATATACAATGCATTTCCTATGATTTTAAGTGCTTTCTAAATATCACACTCTGACAGTGTCAGTGTCTGGCCAAAGGCCATTTGGAAATGAGGCAGCCCACAGCAGCCTGAGCCACAGCAGCCCAGACTAGAGTGCTGCTATAGTAGACAGCAAACACAAAGGGAGACCACTGTGTGCTCCCCAGCTTCAGCTGGCTGCAGCCCACGGCAAGATTTACAGAAGAAACTTGTTCAAACAGCATGTTTTTGGCTCTGTTTAAGCAGGGTGTGCAGGTTGGCTTTTAAACTTAACATGCTGGGAGATTGGTCATTGTTGCACACTGCAACAATGACCAATCAAAGGGGTCCCCTGGTCCCCTGGATAGTATTTTAAGCTGGTTAAACGGAACATGCTCTTCCTGTTCATTCTGCCAACACTGAGTGATGAAGATCCAGGTATACATACGCGGGTCATGATCTGAATGGTGATGTAGTGCAGCACAGCTCCAAGAAAAACAGATACAAGGTTGGCGTTGTCTTTCAAAAACTCCCATTTACTCTCAGACATCAAGGGCGCAGCGACAACTCGAAATACCACCAGAGCATGAGCGAGGCCGATAATCAGCATCAACTGCAAAACAATCACATCAACACATACTTTTATTCAGTGGGCCACAATTTCATTTGGGTTTTTATTTTATTTTAAAAGTCTGATTTTTATTTTCCATAAATCAGGTTCATGTTCTTCAAGATCAATCCAGATTCTGCACCTGAGAGTTATATAGCATTACAGTTCTTGTTTCAGGACTTTAAAGTGGTTGTGAGCTGGTTTTAGTCAGCGATGTGTCCTAGAGTTTCTGAGAAAAATCACACCAAGGAATGCTGCACACAGGCCCCATCCCAAACTCCATCCACAGCACGTGTTCAGTTTTACATATTTAGAGGTTTAGATGTGTGATGCATGGTCCAGGTCTCTTACCATGAGTGTGACCAGGATGAGGACCAGGGTACTCCGTAGATAGGAGTGTCTGAACTGTTTAGCTTTGCAGTTTGGATCATTCACTAGTTCCATGATCAGTTCCTCCTGATGAGATGCGCACACACAGATATTCACACATTAAACATATATAAAGGCAAGGCAAGTTTATTTGTATAGCACAATTCAACAACAAGGTGATTCAAAGTGCTTTACAGAGACATTAGAAACAAAAACAAATAAAAAGCATGATTTAAAATTGATTAAAACAAGCAAATAAACTAACTAACTAATTAACAAACAAACAAACAAAACAGTATATAAAATCAAAACAGATAAAATCAGTAGTTAAATGTAAAGTAGAAATTTGTGTTAATATAAGGGTTTTAACAAGAGCAGTAAAGGTTGAAGATGACAGAAATAACTTTATGTGACAAATTAAATGTCTTATCACTGCAGACGGGTGATGATTATCAGCTGATCAGAGTTCTTTATGCACACATGAAAGTCTTGAACTCTTCATGTGTGCATTTTGAGATCAGTGAATGAATGTTCGTGGTTAAGCCAAGTCAGTCATTATATGAGAGCAGACCCCAAACGACAGCATGTAACATTTTATTGTACGCAGACACAGCTAAAGGTCTTACCTCCTCTTCACACCAGTCATAGACCTTCCATTTAGAAACATGTTTAGCTCTGTGTCTCTTCCACAGCTCCAAGAACAGAGTGGCTAAAATGACACATTTTAATTCACCCAGAAGTACAAAAGAATCAGACATCAGATCCAATTTAATTACACATCACAGATGCTCAAACACTCACCCCAGATTGCCATGAACATTGCAAAAGCCACAGTGCCCTCATTGTCAAACAAATGTGTGACCTGTGCAGACACAACACGTGTGTGATGAAGAGCAAAATAATAACAATCACATCAAGAGCAGGACTGTTAGCTCTTCACTTAGCTCTGTATCATTGGAGGGGGAGGGGGGGGCTTTAAAGGGTTTTTGCAGCCAAGAAGAAGAACTACTGGTGGGAGGGGACTTTACAGCTGGTAGGTGTATTTTTGAATGTTAAATGATTTGAACTGTTTATGCATACACCTGAGACAACACATGAGAACAAGATTAACAGAAGAATTAAGGTCACCTTAGCATAGGTGCAGCTGTCTGACAGTTGCCATGTCCCACACCTCTTTTCACAGCGAGGACACATCGTGATGTTGGACTCGCACACTTCCTTACTGGGGACCAAAAGTATTATACATGATACAATATTAGGCCTTATAATACTGGTATGGCTCAGCCATGTATTTTAAATTTTTATCTTTAAGATTGTCTGAGATTCATCGTTTTGTATAGAAACAATATAGCACATGATGTTATTACATAAGAGGGTTGGTGTTGAAAAAGGCGAGGCCATAGAGAAACACTATAACACCCAGAATAGCAGCTGGTACCAGCAGTTTAGTGTACCAGGCAAGCCAGAGGTAGTACAGAGCCACCTTCTCCCCGAAGTACGACCTGCAAGGAGAAAGCAAACAAACACATGTTGGTACACTATAACCGTGCACTTTACCATTTACCCTTTAAAATAATGAACCAGGTCAAAGGTTCCCTTTCTGAAAACATGACAGTTTTCCTTCTCTGAAGAAATCCAGCGTAAAATCTATCATTGCTTTATGAAGCCAAGAGAAGTTGTCACGTTCTGCTAAAAGGTCCAGCAGATGTGCAACAGTAACAAGTGTCGGGTTGAAAAAAGGAGACAAAGCAGTAAACTTGGTAAATAGCAAAGAAACAAATCTCCATGCTCAAAAGGGGTTTTTTATTTTAAACTAATGTTTCTATTACTAATTAAACTAAAAGAGACGACCAAGCCGCCATTACCTTTAAAAGAGGGAGAACAAGAAAACCAGGCATGGTCACTACACTGCAAAGCAGGAGCAACCAGCCACCAAGCACACGGCTCACTAACTACAAAACCAACCGGCCTGTCTCACACTAGAGTGCACATTCAGTGCAACTGGATAGTGTAGTGTAGTGCACTCCTTTGGAGTGAGAGTTGCAAGTTCCAGTCCCACCCTGTATCCAGTGAGGGTCCTGGCTGGTCCCCCCGTGCTAAAACTGAGCCCTGGAATGGCGCACCACGTCTGCAGCCTGCCCGCAGCTCGGACACAAGCATCTCACTACATGTTCACTACATGTTGTACTGTGTATGTGACAAATACAATTTGAATTTAACTTTCTTAATTGCTGGTTAGAGTAGGCTGTCCCTTATCAATAGTACATTTGTACAATGGCTGAAACTAGCATCACTGAATGAACAACGGGCTGTTAAGTCTCTTCATCATTAATGTGCAGATTGTCACTGATCAAAGACGACTGCACATTAATGATGGACGTGACTTGGCCGAGTGACGAGATGTTTCTCCCACTGAAACGCGACGTCCAGATGAACAGAATCAACTTTTGGGATCATGACGCTGTTAGACAGAGAGAGAAACCATCAAAAACAGTTACAGGGATAGACCGACTTGATGTCATTGACCGGCTGTCTGCTAAACAGAGCTGTCCATCGAGCCCATTTTTTCCTCAGCTCTTTCTGCTGCTTTCTCTGAAAGGCACAGGGAGGGGAGGGGGGACAAGGAAGCATCAGGATTTCTGTAATATGTAATACAAAGAAGATTTTATGGCCAATTCAAAGCACAGATTGAAAGCTAATGTCTTTTCTCACAGTTTCAAATACTAAATTGTTCTCAGACTTTCTGTACATATGTAAATATTTAATAAGGATCTTTCATCTGTTTTGTATTTTTATGAACTGATGGAGTTTCGTGCTCACAGAATCAAGTATGTTTGGCATTTATCAAGACCAAACACACTTTGAAGAGCCATAAACACGAAGACAATACTTGTATTTCTATTACACAATTAGTCATTTAATAAAATCTACAGTGCTATTAATGCTCAAATTCTTAGCCAGTATTCAGTGCTTGTTTCGTACTTTGTTTCTTTACTGTGCTTCAGAACTGAATCTGATTTCCTAGTGAGGCTGTAGTTTGAGTTGCTTTGCACGTTGACCGAGAACATGGCGAGTAAAGAGCAGCAGGTTAGTCTTACTCACTTCATGAAGACAGAACATCGTTTCAAACACATCCTTCATTAACAGCTCTTCCAGGTTTTCTGACACAACAAAACATGTTTACATGAAAAAAAGTTGCACATTAACATACATACAGTACTTCCACGTTAGCTAAAGATTTACAGATTCTCTCACCTCCTGTGTTGATGTACGTGTGATGAAGGATGAAATGAACAATTCGGATCCTGGAGAAAAGATAAAAGGCTCAAATGAACACAGTGTGGATGCGTGGCGTTTTTAGGATTTATTTTTGGGCCTTTTTGTCTTTATTTGACAGTTGTGTAGTGAAGAACAGCCAGGACAGAGGGGAAGAAGTCGCAGGGGAAACACACGGGCTGCAGGCCAGACTCACACTCAGGCATTGCTGCATTTCGATGTGAAACCTGACCCTCAGATTAGCACAAATGAAAGAAGACCTTCCACGAGGAGTTTTATTAAACGGTTTCATTCTTGCATTGTGTAACAGTCCACAAAGAGCTCTCACACTAGTGTGCATTCAGAAAGTATTTGCATGCCACTTGTTTCACATTTTGCCATCACAGCCTTATTCCACCTCACAATCCTACACACAACACCCCATAATGATCAAATGCAAACGCCTGCTAGGTGGCTGGGTTAATCCAGAGTTCTTTTGGGTTTGAGAAGGATTATGTTATTTATTGGTTCTCACCCCAACCGGTCGCAGCAGATGGCCCCGCCCCTCCCTGAGCCTGGTTCTGCCGGAGGTTTCTTCCTGTTAAAAGGGAGTTTTTCCTTCCCACTGTCGCCAAAGTGCTGCTCATAGGGGGTCATATGATTGTTGGGCTTTTCTCTGTATCTATGAAGCGCCTTGAGGCGACTTTTTTTGTGATTTGGTGCTATATAAATAAAATTGAATTGAATTGGTTAACAGTGTTTTGTATTTCTCTGCGTTTGAGTTTTCTTATTATCCTGACCCCTGGTATCGCTTTCTTATTTTATCATTTGTGTATTTCATCTTAGTTAGTTATTGATGGTTTAACAGTACATCTTTGTCTTTCCTTGCGGTGTTCTTAGTCTCATCTTTGTGTCGGTCTTCTCTCCATGGTTGTCTGTCTGCCTCCAGTTCATGGACCCTGAACAATGTTCAGTCAGGTACAGTAAGGTAAATCTGATTGAACATTGTGTTATTGTATGTTTATCTCACAATATTAGGAACCATGAGGCAACTGTTGTTGTGATTTGGTAATAATAATAATAATAATAATAATAATAATAATAATAACTTTATTTATAAAGCGCTTTCAAACAAAGTGCTGTACAACTGTTTAAAACTGTATAATTAATTTAATTAAAAACTGAACATCTTTGGAGAGATCTGAAAATGGCTCTGCATCGTTGCTCCCCATCCAACCTGATGGGACTCTGATGGAAAAGGGCTCGGCGGGGGGTGAGAGAGAGAGAGACAGTGAGAGAGCGCAAGAGAGAGAGAGCGAGCAAGAGAGCGAGCGAGCGAGCGCAAGAGAGAGAGAGCGAGCAAGAGAGCGAGCGAGCGAGCGCAAGAGAGAGAGAGCGAGCAAGAGAGCGAGCGAGCGCAAGAGAGAGAGAAGAAAGCACCAACATCTCCTCCTGTAGGAAGAGTTTGTCACCTGGTTGCCTGGGTGACGGCTCCTTTCTCATCTCCACAACAGTTGCAAGAGTCAGAAACTTTCAGCAGGTACTGGTAGACTTCAAACATCTCACTGGGAGCACGTATGCCAAAAAAGTCTTTGTTGTCATGGGTAATCCTCTGAAACACACACATATACACATGCATGCGCACACATTATCATCACTTATTCATTCAGCTGTTCGTGCTTTGTTACATCAGAGATTTTTGGAGAAACTCACAGTGATGTGTATGTTTTTCTTTTTCAGCTGTGCTATGAAGGCTTCCTGTCTCAAAGTCTTTTGCTCATTGTCCACTTTATCGGCGACCAGCACATAGTCAAATGTTCTGTGGGTGGGCTGTTCAAAGACAAAAATATATACATGTATACAAATATATATGTATATATACACACACAAACAGAGAGGGAGAGAAATGGGAACATTGCACCGAGATAGAGCATGCAAACGAGACGAGAGACACAAACCGTTTCAGAGTTTTATCCTGAACATAAGCAGGAGATAAACCTGAATGTTTCCACGTCTGATGTCACACAGCTTTGTATATTTTATGTCTGCATGTTACAGACGACATTTGTCTGCTGTTATCTTGTTAATGTAGGGAAGTTTTAGAGAGCGACAGCAGATTCTTACCAGCGAACGAAGTAAAGGCTCAGCGTCATCCTTCTTGCTGCCCCACAGCTCCATATTTTCCTTGCACACAAACACACATACACAGTCAGTACTGAAATATACTCCACCACATGACATCATACTACACACATTTCCAATATATTGAAGACAAATTAAAGCAAAAGGCCTCTTTCAAACTTTTGAAACTAGAATTCATACATTTTGAAGTGAGAGTCAAACTCATAAAGTACAACACAGTTTGTCACTCGGTGCTCTTCTGGTAGCTCTTACAACAGTGCTGCTATGAAGCAGTCACTGGCTCGGTACCTGGAACAACTTTGTAATGTGTTATGCATCTTCACACTATGAAACAGGGAGGCCATAACCACATATGTAATGAGTTGTAACACACTTACTCATGACTAAATACTGGAAAAGCAATGCTTACAAGCACAGCTGCCAGTTATCCTGCCTGGAGGATTTTCTTTCTTTAGCTAAAACACTGTGATTCTGACATATGAATGTTTTTCATTTCCACAATTTTGGAAATATACGTCATTGTTCATCTGTAAAACATGCAACTCTGCACCTGTCCATGTCTGAGACGGATCATCTGCTGCCAACTGCACCTTCTTCATGTTAACACACACAAACCATTTTAATCACAATTGGATTCAACATTCAACACCAACCTGTTTCTGCTCAGCTTCTACAGTTTGTAGCTGGCATTACCAAATATACACCTAAAGGTACGATGTGCTTCACAAAGTCTTTAAGAGCTCCAAATGAAGTTCCACATTTAATGTTGAAATGGTTTATTATTAACGCCCTTTCCTTTTCTAATATCTTTCATGTACTTAGTTAAAAAACAAAGAGTACTAAGACCAGTGTGTATTTATTGTAGAGGGAGAGCATTCACAGCAGGTTGGTCTGGACCGATAGCCTGCTTGTCATTGACCTGACAATTACAACCAGTTTCATTTTCCTTAATCAAGTCAGAGTGCAGAGTCCAGCTGACATCATTACTGATGTAAATTTAGTTTCACTAAATCATCCAACACACGTTTATTATAGTCACCGTTTGCTATGAGTGGAAGCAGGATGTCAGTGACACATTTCTATTAAACATCCGTACATTTGTAAAGTTTAGAAACATGAGCAGAGTGTCAGACTCTGTCCTCTCCGGCCTGTGGCTGCATGCAGGCCCAGACCTGCCCGGAGCTCCTTTGTTTCTGCTGCTTGTGAAGCTCGTATCAGTGTTAAGTGGCTCACAGCATTCACACAGTTACTATCTGTCAGTGGCAACCTTTAGCATGGGTGTGACCCAGTGCCCATCCTAACCTGAAACTGATTTACCAGCTATTGGGTTACTTTCTTTAGGTGCAACCTTTGAACATCCTGCTTCTCAAATACAAACACCGTGTTTTTATTCGGTACTACATGTCAAGTCAGTACAGACTCGCCTGGCATTCTTCACACTAAACTGAGAATCAAGCCTCACGACAACAGGACAGGATTTCAGACTGTTGGAATAATCTGAGAGTAGCTAAAAACGTTTCTACAAATCAATAATAAAGCAGTATTTTCTTCGTGGACATGATTTCATTCAGCTGCATTTCTATCCAGGTCAGTTTCCAGTAAAAAGCCAGAGACGCCCCATCTCTGTCAGAGGATGAAAACACAGGCGCTCCATTTACCTCGACCTTCTTGAAGAACATGCTGAAAGGTGCTTCAGAGCAGATGTGGGTTCCGTCTCTCGACACTTCTCCACCCAGCAGCTCAGCAGTGTCTCTCCATCACTGCCGCAGGAACTTTGATGGAAACTCTTTCTAAACCAGCTCGTAGCGCTTCACTTCCGCATATTTTAGCTCCGTGTTTGTCCGTGTGGCGGTACAGGTGTGCCTTTTTACCTGTAGCACTGACGTCACATTTCAAAACAAGACTGTTGCGTTCAGGTTCCCCGGGAAGTGTAGTTCACTTGAGCATTCAAATCCTGAGAAAAACAGTACCTGTCCTCTGATCTGTGTTTGGCACGTTTTTAATTCCGTCTCAGTCAGTGTACGCCACACTGCACTCGCTTAAACTGTAAACGGGCTTCTGCTCTTGTTAATGCTTTAACTTTGGTTTTAAATGTCATATTTATCGGTTTTTCCGAAAAATAATGATATATGACACATCGATATATGTGCGTGTTAACTTATCAAATTTATACTCACTGTAATTAATTCTGTTGTGATCTAAACTGGCCACACAAATTCACCAAAGTCCCAAACTAACATAATGACTGGTCTGTAGGTCACCTCCTCAACCATGTAAGCAACAGCAGCTGCAACAGAAGGGCTCAGCTGGAGAGCGACATTGAGAATATTCTTCAGAGAAACCCTCAATCTTTTATTTTGTTTCCTCACTTTGAAATTCACAGCACAGCTTATTTATATCTGATCATTTAAAATAACAAAAAGACTTCCTCTTGTGTCCTTTGTGAAGGTGTCTGCTTCTCGACTACATGCAGCCCAAACTGCATGGGTGTAGTTTCACAGAATCAAAATAAAATGCAATGACTGATTCATGGTTTCAGTTGGGGAATCTGTAGCTGTGACTCCAGCCTGTCTGATGAAGCCTCAGCAAAGTGAAACTTGGAGCTGGTCTGTTTACATGCCATGTTCCTGTCCATGAGTTTTCTTCAGCAAGCCAAGCTACTTCTTGGAAAGACAACCTGAACACACCTTAAACATCGTCGGAGTTACTACAAAGCAGCCTTCCTTGTTTTAAAAAACAGAATCACATTTAAACTTTGCCATGAGTCTGTAACCATGACACAAACAGCAGGAACACTGTTCCTGCACAGCAGCACACAGTGAAAGGCCTCTGTCCTTTTCATGTTTAACAACACATTTCTAATTTGCAGAAGATAACAAAACTGCCGTCATCCCTAAAGTTGCCATGCAAAACTCCAGTTATAAAGCCTGCAGGTGAAGTACAGAACCATTACAGCATCACTGATACAGTCTGTATGCAAACACAGGCTGTTAAATGCTGAGATATGTAGGAAAAACTGTAACAGGGAGTGTGCACAGACACACTTTGTAATCATGGTATCCAGCTGTGCAGGATGTAGTTAAACTTAAAGGTGTGTTATGTAAGGTGTGTTAGCTAGTCTCAAAATGAAGGCTGAGTTTAATGTCACAGCTTCTTATTCACACTGAAATGTGAGCTCTATTTTTGATGCAGAACTTTCACACTTTTACACACACACAACATGTGGGAAATAGCGCACTGTTACACTGATTCAATACAAAAAGCACCTGTTTGTCACCTGTGCAGCTTAATGCAGAACAACGCAACATCTCAGGCACAAATTCTAACCAACATATTGTGGCATGCAGAAAAGTGTCCATGTCATCTCGTCTTTATCCCCGAGTTCAGTAAACCAAACTTAGCACAAAAAGTAAGAGAAAAACAGAATTCACTTTCGCGTCCCATTTATGGATATAATTCACTTCATGTTTCGTTCAGTTTATGTTCTAATTCTACTTCTTTGTCTTTGGCACATTTTCACATGAACATTTATAGTAAAATAATCCTATTTAATTCAAATACAGTGGAATTCTTACTTCTCCCTTTTAAAACTCTGGAGACAAGCCGAGGATGAGCCCCTCAACTCTGGACCTGGGCCCGCTGAAGGTTGCCAGGGATTGCAAGTGGACTTGGATCAGAGGCTAATTTTTCCCACAGAGATCGTAACAACTACTCTGCGACCAGACCTCGTCCTTTGGTCTAACTCCTCAAAACTCAGTCGTTGAGCTGACGGTAACATGGGAGGAAGCAATTGAGGAGGCATTTGAGCGTAAGAACCAGCGGTATGCCAACTTGGCAGCTGAGGCAGAGGACAGAGGCTGGAAGATCAAGGTGCGTCCAGTGGAGGTGGGGTGCAGGGGCTTTGTTGGCAGTACAACAGCAAAGCTGCTCTGAGAGATTGGGATCAAAGGACAGGCACAACGGCAGGCTGTAAGATAGATAAGATAAGATAAGTCTTTATTGTCATTGCACAGTCATACATAGTACAGTAGTACAATGAAACTGGAAAACTGTCCTACGTCGGCACTACATATAACAACACGACACGATATGACACATCACAACGCAACACAAACAACACAACACAGTATATTAACTTAGTATAAAAAAAGAAGAAGAAGTGTATGTGTATTGCACACTGTTATTATTGCACATTAATTATTATTGCACCTCGTTATAAATGTCCATCCATCCATTCGCTTCCGCTTATCCTGTTCAGGGTCGCGGGGGGCGCTGGAGCCTATCCCAGCTGTCATAGGGCGAGAGGCGGGGTACACCCTGGACAGGTCGCCAGTCTGTCGCAGGGCCAACACACAGGGACAGACAACCATTCACTCGCACATTCACACCTAGTGACAATTTGGATTATCCAATTAACCTATCCCCACAAGCTGCATGTCTTTGGACGGTGGGAGGAAGCCGGAGTACCCGGAGGGAACCCACGCAAACACAGGGAGAACATGCAAACTCCACACAGAAAGACCCCGGCCTGATGGTGGAATTGAACTCAGGACCTTCTTGCTGTGCGGCAACAGTGCTAACCACCGTGCCACCGTTATAAACATAAATATTATTATTGTTATTGTTTTAAACATTGTTACCTCCCCCCTAAAAAAGTCCAGGGAGGTAGCCAGTCAGGTCAGCTGTTAGCATTGATCAGGGCTGTTGTGAATTAGAGAACTAGCTAACACTGCTGAGAGGACCAGTCACTGGTTATGGCTAAAAAGGGCTGACATCACTTTGGCAGCTAAGGCAGTCAGCTAACCGCGAGACAATTACCATTTATTTGTATTTATTTTATGCAACTTCTTGCATTAAGTCATTTTAAAAGTCAGACATTTGGAGGTTAGTGGCTCCAGTCCAGCTCTACACACACACACACCTGGATACACCAAGGTCAGGCTCTGAGTGAGGCCTGTCACTATCATTATCACAATTATACTACACTATTATACTACTACTATATACTGGATCATAATAATGGATTGCATTTATATAGCAATTTTCAAGACCCTCAAAGCGCTTTACAATGCCAGTATTCATTCACTCTCACACTCACACACTGGTGGAGGCAGCTACAGTTGTAGCCACAGCTGGGGCAGACTGACAGAAGCTGCCATATCGCCCATCGGCCCCTCTGACCATCACCAGTAGGCGGGAGGTGAAGTGTCTCGCCCAAGGACACAACGACCAGGACAGAGAGAGCTGTCGTCCCACAGTTAACTTAAACATATTTATTTTTTTATTTGCACTCAAAATGAATCAATTTTCAGCAAAACCCAATAATTACAGTTCTGTGTTAAACAATTACAAAACTTTCAGATTCACACACACCACCACCAAACTCAGACATTAGAACAGTTGTTTCTACTACTCAAACTACATTTCTTATTTATATATTAATCAAACTAATTCTGATTTATATTTGACCAAAAATGCTTTATTATTAGGAAATAGAGAAAAGCATTTTTACTCACATAAGGCTGGATATTAAGACCTTTTAACCTCTCTGAGCTGTGTTGTGGAGGTGGCTAGTTGGAGGATTTCAATCTCTTTCTACTAATGCATAGCTTGGGAAACAAACAACAACGTGTGGGACTAATAAAGGTTATCTTATCTTATCTTATTGGAGAATTCATTAATGAAGCAGAACACGTGAAGTAGGCAGAATCTGGACTCATCGTTGAGAATAACTTTCCCCCACATGTTCAGGTTCAGTGGACATGTTGCTGATATTGTCACGATATTCATGTTCGATGTTGAAATACCTGCAGCCCACATGCACCCCATCGAGGCAGGAGAATGCCCGATGGTAACAGAATATGACTAAGTGCAAAGTATTAACTTGACCTTCAAAATCCCCAGATCGCAGTTCAGTCTAGTCTGCAGGAAGAATGAGTGATCCACGAGGGCCCTGCCTATAAAAAAATCTGGATTTACAGGATCTGTAACACAGGGGACTCTCAGAAGTCTCGCAGAGTCGGGTCTCCCTGGGTCAGAGCTGTTTCAGCAGCCGGAGGAGCCACACAATTTTAGACGAGTAGTTTACAACTTTACAACAGTTTTATTCCAGAAGATGGCAACAGTGTTAAATCAATGGTTAAAACTGACTTATCCAAACATTTGTAATTTGGATCCATTTCTTCAATTAAAAAAAGGACAGTTTATTCAGACTGGAAGATGTAGCAAATAATAAACCCTTCATTTTACTTAACATCTCTTTACATTTTGTGTACTGCCTGTCTCATTCATTAATGTGTTGGTGAAACTGGTGATGAAGGTGTGTTTATTTGTTTTTAATGGTAGTAATTACTATCACTGGGAAAACTTTCCATTTCTTATTTTCTCAAAAACCTTTGAATTCAACACTTTATCTCACAATACCAAATACAACAGGAACTAAAATTCGACAATAAGGAAACTGGAAGTATGAAGTGAAGCACTCTGGAACATCGCTGCTGGGTGAAGCAGAACAAACACAGGCATGCGGAGTAAGAGTACAGTTCACATATGACCGTACGATGAAACACTGAGCTGCTGACGGTGAGGACGTCACTGCCGTCATCAGTTGTCCTCACAGCCGGGACGCTTCCTGTAGTTTTTAGTCATCATATTCCTGAAGGAGGTGAACTGGCACCTGGACTCTTCTACCTTCTTTTCTTTTTGCACCTCTTTCTTTTCCTCTCCTTGACCCATAGCTCCACTCGTGTCCTTCTCTTCATCTTTTTGTCCTTTCTCAGTTTTGTCTAGATGTTCTTCTGTTTTCCTTCCTTCTGCCTCTTCGTCCTCCTCCTCCAGTAGGTGACTGAGATGCATTCCTGTCTCCTTTGCACTCACAAGAGAAAGCTGATCATTAGGTTGTTCCTTCGGCAGTTGCTTGGGTCTGAAGATCATCTTGTGCTGGAGGTCACAGGGGGAACTGCCTCTTGCCTCTTGCCCCAGGCTGGACAGGAACTGATAAGCCACCCTGCTATTTTCCTGATCGCTGCTCTCATTCACATCCTCCAGACTGTAATGTGTCCAGCGCTCAGGATGCACTAGGTAGTCTGGGACTAATCTCTTCTTTGGTGGTGTGGGACAGATGGATGACGGATGGCTTGTGTTTTGACTGTGAAGTGAGGATTCGTCT
Source organism: Aulonocara stuartgranti (assembly GCF_965226115.1). Taxonomy (NCBI): domain Eukaryota; kingdom Metazoa; phylum Chordata; class Actinopteri; order Cichliformes; family Cichlidae; genus Aulonocara; species Aulonocara stuartgranti. Next base: position 42,292,128 of record NC_138939.1, read on the forward strand.
GCAACAGTGTTCTGATTTAGAGAGGAGAAAGTCTGCCTGCCAATACTGTCTAGGCAGTCAAAGATACTGTGGCTGCGGTCAGAGAAGGCTGAGGTACCTCCACTCAGACTGAATGAACTCTGAGATATGGGAATAGCTGCTGGTGCACACACATCATCATCATCATCATCATCATCACTGTGGTCTAGGTCTGGGTCAAATGGAGCTCTGCTGGGTTGTTGTTCAGGCTCAGATTCATCACTGGCTGACAGCTGGTCGCCATCGTCACTGTTTATCATATCACCGTGCTGTCTGACATGCTTCTGATCACACATCTTGACACCAACACTCTGACGAGAACCTGATGAGGGAGAAAGGAACAGAGCTGTGCTATAAATAACCATCATAAGGCCAACAAGGCTCAACTGTTGTTCCTCAAAGAACATTGCAAAATCAAAAAAAGCATTTCATGCTATTGTTTTGTAATTATATTTAAACTTGTTCTCTTGACGCTGCAGGGACTCCTGTTACAATGACAATAAGGATATACAGATTCTGGACGAGTCAAAACTGGATGCCAATACTTTGTGTTTTCCACAAACTCTCCAAGTTTTCAAACTGTTTCAATGTCTCTGAGCTTCTTTACTGGAATGCATCATTACAACGGTGGTAGAAAACCTACGATTGTACACTCGAGTCTGAAATCCAGCTGTGGCAGCCACAGCACACTACAAAAGAGGGGGTGAGAGGTGCACGACCGACTGAAGCACGTGACACAGGATGTGATGTCAAATTCAGCATGCAACACCCTCGACATGGCGATAATTATTAATAACAATATTTAAGTCATGCCACTAATACTGTAGAGTGAGCGTAGGCCATAATAATACACTGACCTTTATACTTAAGTGAGCACTCAAAGCGCTTTCTGCTGCAAGCCTCATTCAACCAATAACACACATTTCATGCAAGTGCTTCTGTTTACATTATAGAGGCTTCCTTCATACTGCCATCATTAGTATCATTCCCAGCTCTATCTGTCAATGAGCAGAGACACCACCCATCAATTAGTTTAAAAACAGGAATGTCTCAAAGAACTGGATGACCTCTAACTTTCTGCTTCCAAGTTCAGCTCAAACGGAGATTATTGTACTCGGCCCTAAAAATCTTGGGAATATCAAAGCTGATTCTTCCTCTGGAGGGCATTTCCTGCAGTAACACTGTGAGGAATCATGGAGTCATGTTTGACCAGGACATGTCTTTCTCGCCTTCAGTACTCAAGTTAAACATTGCAATCAGTGGCTGACAAAGTGACTGCTATACATCCTTCACTTATTCGGGTAAAGAGTGGCACTAACATAAATTCTTTTTAAAGAGAGATGCGGCCAAGAGGACAACAGAAACTGTAACCGTAACCGGTATAGCTCTGACTTACTTTATATAACCTTTTTGCAAACCCTGTTCTCCACAGCCTATCTAACAATAGAAGTAAATGTACTGCACGCTGGAAACACAAAGAAACATCGAAAATTACTTTGTGGCACAGCGCTGCGCGGATCTCCCGGGTTACTGATTCTGCGCAGTCCCGGCTCCTGTCCAGCCAGCTAGCACGCTAATGCTAAGTGCTGTTGCGCTGCAGAGCAGCGGTAAGAGAACTGCCGGGGATCATTCTCAAAAAACATTTCACCCTGTCAGTGGTTTACCTGACTGCTGGCGCTAACACCGACCCGGTAGTTTACAACGACGCGTAAACATCGACTTCCTCTACGCTTGCGTCTCAGAAGCTGCTGCCCCCAGCGGCCACAAACTGTGGCTGCAAAAGGATCAGACGAGCCTCCCGCGAAAAGTCTACACAGAAAAGGCGCGTTTCACTCGGGAAGCATCCTGACATATACTATGCACCGTTTTATGTTTGGAAGGAGAGTGCGGTGGCTGCCTTTTGTTGACACGGAGAAAGCTTATGATATATCGCGGAATGTTTTTAATAAAATTAAAGGAGATAGGCATTAATAGTTCAATGTTTGTTTGTTTTTATATTTTTTACATGATCGGTGAATACAAGTAAGAACAGCACAAAGTGTTTCAGGGATTTGTTTTGTTTTCTGAGAATGGTTTCTCCCAGGGAAGTATAGAGCGTCCACATTCTGATCTATCATTATTACTGATAAGTTTGAACATTTGGAGAATGGATTGGGCTTTTCTGATGATGGCATAATCTGGAAGATTGGTAAAATGTAATGTTTGCTTTTAAAAAGATAAAAGAAGAATTTAATAATAATGAGGATCATCCATGTCAAGAGATTTTAAAACTACGTTGGGGAAAGGAAAAAGGATGCAATCAAGTCATTTTGGCTGCACAGTAGACAAGATTACAGGGATTAATGTTAAGGGTCTGAACGGGATGATGGGAAGGGCCAAATGTACCACTGTCCAGTTGACTGTCTGTCCTTTGCCAATAATTTCAATAATTTTATACTCGTTTTGATACTGCAGATTTTAAAGAAAGGACAATGGACTGTGATGGCTGACGTAGCCCAGAGCACTACAATTCATCTGTCTGAGGAAATGGTTGGCAAATGTTTGTCTATGATTGAGCCATATAAAGCATTTTGAAAGCTTGTTAAGCACAGTTGAAGGGGAACTTAGGATCTTGATCAAACTGTTTTGGTTTGTATTAAATACTTGAATAGTTCCTAGAATACGGAAGACTAGTGTAATTAAGAAATAATTAAGAAATAATTAAGCCACTTCTCAACAGGCCGGGTTCCAAAGCCCTTAGTGAGTTTCGTCCAGTGGCCCTGACCCCTGTGCTTAATGTATGGAGCAAGTGGTTAATAAATAGCTCACCTCTTCAAAAGTGGATCAGTGGGAAAAAGTCACAAAGGGCACAGGAGGTGCAATGTTGTTGATTTGACTTCTGCCTTCAATGCAATGAGGAAATACATTTTACTTCAGCGAGTATTTAACGTGTGTGGGGGGGGGGGGGGGGGGGGGGGGGAATAATAACCTCATTTGTTGATTTATCTTTGCAAAAAAGAAGAGCTTGTCCCAAATGCACAGGCAAGAATGCACATCAAAAGAATCCATATAAAGAATCCTGCAATCCATGTTGCAGGAAAATGAACTTTTGTTTTCAAGAAGAGGCAGTATAACATTATTGTTCTTTACGAAATATGAGAGAACTGTTACATAATTTACAAAACAACAAATTGCAGCTGGACATAAAGATGTTTTGGACAAATTTCTAGTTCAGATGTTCTTTTTTGTTGAGTTAATAGAGAGAATATAGTTTATAATTTTATTATTATATATTATAAATATATGGCTTGATGTATACTCAATCATCCAGGAAAGGAAATCCCAAAGGGTTGATTCTGTGTGTCTGGATGGAGCATTTTCAGTGGGAAAAACGTTTCATCACTCATCCAAGTGACTTCAGTCTCAGCTGACTGCAGGTTTCCCTATAACCGTATCAACAGCACATTTACACATTGACTGAAACTACCACTGGCAAACAATAGGGTGTGAGGTCAGTCCTAGATATATATGTAGAAAGTTAGTATACCATTCACACTTCACTCCAGTTGGTGGAGGTACTGCACCAAAACGTTACTTGCTAACCGCCAATAAGAAGCCGAAGAAGTCCGCTCCAGTGTATATTAAAAACTCAGTGTTCAGTTCTTTTTTAATCAATTTAATCAAGGGACTCTGACACAGATAGTTGAGCATTGCTGAATTACTCTGAATTTATTTTTTTTAAAATGTGGCATTCGCAGAATCAGTTACAGATGTCATTCCCTCTTCACTCTTAAAAAATGGACAACCTATCTGTCTGGACCCTATAATGACATCAGTGTCCTCTTCATTAAAACAAAAATAATTGCAACATACAGTCTGTATCACCATATTTTCCAAAACAGAGGACACTTGACCCAGTTTTTAACATATTTAAACGATGCCTTCGTTTAAATATGTTAATTAAAAATGAAATTAAAAAATGGAATTAAATAATGGTACAGAAATAAGGCCTCATCTGTATAAGAAAAATACGACGGTACGAGGGAATTTTTTTTGCAGTTCGTCTGAAAAGCTGCAGTTGTGCTTTGGCATTTTTTAAACATCAATAGGCGCTGATGCACGCAGTCTGTCCCGTCTGTGAGCGCAGAACAACCACAAAGCTGCTGCTCAGGGATGAAGTCACACATACGAGTCCTCTGTGGGAAAATCCGGACATTTTCATTAGTCTCGAAAATCCCCCCGGTTTTTTGCTGTTTCACCATTACACTGACATTTCCCAGTGCTGATATGTAAAACCATTAAAATACAAAATCTTAAAATACAAAAATACAAAATCACCAGACCCGGCATGTGTGCAAAATTTCATGAGTTTTTGAGCATGTTTAGGCCCTCAAAAAGGCCCTTGTTTTTCCTGAATAATAATAATAAGAAGAAGAAACGGAGCAGACACAATAGGGCCTTCGCACTCTCAGTGCTCGGGCCCTAATAATAATAATAATAATAATAATAATAATTATTATTATTATTATTATTATAAGAATCATCAGGGCGGACGCTACTCGACACGTCTGCACTAGGGGGCGGACCATCCCGCAGCTGCCCTGTTGTGATTGGTTGAGACACTCCAAACCGGGATATTTTGAAAACAGGGTGGCTGCTGCTAGTTTTGTGACTGTTTTCCGAAGAGACGTTAGTGGCTTTCAGCCTAAACGTGCAGAAGAAAAGATTTTACAAGTTCTTTATGGAGCAGGATTCGCGGGATGCTGCGTGTCCGGGGAACGACGCCTCAGACGTGGTCGTGGTTAATCTGGACTTGGGTAACGGAGACACGGACAACGGCCCGGCCGGTAAAGGCTACGGCGGGGCGGATATAAATCGAGGTGAGGTCAGCAGCAGTGATCATCCACGTCCGCGTTGTAATCTTTTAAAACAGGAACCAGCTTGTAGGTTTCCTGCCGTGCATTTGACTGCTCTAGCACTGCTTAACTGACCCATGTGTGCTAATGACAGCGCATATGTGTTTGTAGCAGGCCTGTCACGTTAACGCTGTTAGCTTTCATGTTTCGCTCACGCGACGCGTCTACGCAGACGGTTCTGCAACAGTGATGCAGATAAACGTGCACACATCGTGCTGTAGGCTGAACCTTCAACACTACTGTGGCACTAAGCTATGCTTACATTTTGAATGGCTCTTTCAGCCCTCTGTGCAAATGTACCACATGCTAGTATACGCTCCAGCTGTTAGGTGTCGCAGATTAAGTGGTAACGCTCAAACAGATGTGTGGTAGACTTGCTTTTCAGGAGTCCCTACAAACCAGGAAATAAACGCTGAATATTTCATTTATGAGGTTAATTTAAACACAGTCCGTCAGTCTTATTGCTTTTGACCAGTAAAATAGTCCATGTGAACAAAGATTTTCCTCCATGGTGTTTCCGTCTTTAACAGCCTTGTTTAAAAACGAGGAGGAGAAGAAAGATGAAGATGGCAGTGATGACGACAGTGGAACATACTACTATAACACTGAAGCGTCGGGGACTGGGCTGCAGAGACGTGAGCCACCTTCGGGAGGAAGTTCAAGTCTTCCTGACACGTTCCAGACCAGCCACCTGTTGTTCTACGAGAGGTTCAAGGCCTACCAGGACTACATGCTCGGTAACCAACGTCTGCTAATATTAATAATCGTAACCCTGAGAAATTAGACTGCTGATCTCAGTCCTTGTGTTCTTGTGTGTGTAGGAGACTGTAAGCCTTCAGAGGTGAAGGACTTCACAGCAGACTACCTGGAGAAAACGGTGGAGCCATGTGACTGGTTGGCTCTCTGGTCTACTGATATCTTTGATGTTCTGGTGGAGGTAACGTAATGCTTTCATTAACCTGTGATCACACAGTCTAGTCATAACGACGCTGTAAGGACTGCTTTCCATCCCCCTCTGATGACACGTGTGAAAGCGGAGTCTGCAGGGTGATGGCTGTAGCTGTGTACTCCACTCTGCATCATGTTTAGCTGCGTGCAGCAGTGCAACAAGTGCAAACAAAAACCATCTCAGCTTTGTCAGCTTTATCAAACACCGATTGCATCTTGAACTTGTGACAGGAATGATGTTTGTGGCTCACACTGACTTGATGTCATTCATGACAGAATGTAGGCCAGCGAGTCCTTTACAGCAATTTAAATGCCTACAAACGATGCTGGCTGCCGTTCAGCTGTAGTGGTTGTAGGCTGTCAGTGCGCCGTCTACCTCAGCTGTCAAAATGTCTGTTGTCCACATCATTTACTCTGGAGGGAAGTGTAAGTGTGAAAGGAGTCGAGATGCGTGGATCAGTCACTTTTGGCTCATGACAGAGATGTTGAGGATATTCTGAACTTTTCTGTCACTAAGTCTTGCCTGTTTTATTTTTGTGCAGTCTCTGTTAGGAGAAAAGTTGCTTAAAGTGGATCCAACGTTGCCAGACTCTGACATTTAGTGAAAAAACTTTTATATTGTTTAAGAATGTAATCTAAGTGTTTATCAGAGGGAAAGTGTGATTTGTAGGACACTAGAGCCTGACATGCTGGCATGATGTTAGCTTATGACCAGCTGGTCTTTATCTGGCTTGTAGTCAGCTGTCCTGAGACAGAAGGGCCAGATGTGTAATCTGCTGTGACAATTTCAGGAATAAACAAGCATGTTCATACATTGTCAAAGGAGCTTGCAAAGAAAAGCGTCTGGACTTGTTTAAGTTACTTGAAGACGTTTCACCTCTCATCCGAGAAGCTTCTTCAGTTCTAAGGTCAAATGGTGGAGAGTCCCAGATATAAACCTAGTGGGAGTTTCCCCCCACAGAGGGACAAAGGACCCCTGATGATCCTCTAATCACATGAGCCACGGTGTGAAAGAGGGATTGGGTCACAATCAGCCAGGGTTTCGGGTGAGCTCATTGTGAAACCTGGCCCCACCCTATCATGTGATTTCCTGAGGTGAGATGGCCCTCACACCCACTCAGGGTGGGTCCTTGGTCCCTCTGTGGGGGGTCATTCCCACTAGGTTTATATCTGGGACTCTCCACCATTTGACCTTAGAACTGAAGAAGCTTCTCGGATGAGAGGTGAAACGTCTTCAAGTAACTTAAAGAAGTCCAGACGCTTTCCTTTGCAAGCTCCTGAGGCTACGATGACCTGGATGACTGAGAACCTTCACAGACACATGTTTATGCAAGTTTTTCTGTGTTGGAGCCCTGACTTCAGTTCAGGAGACAAGGCATGAGGTGAGGAGGAGGGGCAGAAGACAGAGGCCAGTGGTGAAGTCATGTAGGTTGAGAGTTAGGCATTTGTCATCTTTAAATTTAAAAAGTACGTATCTGGCGAGTCTCCAGTGACATACAGAGGTCCAACCTGAGCGCTGGATTCGAGGTGGCGGGCCAACATAGCCTGTGCTCCAACATTGCTCCTGTGAACTCTTAATGGATAAACGTTTTTAAGAACACATCAATTTGTTAGGAAATGTTATTGCACACTAATCAATGTATATTTATGAGTGCAGCAATCTTTTTTACTAAAAACATTACTTTCTCTACCTTTTTAAAATTTCTTTAGTTTTTCTGAAAGTGCTCAGTGGTTATTTTATAGTTTGGAAACACCACCCACAGTGCTATAGTGTTAGCTACACTATGTCACAACTATAGTGCACTGTAACGCTGTTGATGCCATCAGTGACTGTAGCTCACTGGAAAAGGACCAAAGAGGGGGCTGCACAGTGTCTGCTGCCTTTACAGAATGTAAATGCACATAATCAAAGGCGCAGCAAACAAACGTGCGTGCTAATGTAGAGCTTGGAGGACGTTGGTTTGTAATCCTTGGGTTGTGGCTGCTGGTGGTTTCAGGTGCGAGACGTGGAAGTGAAGGACCTGAAGGCACGTGTGAGGCTGGTGCTGCCTCTGCAGTGTGATACCAGAGGCGTTGAGCTCCATGAAGAGGCCATGACGTCTCTCCTGGAGGCCACTCAGCACAAAGTGCCCCTGCAGGAGCTGCAGGTGGTCTACGAGGAGTCTGGGGACATTGATCAGACTGCCCTTGCCCTTGAGCATGTAAGGTAGGACTTGGAGGCCACGGGGAGATTACATGTTGTTGTTTTGCCCTGACGTATATGTGACATCCTTTCCTTTCATCTGCAGGTTTTTCTATAAACACATCTGGAGGGAGTGGGATGAGGAAGAGGAGGATGATGACTTTGACTACTTTGTCCGCTGTGTGGAACCCCGGATACGACTGTGAGCACTCTAGGATGATCCTATATTAAGAAGTGTTGGTTTGTGCCCGTAGCCCTGACTAAAACATGTCTTATCGTAGCTACTACGACATGTTGGAGGACAGAGTCCCAGCAGGCCTGGTGGCAGAGTACCAGTCCTTACTGGAGAAGTGTTCCAAGTGCTTCCAGCAGTTCTCCGCGTTGCGCAGTGGCCTCAGTGCCGACTCGGACTCGGAGCTCGACAACGTGTCCATGGTAGAGGGCCTGAAGCTCTGTGACCAGCTGGAGAGCTTCAAACGCAAGCTGCGCATCATTGAGAACCCCCTGCTGAGGTAGTGTGCATCAGGGCTGGGCATCGTCACTGATTTCTAGAATCGATTCGATTCGATTTGAATCTGGGAAAATTGCCTCAGACAGTCAGAAATATTATAATTCAGATCAGTACATTTCCATATTTCTGTATCAATAAAAAGGAAACTGACACACGCAAGACTTTATCAAAGGTGTGAGCATCACAGCAGAGGCCTTTGTGTCAAAGTAGCTGAGCATAAAACACAGAAAAACATGAAGGTGGTTTTCCTGTTCTGGATTTTATAAAAACATTCTGCAGTACATCAAAAACGAAAGAAAACCATTAATCAACATATGAACGTTAGCTCTGACGTTACAGCGGTGTTATTAGAGATACGGCTAACAGGCATTTTGTATAATTTTAAAGAGTTTAAATTTGTTCAGTAAGTAAGTTATTATTAATCCTTTATTTATCCAGGTAAAAAATCTCATTGAGATTAAAAATCTCATTTCCAAGAGAGTAAAGGGGAAAAAAAACAGCGTCCGACAGGCTGTAAACAACGGTAGACTTGTGTGTAACAAGCAAGCGAATAATGCAAAAAAGGTTAAGAGGTGAAGCGTATTTTGGAGAGAGATCAAACTAACAGCGCAAAAAGGGCGTGAACACAAAGCGCCGACCCGCCGACGGATCAGAAACGGCGAGCTGTCCGCTTTCAGCCCCGACCGTGTCCGTGCTGTCGGGTGACAAAGTCACATCTCACTGATTCTGATCCGTCGGCGGGTCGGCGCTTTGTGTTCACGTCTCTGTGCAGAAGCCGTGTTCCTGCTCTCAGTTACTGTCTTAGCTGTTTGGTGGTTGTTGAAATTTTGAGGTTTAACCTGAGATTCTGGCATTTCGGGCAAAATAAATTTATATTAAAAAATCGATTCAGGATTTTAATGAATCGATTTCACATTATCCAAGCCAGAATCGATTTTAATCGATTATTAAAACCCTCGTGTGCATGTCCTTCATTGTTCCTTCTCACGCCCAGTGTTCTACACCCCTCCTCTCATGTAGATACGTGCTGGCCTATAAAGGAAATACGAGGCAGCAGTGTGTGCAGAGCAGAGGACCTCGAGCATCAGGCGCAAAGGTGGTTCATGTGGTTACTGCGTCCTGCAGCACCGTCCAGCTGCAGTCTCTGCTTAGTGCCAGACTCATTCCTCTATGCTCATCTGAAGACACTGAAATTCAGGTCAGTTGCACAGAAGCATAGCTGCGTGTCCAAAGATCACGTCAGCGAATACATTTGGAGTTTGGACCGGATTGTTTCTTCTTCTTTTCTACTCTACCTGAACTCAAAGCGCTTTTTACAACATGCCTCACACCCACAAGCACTTCTTTCTATCCTTTCTTTCCTTCTTTTTAACGTTCACACTCCGATTGATGCATCAGAGAACAACTTGGGGTTAGTACCTTGCTTAAAGGTATTTGGCATGCAGACTGGAGCAGACGGGGATTGAACCACCAACCTTCCAGTTAGCAGATGACATGCTCAAACCCCTGAGCTACAGCCACCCAAACCTTCACCTTAACCCCTCGCACTGACAGCATTCATGCTCTAATATACACCAAATTTTAATGTTGTTGTCTTGTAACCATAGTGAGGCGACTGTAAGCTGCTAATGGTGACTGTGTCATGTACGTAGTTCCACAGAGAGCCGGTATCAGCTGTGGATTCGTGCTATCAGGGCGACTTGGTGATTGTTCTCCCAGGAATGTACAGTGTCAGCAGCTCCATCTTCATACCAGACTCCATCACCATAGAAGGTAGGACACTCACGCCATGCTTGTGTAGAAGTGATGCTAATACATGGAAACCAAAGATGTCAATTCAGATGTTTTATGCATGATGTGCCGTTCCTCTTGAAGAGCCCTGTTTGTGTGTCCATCAAATTAAGAAGTACATGCAAGCTCGCCATGGTTGAAATGAAGGGGCCACTTTGTTTTACGCAAACGTTGGTTATAAGTTATTAACCTGGGAGCTTCACAGTGCACTTCATAGTTGTATGTACAGGTAGACTGATCTGTGATGGTCACATGCAGCTACACTTCAGGACCCCTCGAACATTGACACCATCAGCGGAGCTCCTGAGCTGCAGCTGAGCCCAAACGTTCGCAGGTTGATATATTACAAAAAAAGACAGCACATACGCTGGTGCTGTGATATCATATCACCTGTGATAGCACTCGTACATTAATACAAACATTATTATTGCTATAGCAACACCATTCAGGGAGACGAGATGGACATCAGTTATGAAGGTGCTGACGTGGAGCCGGGTGTAAATGCCTGCACCTGCTGACACGTCTGAGGGTGGATCGCACACATTTCCATCTTTGTCACATTTTCTTCATCCTGAATGCCGCGGTCTGTTTGCCAACTCAGCTGAGATCTCCTCTGATCGTGGTTACAGTTACATGCAGCCACCATTGAATGGAAAGTGTGTGAAATGCAGAGCCCCTTTGTGTGGTTTCAGGGGCTTCTTTAACTGTGTGTGTGTGTGTGTGTGTCAGGCTTTGGGTTTCCTGATGAAGTGGTGATTGAGAAGAAAAGCAAAGGTGACTCATTTGTGGAGTCTACAGGCGCTGATGTCAGACTCTCCAACATCAAGTTCATCCAGCATGATGCCATTGAAGGCATTCTGTGTGAGTATTACGTGCTCTGAGCTGCCATCACACTAACGCATTGTGTCATATTCAAACAGGCAGGGACGCAGGAGCTAACCTTTACTCTTTAAAAACCCAGCCGCAAACACTAAGACAAGTGCAGACGTAGGCTGATTACTTCATTTTGGGTGTTGTAGCTTTCCTGAACAAAGTGTCAGATCAGAAGAACAGTAAATGGTAAATGGCCTGTATTTGTATAGCGCTTTTCTAGTCCCTAAGGACCCCAAAGCGCTTCACACTACATTCAGTCATTCACACACTGGTGATGGCAGCTACATTGTAGCCACAGCCGCCCTGGGGCGCACTGACAGAGGCGAGGCTGCCGGACACTGGCGCCATCGGGCCCTCTGACCACCACCAGTAGGCAACGGGTGAAGTGTCTTGCCCAAGGACACAACGACCGGGACTGTCGGAGCCGGGGCTCGAACCGGCAACCATCCGATTACAAGACGAACGCCCAACTCTTGAGCCACGCCCAGTATTCTGTATAACTTTCAAACGCACACCTTAAACAGATAATTCTGAGGAAATGATATCTCGCTAATTTAGAAGATCATCATTTAGCCCGGAAAGCCAGTTTGCTGCGTTATAAAAAAAGCTCTCCTTAAAGCTACAACATCTGACTGATTTTCATGACTAATTGAAGAAAATATAAGCAGCCCTAGGTTTGTCTCTAGCACTGTAGCCAGGCTGACAAAAAGTCTGTACCACAGGCCTTCAGGCTGGCAGTAGTTAAACCGTTACTTCACTCAAGCCATCACCTGACCCGGCGGTCTTAGCTAATTACAGGCCAATCTCCAACCTTCCTTTATATCAAACATCCTTGAAAGAGTAGTTGTCAAACAGCTAACAGATCATCTGCAGAGGTTTATTTGAAGAGTTTCAGTCAGGTTTCAGAGCTCATCACAGCACAGAAACAGCTTTAGTGAAGGTTACAAATGATCTTCTTATGGCCTCTGACAGTGGACTCATCTCTGTGCTTGTCCTGCTAGACCTCAGTGCAGCGTTCGATACTGCCGTGTGTGTGTATATATATGTATAAAAGCTGCTGCTGGTAATCAGAAGTATAAGAATATTTTGTAGATATTTCTGTATATTTTTGAATTGTGGTGTTGGACGAAGAAGAAAATAATCCTATAAAAGTAACAACAACTTAAAACAAAAACTATCATTACTGTTTAATTTTAGCTTGTTAATTTTCACAAATACTGTAAAGGTGTTTAAAAATAAGCAACTTTTGATGTTTTCAGTTTAGTGAGGAAAAATCCAGTCTGTCTTCAGCTTGAACAAGTGTATTGAAATCTGGCTGAATGTCTAAGGTGGCTATTCAAAGTACAGCTAAGAGGTGATCATCAGTGACAGAGGATCTGGATTTGTTGAACTTCATCACTGAGAATGTGTGTTCACATACGTAGGTAGATCCTAAGTGGAGTAGAATTCTCTGGGCTTGTGTGGAAAGTCTTTGAGTGGAGAGTGAAACTCGGGCAGTGGGACTGACCTAAACTGCTCTGCCAGTAGTGTGTCAGACTAGGGAGAAGAAACTGTGTGCATTTCACTCTTGGCTGTGTTGAAGTCTTGAAATTGGCTTGAAAACTCACCATGCAATGCTTCCAACATGGATGAGTACCTGTGGAGGTGATCAGCTGGTGGTGTGGCTTCCTTGAGTGTTGGCACGTGAGTGAGAATATTGTCCCACATTTGGCTTAAGAGAAGCTGCAACTTTCTCTTGAAAGCCCTCACTGCTCTGTACGTTGCATGCACAAAAAGGCCCTTGCTTTGCAGTTTTCCCACACCGAGCCTCCTGACAGCTGTGTGGTAGCTTACGTTTTCCTCCAAAAGTTCAACAAACTGTCTGTGATTCAGTGCTCTGCTCTGATGAAGTCCAACATTTTTAGCTGTCAGACTTGGTCAACCATCTGTTCTCACACCTATCGCTTTGTCCCATTTCACGCCCAGCTTCTCCAAGCATGCATTTACCTTTGTGAAGAAATGACTCCCTGTCCCTTTCATTGACTGCATGGCTGCCAGCTCCTCCGTGATTTTGAAGTCTGCAGTGATCCCACGTAAAAAGACGAGTAGCTGGGCAGTGTCACGTACACCGCAGCTCTCATCCACAGCCTGGGAAAAGTAGTCAAAGTCAAACATGACCGAGGGGGCCAGGGGTAGCTGGCATCACCTGACGCTGTGCAGACAGAAGCAGATAATACGTCGAGGGTTTTCAAAATAAAAGCAACACAGTTGTATTGCATGCACAGCATAAACACTTGTTAATTTGTGCTTACAACATACCGTATGTGGCCCGTGTAAAATGCCCAGGTCTGTTTTAGGTCGTGTGGTCAGTTGGACTGGAGGTTGTGTTTATCTTAGGTGCATGGTGTTGTGTTGAGGTGTGTAGTAATGATGCCTTTCTTCTCGTTCCGGTTTGACTGCCAGGTGTGCGTCAGGGGACTCTGAATATGGAGAACTGTGTGCTACAGTGTGACACCACTGGAGTCATCGTGAGAACATCTGCCCGTCTCACCATGAACATGTGCGACCTGTATGGCTCCAAGGTGAGACCTGAACTCCACCCATCACATGGTTTTCTGGAAACAAAAGATATGGCCAGTTCCTCCATGCTGTGAAGTAGGGCTGCCACGATTAGTCGACTAGTCACGATTACGTCGACTATCAAAATCGTCGACGACTGATTTAATAGTCGACGCGTCGTTTGAAGCTTTGTAAGATCCCAAAAGACGCAGGAATAAGTAGCAGGATTTAAGAGTGTAATAACGGACTGAAACAGGAGATGGCAGCACTGCATGTACAAGGATGCCAGCTGCCGTTAAACCCCGAAGAAGAAGAAGAAGCTGTGTCCCAGAATTCATAGCGCAGCTCAGTTTCCAACAATGGCGGCAGCTAGTTAGTTTTAATATTACTCTTATTATTCTTTCTGGGTCACAAAATAAACGTTTAACATATTTTCAGGCGAGAATGTAGCTGTGTAAACCTCAAATATCTGCTCAGTTTATCAGGACACCACATATTTTCAAAAGCGCTCCGACGTTTTCGGAGACGTCTGTTACCCACTAGCTCGATAGCGAGCCGGGGGCTAGGCTAACTAGAGCCGTGAGAACACCGGACTCCCGGCAGATCGTTTGCAAACCCACCGCCGTCTTTCGCTACTCAGGTTAAACATGATATATGAGTCACTTAGATAACTTAAACATGTTATTGTTTGGCTTTTTTCAGTATTTTATTTGTTCCTGAGTAAATCAGTTTGTCTGAGATTAAAGTTACAGTTTTTACACAGCTGAATAAACGTCAAGCAGACAGCTGATTATCAGAAGTGTGAGATGCTCGAGAATTTACTCCGGTGTCCTGTTATATTTTAGATAGCAAGGAGTTTATTAAACTTTACCGAAACAATCTGCAGATTTCATTAAAATTTAATAAACTATCATCTTGTCTTTATTGTTAGTTAGCACAGACCTTAAACACTTAAAGCTGTAAGCTAGTGATAGTTATATAAGAGCAGATGCTGCTGGTGCAATAAGCTGTAGTTTTACGTCCAATGGATGATGCTCTAAGTAGTCGACTAATCGCAGAAATAATCGGTGACTAGTCGACTATCAAAATAATTATTTGTGGCGGCCCTACTGTGAAGTATGTGTTACACTGGAAACTATGCTGACCTGCCAGCTAATGACCTGACACAAGATCAGTAAAGCTTTGTGTAAAAAAACAAAACAACCCTATGTCCCAGTGTTCTTGTTGTGTGTGACGGTTCTCTGATCAGCTGACTGGTTATGCTGCTCCTTGTCTGTGTGCAGGGGGCAGGTGTGGAGATTTACCCCGGCAGCGTTTGCAGTCTTGTTGGTAACGGCATCCATCATTGTAAGGATGGGATCCTCATCAAGGTGAGATGGGATTCATCTTGCCAATATTCATATTTCTGCCAACTCCATCGTCCTGACTTTGTAAAGCTGTTATCACTGATGCTGTATTGTTAGTAGGCCTTTTACCCCCATTGTGGACACAGTAGTGCTTGTGCTTTGAGTGGCAGTGATGCAGTGGTTAGCACTGCTGCATTGCAACAAACAGGCTGCAGGTGTGATGCCCAGCATGTGCGTGTGCGTGTAGGACTTTGCTGATCAGATGGATGCAATGCCTTCCATCACCATGGAGAACAATGTGATCCACAACAATGAAGGCTATGGGGTGATTCTGGTGAAACCCAACAGTGGGGAAGAGCCCAGCATCCCTGTGGGCAGAAGTGAAGGTGGGTAAGGTGGTAATGTGAGGCAGCTTTGATAGCCCAGTGCACAATCTATAATCAGCTGCCCTTTCCTCGCAGAGCACCCTGATGCACACACACAAGAGGAAAAGCAGGGAGGATCTTTAGACCATCACTTGATCTCCACCTCATTTTCAACACCACCTGTCAGCACCACGTCCAGCAGCAGCCCCTCGCTACCTCTTTTGGCTGGGTCTGCTAAGAACAGCTCAGACGGTGATGCGGCTGCGTCTACAGGCAGGAAGTGGCAGTTTAGCCGTCAGCTAAGCAGGAACGTGGAGATGTCCAGCCAAGCTGTTGAGGATCTGAAAGACCACCAAATCTTTGTGTCCTTTCAAGGAAACCAGTTCAAGCGCAACGGCATGGGCGATTTTGGCACCTTCTGCTACTAACACTGTGACCTAACGTTACCCCTCGGCATTTCTGCCCAGTGTGTATGATGACACTAATCTTTTTGCCATAAAATAAATGTTGCAGGAATGTGTTGTTCTGATTCACGTGTGTGGAGCTGTGCACAGGCAGGTCTAAATATCAGCTCTGATGTTAACGTCCAGTGGCTGTGGATCAACCCTTCCTGTGGAATTTGCACAAATTCTTTTATCCGTTTTATTCCTCTGAGCTTTTTAAAAAAGAATTTAAATCCACGTTTGGTTTCTGTTTTATTCTGAGGTGGTGGCTTGCAGAGTGCTGAGGTTCACACAGATGCTTTTTAGAACAATGAGTTCAGATTTTTCAGACGTGTATGACAAAGTTAACAGTTTAGAAAAGTTTTATTTGCCATGTTCTGAAAACAGAATAAAAAATTAACTCTACAGTTTAATATTTAGAAAGAACCAAGTGTGGTTGATGATGCATTTTGTGAAATGGATGAATAAAATACATTTTAAAGTCATATTTCCATCCTCTTCTGTCTGGATGTGCACCTCACCTGGGACAAAGAACACATGTCGGACGGGTCTTTGCTGGCAAACTTGTGTGGCCGTCCTTGACCAGTTCTGTGCAATTCCATTAATGAAGAACAAAAACAAAACGTACAACTCCTTTTTAAATACCATGGTTTATGTAGTTAGGTCCTTATATATGTTTAGACACTGACAGGGGGGGGGGTTAACCTCTTTACTGAAACACTCCAAATATAGTTACATAATTATAGTTACATAACAGACATGTTTTTGAGTCTCAGCTTTCAGTGTATTCTTTCAGGATATGTTCTGTCATCAATGTCATAAAAGAGCTGGAGCTGATGTGAGGTGTGGTGCTTTCATGTGACAAATTTTGCTGTGAACAGGCAACAAGAGGTCAAAGTAGATCTCCATGCAGGTGAAACAAGCCATCTGTTATGTTGCGGGTAAGATTGACCCAGAACAGAAGTGATGTCACATGTCATCTGCATCACTACAGAAAACGGAAAAAAAATCAAAATTATAAAAGAAAATAGTAAAATAATCAATGCCAGTGTTTCTGACACTTTTAAATGAGTAAACATGCCCAGGGAACATAATTGGTGTTCCTTGAAACCAACATAACAGAGAAAGTCAGAGTGCTGGTGAACATCCACAGGAGACAGCAGTGGTAGATGATCATTTCCATGGTCAAGAGAAACCCCTTGACAACAACCAAGTGAACAAAACTCTCCAGGAGGAATAACAATATCCAAGTGTACCATAAAGACAAGACTTCCAGCTCTGGAAAAACATCCTTTGGCAGATGAAGACAAGATCAATCTACCCGAGTGATGGTGTGGAAAACCTCATGATCCAGAACATGCCACAGCCCCTTTAAACACAGTTCAGGCAGTGTGATGGCTTGGGCATGCATGGTAGTGAGTGGCACTGGCACACTGGTGTTTATTGATAATGTGACAGAATTCTGAGGCGTCGATTGCCTGATCTTCACTTATTGAAAGGAAAGGCCCACAAAAGAGCAACTGGAACTGCAGTAAAGGCCTGGCAGAGCACAAAAGAGGACACCCAGCATCTGCTGATGTCCATGAATCAAAAACTTCAAGGGTTTTCTACCAAGTATTAGAAATTTCCATTTTCTGTCATATAATTTGTCCGATTACTTTTGAGCGCCTAAAACGAAGCGATTGGGTTACAAAGAAATGTTTTAGCTCCACAATTTAAAATTCATCATGTACAGAACCCAAATTAGAAAAATGTCCGTCTAAATATTTCTGGACCCAACTGTATTTACAGCATCTAGACAGCTGACACTTTGACTTCACAGCCTCACCTGAAGTGGCTGTAGTTGCCAATGTCACTGAAACGTGCTTATTTCAAAGTGTAATCGTCTCCAGGGATGCGTCTCCTGCTACAGTGACTGTAGCACCACTACTCCAGCACTTACTGTGTCGCAGGCCTTTTAGAAGCAAATCCCGCCACGTCGCTTCATGACATTTTTCAGGCAGTTACTTTGAAAAACAGATCGAAGTAGAGGTGGGGGGCAGGATAAACTTCAACCCTGACCAGTGGGACATGAAACTGGTCAGCCACCTGTCAGATCTGATAAAAACCAACTAAATGTGCTTTTCCCTGCAGGTCTACTTACAGCACCATGAGTGTTTGCACAGATTTCAGTGTAGAAGTATGTCTGGTTTATAAAAATGCTATAAGGCACTGTTAGGCAGAGGGCAGGCCTCAGGTTGCTCCACACCAGATGCTGCTGGACTGCACCAGATGACTGTTCAGACCTGCACGGGGGTGGATTCCTGACTCGGCATGTGCCCAGGCTGAGAAGCACTGCGTCATCCTCGGGTGATTTCAGAGTCCACATGATAACGTTTTCATGGCTTGGGATGAGCTAGAAAAGCTTTGCGCATTAGTGACGCCTGAA
Organism: Aulonocara stuartgranti; assembly: GCF_965226115.1. Lineage (NCBI taxonomy): Eukaryota > Metazoa > Chordata > Actinopteri > Cichliformes > Cichlidae > Aulonocara > Aulonocara stuartgranti. The sequence continues at coordinate 42,310,466 of NC_138939.1, forward strand.
GTTGTCCACAACATTTGTGTCACTTAAGAGTCCAACTGCTCACATTGTACAGAAACCATGTAAAGTGTATTTTCACGTCCATGAGACAAACAAACAAACAGCTGCACATGTGACAAAGACACTGGACAAAAACGTCATTTTATCTTAAGGAGTTATACAAACATTTCATGAATCCTTCTGTTCATCTTGCTATTAACATGACACCAGTTTACTGCTGGTGGTGTTAACTATCCTCCGTCCCAAACAGGCATGAACACAGTCCAGGCAGTACAAGTGACACAGAATCATTCCACATAAGGCAGAGTGTTAGATGTTTTTAAGCAAAGCGCAGTGCAAAAGTCCCATTTGTGTCCAGGTCTTCTTTAATCAAAATATTGCTTCATGTGTTCAATAAAAAATAATCTCAGGTTACGTGCTGGTTAGCTGTTGAACTCCACAGAAAATCTGCCAGCGTCCTGTGAAACCTGCTCAGAAAGACCCGAGCTGTGGATGCCAGCTCACTGGTAGTCTTCAGAGTCCTGGTTACTGCTCATCTCCAGCTCCTCAGCGCTCACCATGGCAGGGTTTATAGCAGCGTACCTTGTCCCGTGAAACTGGCGCATATGAATCTGTAGACAAGTTAAAACAACGTCAGCTGACAGCGTACGACACACAACGACATGATCAGTGAGAGAGCACAGCTCATCCAACATGAAAATCATCCTCCGTCATCTAAAGCTGCAACAGACTATCCTGCCTGCAGAAGACGAGTTCGGCTAGAATGTGTTTGTGGAGAAGTGCTACACAGGAAACAGACCTGGAAGAAACAGCCTACCTGTATGTAGAGGTTGACCTCAGCGCTCCTGCACAGGTACGGGAAGTTTCCTCCCGTTTTCAGGTGCGCTCTTCTGGCGTTAGGATACAGCTTATACATCTCCTCTTTGGCTTCCAGTGACAGAGCGCTCTGATCAAACACCTCAACATCCAGAGGAAACACCACATCAGGTGACAGGAGCAGCTGAATGGGTTCTGCTATACTTCATGACAACTCTGCTTTAACACTTACATCTATGATGGTCACAGCAACGTCCTTTATCTTGTGTGGCTCCACATACGAGTTCTGACAGTTGAGCGTTAGTCGCGATGCTAACTCACTTTGGTTCAAACTCTCCAGCTGCGGGACCAGGAGGGGAGACAGGAGAGAGGTGCACAAGGTTACACTGCTGTGTTCACAGTGGGCAGTCGGAGGGTCACCCACCCACCTCTGGCTCTATTCAGACACGGCTGATGGAGCACAAGGATGTCACTGCACTGGTTTAAAGAAAGCTGTCGGCAGCAGTTCAGGCTGTGTCGATAAATAAAAGGTGTTCAAATCAAATATTGAGGTTTAAGAATTGTATACACTGAGTTTCAGCCTCATATACTGGGTTTCCGTATATATTTGTATAATTGTTGCACCCATTTTCCAATTTCTTAATTAAATGGTCCTGTTCTTCAGCCTGAAAGAACACCGTGTTTAGCAAAGTGAAATATCTCTGCCTTGGAAAAGCTGATCGAGCAGTAAGGTATTCTGTGGTAACAACACTGTACAAGTAACAGACGCGCACACACTTACCCTGTCTACCATGAAATCAATTGCATCTGCCATTTTAGGGTCCACAGGTCCTTTTGCAAAGTTTCCCAGAACAATCTTCTTCAGCAGGAACGCTGGCATCAACCAGAAACTGAGGGACAACACAACACACATGAAATTGACCAAACACTTTGATCCATCCACCATCCATCCATCCATCCATCAAAAGCACCTGTTTGCAGTCCATGTCTGGTTAAAGATGGAGGTGTCGCTGAATGAGTTGCAGAGGATGAGCGAGTGCACTCGGGGAGACTTGTGTGTATACTCAGCAAACTTCTGAGCCAAGAATCCTCCCAGAGATGCTCCAAACAGATGTACCTGAAGAGTCACAGCAACACCGTCACACACTCGAGGCACACCTCGAAGCGGCCATGAGCTCTGCACCTTAATACACGTTCAGTTAAAAACAACATGTGAACGGTAACCAGCAGGAGTGAGTGAAAGCTGTCCTAGTTTTGGGTAAACATCTGTTCATACTGTGGCCATGATGGCGAGTGCCAGCGGTGTCCAACAGCAGGTTTCACGAGGTCGCAGTTCCAGCCATTCAGATGTAGCTCTGCATCCATATTCATGTCATGATTACATCCACACGCCTGCCACTGTCAGCAGTTCTGCTCTGGTGTGAATGGACTCCGCTACACACACTTTCTATCACAGTATCTGCAGAGTGCAGGAACTGCTTTCCCCACAAGGGGGCACTGTGGTGGTTCCTGAAGCACACTGCTCATTAGCCTAACCTGTGTTTTAGACCCTGGCAGAGTTCTGCATGACCTCCGTTTCTGCTCTCAGCTCACGGTCAGGGTGCTCGCACTCATAAGCTGCGGTTCTAGTGCTTTGGCCAAATCCACTGAGCGGGATCAAAGCCGACTGAAGCCTGACTGACACCAGCATGTAGGGATTTCAAAACCCGACAGCCTTCCATAATATTGTTTGTGTGTAGGCATTTATGAGTTCTTACTGAGATAAGGTGACAGCGCAGTTTAAAAACAATGATTATTACAGAGCCCAGTGCAGTCAGAGCCCTCTCTTTCTTGACCACGGTTGAGGTAAAGTTGTCAGCAGGAGGTGGGAGGACTGTTTGATCACAACTAGGGCTGCCACGATTAGTCGACCAGTCACGATCACGTTGACTATCAAAATCGTCGACGACTAATTTAATAGTCGCTAAATTGAAGCTTTGTAAGATCCTGAAAGACGCAGGAATAAGTAGCAGGATTTAAGAGTGTAATAACGGACTGAAACAGGAGATGGCAGCACTGCATGTACAAGGATGCCAGCTGTCGTCTAATGCCAAAGAAGAAGAAGCTGTATTGTAGCTGTGTCCAAATTTAAGGGCCGCATCTTTTGGAGGCCGTTACGTTACAGCAGGGGTCTCCAATCCCAGTCCACGAGGGCCGATGTACCTGCAGGTTTTAGATGTGTCCTTGATCCACCACAGCTGATTTAAATGGCTAAATTAGCTCCTCAACATGTCTTGAAGTTCTCCAGAGGCCTGGTAATGAACTAATCATGTGATTCAGGTGTGCTGACCCAGGGTGAGATCCAAAACCTGCAGGGACACCGGCCCTCGCGGACTGGGATTGGGGACCCCTGCGTTACAGTGACGTGACAAAGGCCATCCAAGTTCAAAGACTCATCCAAATGCGTCCTCCTTTCCCCCAGATTGGAAGGATGGCTCAGGTGTGTCCTTTGTGGCCCAACCTATCCCACAATTCATAGCACGGCCCAGCCAATTCCAGTTTCCCACAATGGTGGCAGCTACTTAGTTTTAATATTACTCTTTCTGGGTCATGAAATAAACTTTTAAGATATTTTGCAATATCTTAAATATCTTTCTAACATCTTAAATATGTAGCAGTGTAAAATTAAAATATCTGCCCGGTTTATCAAGACATCACATGTTTGCAAAAGCGCTCCGATGTTTTCGGAGACGTCTGTTACCCACCAGCTCGATAGCGAGCCGGGGTTCAAGGCTCCTTAGAGCCGGCAAGAACAGTGAACTCCCAGCACATCGTTTTCAGACTGTGCGCAGTCTTTAGCTACTCAGATTAAACTTGATATAGAAGTCATTTAGATAACTTAAAATGTTATTGTTTGGCTTTTTCAGTGTTTTATTTGTTCCTGAATAACTCTGTTTGGCTGAGATTAAAGTTTAAACACAGCTGAATAAACGTCAAACAGAAAACTGATTAAACTGAAGTGTGAGATGGTCGAGAGTTTACTTCAGTGTCCTGTTATATTTTAGATAGCAAGGAGCAGACGGCCGAGTTTATTAACCTCCAGAGAGACAATCTGCAAATTTCATTAAAGTTTAATAAACTATCATCTTGTCTTTATTGTTAGTTAGCACACACCTTACACACTTAAAGCTGTAAGCTAAGGATAGTTATATAAGAGCAGATGCTGCTGGTGCAATAAGCTGTACGTCCAATGGATGATGATCTGATTAGTCGATTCATCGCAAAAATAATCATTGACTAGTTGACTGTCAAAATAACCGTTTGTAGCATAATCACAACTCTGGTCTACATACAGATCAGTCACCGTCAACACAAAGTACGGCCTTACTTTATCCAGTTGCAGATGATCCAGAAGCTTCCTGAAGCCATCGCAGAACTCCATGAGATCCCAGTAGACGGGATACTGCAGCTGCAAATCACAGCACCAAAACAACGCCATCACCTTCAGTTAGTGGTGTCAGGCATATTCCATTATCTGGTTAGTAAGTTTGTACTTGGAACAAACTGTGTGGGGTTAGCAATGAACATTTCAAGCAGGTCCATCATGTCCCCGACTCAGCGGCAGACACTCCCACAGTTTCACAACTTCCTGACTCGGGCTGGGTATCATCACTGATTTCTAGAATTGATTTGATCCCGATTCACAAGGTCCCGATTCGATCCACGACTCAATTAGATCCAATTTTAACTCAGACATTCAGAAATATTATGATTCTGATCATTTATCAGTACTGACACTTGTGAGACTTCATCAGAGGTGTGAGCATCACAGCAGAGGCCTTGTGTCAAAGTAACTGAGGATAAAACAGAAAAACATGAAGGAGATTTTCCTGGCCTGGCTTTTTATAACAGATAACCTTAAAAACATTCTGCAGTAGAACAAAAATGAAAGAAAACCATGAATCAACATCTGAATATTACCTGATGCTGCTGAAGTGAAGCAGAGCAAAGTTACAGAGGTTTGATTAGAAACACAGCTGAGCGTTTTGCAATTTGGCATAATTTTAAAAAGTTTGTATTTCTTCAGTATGACACAGCAGAAATGAGGCTTTGTTGTTGGAAGTCATTAAAAAAAACAAAAAAAACAGCGGTGGACAGCGATGTTTGACTGGTGGGTAATTAGTAGAGCTGGGCGATAGAACGATAACGATATGTATCGCGATATAACTTTTACTCGATAGAGAAATTAAGCTATCGCGATAGACCTCGCCGCTCTTGTCCTCTTAAAAAAAAAAAAAAAAGGTCAGCCAATCCAAATTAAGTAGCGCAGAGCCGAACCAATCACAGCCGCAGCGTCACGTCGCGTGACTTGTTACGTACCGCACAAGTGCCAAGCCGCACGTGTGTTTGTTTGGGAAGCAGCCAGCGGGTAATGGAGGAAATGAGTGCGCCGACTAGAAAAATCAACCGAGCGTGACCGAAGAGAAAACAGATGATGGTTCCAATGCCGGAGAGATTGTCGAACGGAAGAGCCATAGAAGTTCCGTAGTGTGAAGGTATTTCGGCTATTTCAAGTCTGACAAAAAATAGAGTAGCTGCACTGTAAATTGTGCCGAAAGCAAGTCTGGAAATACAATAAACTGGTGCATGCGTCACACTGCGCCACGTTATTGTTTCGGTGAAATGAATTTCTACAATACTGTTAATTCTACTCTCTGCAGTGTTTAAATGCTTACATATACACACAGTTACTGTCCCTCCACACATACGACTCTGTTCTGCTTCTATGCCCCAGCTTTGTTTACTTTTTCCCACCGAGGCTTCTAGACTTCTGATTGGCCAATATTTCTGCACGGTTAGGAATCTAGCGCCACCTGCTGCTTTGGCATGTTCATAGCAGCGTTTTCCTTCATTTCTGCCTTTATGTGTGGACGGGATTATTTTTTTAAAACGAAAACGGAAAATCTCCGTTTTCAAAAATACCCGTGTACGTGTGGACGTAGCCTCAGTCTCTGACTGGAAGCGCTAATTCGTCATTCGGCTTTTGTCAGACTAAAGTAACTGTTAAAACTGTTTGAAAAGCTCAGCTATACAACAAGGAGAGATTGAGAATTTCCTTTTAGTTCTCAGTTTATTTGATATTGACAAAAGTTAGTCAGTTTTGTCTGTTCTTCTGTAAAACAAACTAAGATTTATTTTTAGAATTAATATTTTGTTTCTAAGTGGAATTGACAATTTAGTCTGTTTCGTTTGTTCTATTTTGAAACTTAAACGCTTTAGCGGCTGCCTTTTGTGTAGTTTGCAATATTTGCCTTTATTTATCTGAAAAAGTCTCATGTTCCTTAAGTACATCTACCCTGTTGAACTTATTATGGGAAATAAATATTTAAATAAAAACAAGCTGCTGATTATTTCACATTTTACTTGTGAGCAACGGCACATTTAAATCTTACAAATATAGTTATTTGGCTTATATCGTGATAGATATCGTTATCGCCTGAAATGAAAAAAACATATCGTGATATGAAAAAATCTCATATCGCCCAGCTCTAGTAATTAGCAAGTAAATAATGCAGAAAACAGGAAACTGAGCTGTTCAGGGATTTTACCGTGGTGGCAGCAAAGCAGCAGAAGTCAGAGGGAATTCATGACGATGTTATCAAACATGAAGTGTAGTTTGAATCTTTTGGTTTCGTGAATGTTGGTCGGAAAGTGAGAAAACCTGCAGCATCAGAATCTGTGAGCTGTCGGCTCACAGATGCACCTGATGTGTCAGGTCCACGCTTTGTGTTTGTGCTGAATCCGCTCACCTGCTCTCATTTACTGTTTTAGCGGTTTGCTGGTTGATGAAATGGTTTTGTGAGGTTTAACCTAGGGCTGGGCGATAGGACCTAAAATCCATTTCACGGTATAATTTGAAGCATGTGCGGTAATGACTTACATCGTGATATATTCTGTTCTTCTGTATAACGTGTTTTCCACACTACAAGGGGCAAAAGCCTTTAATTTTCTCAAAGATCGACAGTGCGCCTCATGTATGAATTCTGGTTGTGCTCACTGACCTCGAACCGATTTTATGCGGTACCCGCTAGCTTCCACCTAAACATGACATAGCATGTTCTGACTGAGAGATTTCTGAAGCATTCAAACGTACAGCTCTGCTATCACTTCCAACATAAATGAAGACAGGAAACTAAACAGCAGTGACGTTTGCAGGGTTACTGAAGTTGGGCTAGCTGCTATATAATGATGTGCTACGTGATCGCTAGCTACACAGCTATGTTAGCATAATATAAACAGTGAAGCTGGAGGATGAACGCTAACTTTTTTTCCCCCACTCGATAAAATTTAACGTGGGGGTCTGATGGTCAGGGACAAATGTAATCGCATGGCAGGATGCTGTAAACGGACCAAACTTCAGTCAGGAGAACAACTGAGATGATCCATCCACAATACGAGGTTAGTCATTAATATACTGCAACAACATGGGAACAGAGAGGAGAATTCAGCATTAATGAATCGATGGTACGGAACTGGAGGAAGCGCAGTTTTTGGCTTTCCCCATATTTCAAAAGTACTTCATCTCTTTGCTGTGACTGTCGCCCGGCATAATTTGCAGATGATACTGCTTGCAGCCGCTCCCATGCTTTCGTCCAAAACAGGCGCAGCTTAATGACACCATCAACATGCGTTATCGCGGTAGAGCGGTATAGTCAAAATCCGTGGGCCAGATTTATATAGTTTCTGCCGCCCACCTGTAGTTTAATCTGAGATTCTGGTGTTTCTGGCAAAATACATTTATATTTAAAAATCGATTCAGGATTGAATGAATCGATATTGCTTTATCCAAGGTAAAATTGATTTTAATCGGAAAATCTATTATCAAAACCCACTCCTAATCCCGACTGAGGCTTTGTGCTACTGTGGCAGAGCGTCTCATCTTCCAGTAGCAACTGGACTTAATATGTTATTCAAAGAACTGCCAAAGAAATTTGAGGCAGACTATCCTGTGCAGAGTTACTGCACACAATAGTCCACCGGGATCGCTCACCGAGATGACTCTGTAGCCCCAGCCCGTCAGAGCCAGCACCTGCTGGAAGAACACCTCCGCTGTGCCGCTGACTGGAGGGAGGAAGATGATGGGACAGCGGACACTCTTTGGTCCAGCGTCGTACAGTGACCACACCTTACTGTCATCGTCATCAACAATAATCTGAGGAGAGAAACACATGACAGAGACCAGCTGCCTATTTAAAACAACATGCCAACAGAAAGACTGCAGCTCTTAAAGGTTGTGATGGAGACTAGGGCTGGGCGATATGACCCAAAATTCATATCTCGATATTTTTTTTTAAGTTTTAAGTTAAGAACAAAAAGAGAGTTCTAGTCACACTGTGTCCCAGATGTCACACGGGCACTTTTATTTACATACAGCGTAGATGTACATGAAGAAATTACTCAAAAATAAATTATCAGCATTTATTAAATAATCATGGTCCATAAATAAAAGAAAACAATGTTGTTTTTGTGCATAACAAAAAGCTCACAATTGTGCAGTCAAAATGTAAACTAATAGACGCTGAGCGTAATAACAAAGAGACAGATTTCACAGCTGCACCACGTCTCTTACAGGTGCCATTTGTGGTCCTTATACACACAGTACGGTAATATTACGTTGAAGCACAGAACGTATCACTCCGCGAGGCTCCTCCTCGGTAGCTGTAATCCTCCGACAATCCATCAAGCAGTGCAGCTCCGTAGCTTAGCAAAGTCATATTAAAACATTTTTTGACAGATTGCTGAGCGCCGTGTTCCACATAAAATCGGTTCGCGGTCAGTAAGCACAACCAGAATTCATACATAAAGCGCACTGTCGATTTGAGAAAATGAAAGGATTTTAGGCCGTGCAGCCCCTCCGGGCTGCATGTCGTTAGCGCGGTTAGCTCGTTAGCGCGGTTAGCTCGCTAACACGTTGACGCCGTCCAGCCCCACGCACGGGGCGATCCGCGGTAACTCGCTAACGGAGATTTTCCTCTTTCATCTTGTCATTGCCTGCAGGTGAAGCTATGGGGGAGGGAGAGTTGTGTTCAGTGAAGGAGAGGCGAGGTCGAGTAACGTTGCGTAGAGACAAAAGTGGACGAAAGAGGCAAACCTGCGGCTCCACAAGTATAATTATAACGTAACATAGACTATATCGATATAAACGATATTATCACATCTTATATCTCGTATGAAAATATATCGATATTTTTAAAAAACTCGATATATCACCTAGCCCTAATGGAGACCAAACATTTTACAGTTGCCGTTTCCTGAGCCCATTCAGTCACATCTCTGTTTTTCAAAAGCATTCATTATATGTTCTGATTTTTGTACATTTTATATTCATTTCATCATTCAGCGTGAATGTGATGCCAGGTTCTTTGTTGGCCATTCTACGTGCCGCCCATCTGTGACTAAATGCTCACTACATGTATCCATGTTGGAGTTTTATTACAGCGTTCACTAAATACAGAATGATGAGTGCTGCAGGCCTGGCTCATGTTACATATATGCTGCGGTAAACGGACTGCTTCTACTCTACCCAAACATTTTTCTATGCATGTGCTTTCTATCCAGCATTCATTCTGTTGGATGCCTCAGTATATGCTGTTATTTTTGGGCCTCTATTCTGAGTGCGCCTACATAATTTTTGCAAATACAAATGTTGCATTTTGAGGAGAAAATTATTTTGAGTGAAGAAAATTCATTGCTGCTTGCAAGAAATGTATTTCAGTGTTTGCTATTATCCACACACACACACACACACACACACACACACACAAATTCTGATTGGCTGTTTTGGTGTCCAATCAGCTCGCTAGCTACTGCATTCCAGAAACACTGTCCAAAGTGTAGCTGAATCCAGTGGAGTGGTTTGGTTTAAACTAGATTAAAACCCATTTTTGGGTAGTGTCTTTAATTATTTTAATTTAAAATATATAATTTTTAAGACCATTGTTGGTTTTATTCTAGTTTAAACCAAACCACTCCACTGGATTTGGCTAGTAGCTAAATCTTTATCTAATATCTTTTATCCTGTCTTTCTCTTCTCACCCCAACCAATCACAGCAGATGGCCCCGCCCCTCCCTGAGCCTGGTTCTACAGGAGGTTTCCTCCTGTTAAGAGGGAGTTTTTCCTTCCCACTGTCGCCAAAGTGATTGCAATAAGTTTCTTAATTATTTTGTGGAAAAGGTTGCTAGTTTGAGACCTCCGACTCTACCTATTGCTGACCCAGCCATGCATGGTTCTTGCTCAAGTCTGTTCTCTGCTTTTCTACCAATTGTTTTATCTGATTTAGAGAAACTTGTGTTGAATGCTAAACCGTGTGGCTCTCCAAATGACGTTGTTCCTCCCCGTTTTCTTAAAAAGGTATTTCCTATCATCGGACCACATATTCTGAACATTATTAATACTAGTCTTTTGTCTGGTCAAGTACCTAGGGAATTTAAGCATGCAGTCATACATCCTTTACTTAAGAAACCAGGCTTAGACAGTTCAGTCATATCAAATTTTAGACCCATCTCTAAGCTTCCCTTTCTTAGTAAGATTCTGGAAAGGATTGTTTATACTCAGTTGATGGACTACTTGAATGACTCTAAATTGTCAGAAATCTTTCAGTCCGGCTTTAAGCCATTCCACAGCACGGAGACAGCCCTCGTAAAAGTTATGAATGACATCCTGATAGCGACAGACCGTGGTAAATATGCAGTGCTGGTCTTGTTGGACATGACAGCTGCATTTGACACTGTGGATCACGATTTGCTGATCTCCCGCTTACAGCACTGTGTGGGAATTACTGGTTCGGCACTTTTGTGGTTAAAGTCCTATCTTTTAAATAGGACATTTTGTGTTAAGTTGGGGTCGGCCTCATCCTCTGTGGCCCCTCTGCTTTGGGGTGTTCCACAGGGATCTATTCTTGGGCCGTTATTGTTTTCATTGTACCTCTTGCCTCTTGGCGCGATTTTCCGAAAGCATAAAGTGCCATTCCATCTATACGCAGATGACTGCCAGCTCTACTTACCTCTTAGTCATTCTGATAGTCTCCCAACTGGACCTCTGCTTGACTGCCTTACTGATGTCAAAGCATGGATGGCAAAAAACTTTTTAAATTTTAATGATCGGAAGACAGAAGCAATTTTATTTGGCCCAAATCGTTCTTCTCATACTCTGGATGTTGATCTTGCAGCTTTGACTTCCCAACTAAAGAGTTCGATCACAAATCTCGGAGTTAAAATTGATTCTGCACTCACCTTTGATGACCATGTAAACGGGGTGGTAAAATCAGCATTTTATCACCTCAGACGTTTATCAAAGGTTAAGCTCTTTCTTTCCAAGCGTGACTTGGAAAGCGTTATTCATGCCTTTATTACCTCACGTTTAGATTATTGTAATTCTCTTTTAACAGGGGTTGGGCAGGGCACTTTGTCACGCTTGCAATTAGTGCAAAATGCTGCGGCACGATTTTTAACTGGTAGAAGAAAATTTGATCACATCACTCCGATTTTGGCCTCTTTACACTGGCTTCCAATTGAATTCAGGATCCGTTTTAAAGTCCTTTTATTGGCTTTTAAATCCCTAATGGTCTGGCACCTGTTTATTTGTCTGATTTGTTGAAGCCCCACGTCCCCACTCGTTCCCTTCGGTCAGCTGAGCAGTTGCGGCTTTCGGTCCCAAAGTCACGGCTGAAACTTAGAGGAGACCGAGCGTTCTCTGTTGCCGCGCCGATGCTTTGGAATAACCTTCCTCTCCATATTAGACAGGCTGCATCAGTGCCAGTTTTTAAGTCTTTATTAAAAACCTATTTTTATTCCCTGGCTTTTAACTCTGTGGGTAACTGACATTTTTATTTTATTTTTTTTATTTTTTATTGTTTTTTAACTTTATTGCTATGTCTGGTTTTATTACTATGTGCATATTAGTATTGTACAGCACTTTGGTCTACCAGGTGTGTTTTTAAAGTGCTATATAAATAAATAAATAAATAAATAAATAAATAAATAAATGATGATGGCTTATGGGGGGGGGGGGGGGGAGGTCATATGATTTTTGGGGTTTTCTCTGCATGTACTATTGTAGGGTCTACCTTATAATATAAAGCACCTTGAGGCGACTGTTGCTGTGATTTGGCACTGTGCAAATAAAATTGAATTGAAATTGAACACTTTTTACTCTCTACTGCACAAATATGGGCACTGCACAGCTGTGGATTAAATGAAGCTTGGAAACAAAAGATTTTTTATCGTCCATGCCGCCCTAGTTTAGCTGTCCGAGCACGTGATGCTGAAAGCAGCGGCCCTGTGACTACTGCACACAACATCAGTATAAATGTGACCATGTGACAGATGGCTGACTGACCAACATGTGTTAAGGACAGAAGCCTTCAGTGCTCACATGACAACAAAGCAGGAAGTCTGCAGTGGCAGAAAGCCTCATGCACACCAGATCTGAGGACAGCCAGGCATTCAGTAGCTCACAGACTAACCACTTGGAGCCTAACTATTTCCTGGCACGGCGACAGAGTGAACCCATGTTCAGACAGCACCACCAACAGCAGTGTGTTAGTGTGAGCAGAACTAAGCTGCTGTGACTCTCCCTGGAGGAGTGTCACTGGAACTAAAGAGAAGATATCGTGATGAAGAGCAGCTCTAACACATGGACGGGGGAAACGTGGTACATACTAGCACATAGTAGTACTAATGTACTAAAGTACTAATGTAGTAAAACTAGTTTGTGGTGCAACTCAAATGCGGCTGCACCAAAATCCTGTGGATCATATGAGATGTTGTCATGTTCAGTGCCAAAGGTCACACCGAGCACACGACTGGTGATCTGACCACAAGAATGCTTGTGCATCCACGTGTAACCCTCCATGTATTCATGTGCACTGTCACAATCACTATGACATTTCAAAATGAAATACACTGCCATGTCAGAAACACACGTATAACAACATAAACAACTCCAAACAACGTTTTTAGAGCGTTTCCTGCTCAGTCATCTCTGAAAACTCAGACATGGATGATGATGATTCTGAAATTATACCTTCATATATCACATACATTTACTTTTAAAGTCCTATCCACCCACCTTTCCCCACTTTAAAGTCCGAGGCCAAATTTGAACATGAGCATTTAAAAACTATTAAAGAAAAAAGTCTAAATTGTCTTACATCAAAATCAGGGTCTGTAATTTAGAACAGACGTTAAAAAAACCTCAAAGTTGTGTTTCTAATGCCACTTCCTGTAAACTCTCCCCGACTCCTCCAGGGTATGCTCGCAAAAATATTTAACAATCATTTTGTAATTAGTCGAACTACATGTGCAAACTCTAGACTGCCTACTGACATTTTTGTTTTCATACTGCTCAATCCAGCACGAAAGTTAAATAAAAATGGCTTTTTCTTCATGTTGTGGTTCAGTGGAGCAGAAGGCCTCGGTGAGCTCGGATCATAGTTTCGGTTCCAGCCCGCCTCCGCCATGCACCTGTACTAAACAGTAACCTGGCTTCTAACCGCAAGCGAGTTTGTTTTTCCTCGCAGGCACAGAGAGGACATAACAAGTGTGTACTTCCTTAATGACGCAGTGGGCCGAGCAGCTCTGTGTACTCACTCTCTTCAGTGGCACCGTGCTTCTGAACCAGTTGTAGTCCGGAGACACTTTAATCTCGTCCATCTGTGGACACACAAAGTAGCAGTCACAGGATGGCGGCGTGCTTCGGCCGGGGGAGGTTCGGGGAGAAAACACCACCCGCCGCGGCTACCTGCTGTTAGCTCCGCGGCTAACTGCACGAGAGCACCGGCTAAATGACTTACCACAGATGTTCACCGCGGCCCGAGACGCCGTGACGCCGCTGTTCCCGTGCTACCTGTGGACGTCAGTCACCGTATTCGAGACTCCAGGTCCATGTCGGGGTACCGTTTCTTAAGCGGCCGCCTGCTCATGTGACTCTGCTTTCACACACTTCCGTAAAAGCTCCTGGCTGCCGCGTTCACCTCCGTGCCACTTCTTCTATTGGTTTAATGAAGAATGAATCGAAAGCTTCCAGCGCAGCGCCCCCTGCTGTTTCCTTTCAAGCTAATAATCTAATTTATCTAACGCAAATATGGCGTAACTGCTCCAGGTTTGTATTATCTGCAGTGATGAGGATAAAACACAGAAAAACATGAAGGAGATTGTCTTGGCCTGTTTTTATAGCAGCCAACCGCCTTAAAAGTATTCTGCAGTAGAGCGATAAGTAAGCAAATCATGCAGAAAACAGATTTTTGATGGTAAACTGTTCTTGGAGCACAACGAGAGAGAGAGAGAGAGCTGTGCAGGAAGCGTGATATTATTGCGGTGGAAGCAAAACAGCAAGAGTGAATCTGTGACGATGTTTTTCAAACATGAAGTGTAGTGTCGTCTCCCAATTCAGGGGGTGAATCTTTCGGACCGATTTGAAAGCTGATTATGTCACAACGAAGGCTGCTGCAGAAGCAGATGAAGAATATCGAAAAACTAAATGTTAACCCTTTGCACATTTCATGTAATTTTGCTTGGCAGTTTACTTATTTTTACTGTTTGTCCTTTTTTGTGCTCCTTTATTTCATCTGCACTTGTCTGTTTGTGACGTCTGCACTGTGCCGTGTTTTTGTTATTCAATAAATGCATTGCAAAAAACAACAACAACAAAAACAAATGCGTCCTCCGGATTTGAAGATGGGACGGGGGTATCCTTCGTTGTCCACGCTATCCCAGGATTCATAGCATGGCAGAAGAGTAAGCTTTTAATAGTAAGTACTCAGTTTTATGTCACTCATTTATGCGGCGAAACAAACGTTTTAAGAAGCCTTGCACTTCCGGCCTGCGAAGGCCATGTACGTCGAAGGATGCCCCAAGAGCACCTGGCTGCAGCCACTGTGGAGCTCCACAGTACAGTGTACCTTCTCAAGGATGCGGCCCCTGAGTGGCTGAGTTCCACATTTCCGCCTGTAGGTGGCGATGATGCAGCCGCAAGTTGGTTACTACACAAACATCTAGAACTAAAGAAGAAAGTCGCCGCGTACTGTTCTGTTTCAGCGGTGTGGTTCCGAGTTTTCTTCAAGGATACGGTGACTGTTACCAGGCCATGGATAGCTCGTACCGCTCAGACACTTCGGGCTATAACAGCAGCTATGTGCACTCGCAGTACAGTCACCCCGCGCTTCACGAAGCGCGGGAGCCGGACCTCACGGCTCCACAGTGGACGCCTCCGCCGGCTTACGACGCTCGTCCCTTCGGTGTGGGTTTCACGGGGCCACCTTTTGCCCAACCTTATGGATTTGACCCCTCTGTGCCCCCGCCTGGTTTCGGCTGCCCACCCCCCGGACACCTCCTGAACGCGCCACTCCCAAGCATCCCCGGAGCCCCCCAGCAACTCCAAACACGGCCTCACGCTCCTCGCTGTGACCGTGAGCTAGCGTCAAACCGCAGCCACACGGAGCACCGTGGCCCGGTAGCGACACGGGATCCGGACGATGATGTGACCCGGCAGAGGAAGCAGGACACGAAATGGGTCAGACAGTTCTTACAGGCCACAGGGAAGAAGAGCTGCGGGAGGCTACAGAGCCAGCACTCGCCGCAACTGAGCTCCATCTCCTCCCTCAGACAGGCTCTGTACGGGGCAGCTCAGCTCATTTCACGGCTGGAAGACCTTTGTCACACTCTGACTCACTCTCTGCACGGTGACGGTGAGTGGACGCACTCATACTTAAGGGCTTTAGGCATCAAGGCAGAGCTGGCGGACAAAGCCAGACTTCTCGCCGACACCTCACGGTTAGGTGAGCTGAAGGCTCAAGTGTCCCGGGCTGCTTGCAGGAGGCTCCGCAGACTCAGAGCCAGGAGAGAAGCAAAGACGGAGGAGAAAGACGCGGAAGAGCGCAGGTCTCTCAAAGAGACCGCTGTAGACAAATGGAGGATGAAACTGATGCAGGAAGTGGAGGAGAAGAAAAAGGTATGAACGATTTTGTCAGCCACGTGTTTAAAGAGTTAACTGTTACACTTCCCGTGGCTGTAATCATGGCCAGGGTTTCATATTATGAAGCCAACTGCATGTTTGGGACAGTTTGTTCCACTTTTGGCTCAGATCATAGTGCTGCAAAGACTGTGTTTATGAGCGGCAGCCAATCAGACTGCAGCAAGCTTAAAGAGCGGTTGGTACTGAAACAAGAGGTGCTCCAAAGCGCTTGTGTCAGGGCTGCATCAAGTATGGAGAATGAAACGCTCTGAAGAGGGCTCATTATGGCCACAGCTTGTTCCGGTCATAGCGCCTGTCGTCCTGTGTGGTGTTGTTCCAAATGCTAACATCAGTGTTTGTGTTGCAGGAGAAGGAACTGAAGATGGCTGCAGACTCTGTCCTTTGTGAAGTTAGGAAGAAGCAGGCGGATGTGAAGAGGATGCAGGACATCCTGAGATCCCTGGAGAAGCTGCGTAGGCTGAGGAGAGAAGCGGTATCCAAGAAAGGTGGGAGTAGGTGTTGTATCGAGCTGGATGCACTCTCAGAGTGGACTCTCCCCCTGTCTATCAGGTTGCAGCAAACCTGAATCTTTCTTATTAATTTATGCTGGAGTCTTTAATGCTTTAGTATTGAATGGGCTTTGCAGACTTCACCATGGTTACAGTTGGACAATTTTTCCGAGCCTTAAAAACATTTGACAGACCCCCAAAAGTCGTTGGTGGCGTTTGAATGTGTTCTTACTTAAAGACATGTTATTTGCTATAATGATTAGGGGTGACATACATTTTTTTTCCTGAGATGACACAAAAATGGGTGTCTGGTGGGATGCTACGAAAGAATATTTGAGGACGAGGATTATTTCCTTAGCTTCCTTTTATGAAGAAGACAGCTAATGAAAATATCACCACACAGGAATCTCAGCTAAAAGGAGGCTTTACATTCTTATACTAAGAACAGGGCTATGAAAGAGAGCCTTTGATTGTGCTGAATGGGATTATTTGTTTAAGACATTAGAAAAAGTTGGCTTTGGCCTTCGTTTTGACACATGGGTTTATATTGGTTGCATTTTATTCACAGAGATCCATGAGACAAGGTTGCCCCCTCAGCCCTGGGTTGTTCACAACTGCCATAGAACATTTGGCACAAAAGTTGAGAAACAACATGAAAGTTGCTGTGGACAGCAATCATCATAAACTTATTTTATATGCAAATTCATAACATGACATGGGCAGAATAATGCCCATGTTAGGACAGTCCCCTTATACTTTATTCAAACAGTGGCAATTTTGGTGGTCCTCAGATGGTCTCAGATACTCCTGTATACAAATTGCCTCCGACTATACTGATATGGTCAAAGCAAACATGAGACCAATGCTGGAAAAAATTGGTAGATTGTTTAGAATAAACCTTACACAATGATGACTGCACATTTGATTTATTATATAATATCTAGTATCCCACTTATATATTCAAGATTCTTACTTTAAAGAACTGGATAGTTTGATTCAGCAGTTTCTCTCGGGCAGGTCAAGTCAAGTGGCCTTGTTGTCAGAAAGTTCCTCCGAGACCTGGTGCTACATATTACATATAACAGGCAATCAACAAAAGACTATATAAAGTACAAGTGTGCCAAAATTGCAAAACAAACAGTGCAACACCAGAACTATACAGACACAGGACAGTGCAGTCACAACACTGCAACAATGACAGTGGGTTGTGCAAAAAGTGTGTGTATGAGGAAAAAAAAGTGCTTGTGGTAGGTGTGTGTCAGTCCACTCATTGAGTGTTCAGGAGTTTGATGGCTTGGGGTTTGGTTCCCAAACTTTTTTTGCTGGGCCCCCCTTTGTTTTGCAAGAAAAATGTTCGCCGCACGCACACACACACACACACGCCCATATTTTGGTTTATTTCACACCTCAAACATTTAGTAAACAGTTAAGCAAATACAAGTAAACAGCAATAAATTACAGGTAGTAATAAAATAAACTACTAACTCTTTCACGCTGCGTCCGCACCTACACGGGTGATTTTGAACACGCAGCTGGTTCGTCCACGTAAACGACGTTTCGAATCAAAACTGAAATTTTTTTTAAACTCTTTTGCTGTAACTGCTGTCCTGCTGTAACTTTACTGTATAAAGAGCTCACATCTCCAACATGTCAGGAGTAGTTAGTCATTATGAGAAGTGTTTGTGAACTAAAAATCAAGAATGTGGGATCCTGTTAGTCCCTGATTTAAACAGCCCAGCGCTGCTCCTGACGCAGGGAAAAGCAACCCTGCAGGGAGACCTACCTCTGCACCTGTGCAGGTGAAGCCAAAGGGCAGATTTGCTTCACCATATTTTCTAGTCTTTGGCTTAGAATGAAGTTGGTTTGGAAACATATTCAGTGACGCTTCATCTCCTGCTTTGCGTTTGTGTGGGCGCCCCGTGCTGGCAGTGTCCAAGCATTTTGTTTTTGTTTTTTTTCCCCTTTTCATACTGCACCCCCCTGCAATGGCTTTAAACTCGCACATAGATTCAGACATGAGACATGTGACTCCATTTATGCCAGGTGTCGTGGAAGTTTAACACTGAAAAGTACAGCACTTCTTTAAATACAGGTCATCCTTGACCCCTCAGAGAAAGAGAGAGTGTCACCTAAAGACTGCTTCCTGCCTCATCCCACCACTTCCTGAGAGATATTAGAACAAAAATCTCCACCTGTCGAATCCCCCCACACGGCCCCTGGGTGTCTCCAATGTCCTCACGAAGCCTAGTTGAGCATGCAATAAAGTTGAAACTAAATGCTGTCCCGCATGAATTCAACTGAGTGACACAGAAGCGAAACGTGTGATAAATAATAAAATACATTTCCATCACACAGGCATTGTGACTGAGTTGCAAAACGATGAGGTGTTCAGCAGCACCCTGGAGCAGCTGAGACTGGTGATAAAGAGGAGGACTGTAGTTTACTCGGCAGAGGAGAAGGCCCTGATGGTGATGCTGGAAGGAGAGCAAGAGGAGGAGAGGAGGAGAGAGCGGGAGCGCCGAGTGAGGAAGGAGAGAGAGCGACAACTGCAGAGGAAGCACAGAGTAGACTCCATGCTGTTTGGGGGTATGGCTGTGCACGTGTGTGTGCATGTGTGTGCGTGCACAGGATATGACTGTGTTGTCATCCACTCCTGTTGTGTTTGTTTGATAGAGGAGTTCCCAGGCAGCTGTGCCCTGCAGCCCTTCAGAGACTATTACAGCCAGGCGGAGCACTCGCTGCCTGCGCTCATCCACGTCAGGTCAGTCTGCTCGTCACACATCTTTGTACACTTTGCTTTCTCTGTTGGGCTCTTTGTGAGGAAAGTGTAGAAAATATGAATAATAATATAATAATAAATTTTATTTATAGGCGCCTTTCAGACCCTCAAGGTCACCTCACAGTAACACGTAAACAATACCATAAAAAACATAAGAAAAATGTACATATAGCAAACATGGTAGATAAAATCTAGACACAAACAGTCATAAAAGTATAAAAGCAAATATAAAAACTGAGCAGGTAAAAATGGCCTAAGACAGATCAGGTGTATGCAGTTCCAAACAGATGGGTTTTGAGTAGTGATTTAAAAGTGGTGAGACAGTGTGTGGTCCGGAGAGCAAGTGGGAGTGCATCCAAAGTCTCGGGGCAGAACAACTAAAGGCTCTGAGTCCAATGGTAGTCAGGCGAGCAGGTGGAACTGACAGAAGGGAAGCTGAAGAAGAGCGGAGTGTACGAAGGGGCGAGTATGTGTGGAGAAGATCGGATAGATATGGAGGAGCGAGGTTATGAAGCCCTTTGAAAGTGAGAAGCAGGATCTTGACACGGAGGTGAACTGGGAGCCAATGGAGCTGTTTAAGAACAGCTGTTATATGTTCAGTGGATCTAGTTCTGGAAATAATACGAGCAGCTGTATTTTGAAACAACTGCAATTTATGGATGATTTATGAGGTAAATCATAGAGAAGAGAATCACAATAATCCTGACGAGATGTGACAAGAGCATTGACAAGTATGGCGGTACTGTGTGGTGTGAGTGAGGGACGAAGACGGTTAATATTACGGAGATGAAAGTAGGAAGACCGAGTGATATTATTTATATGTGCTGTGAAGGACAGAGTGCTGTCGAGGATGACACCAAGACTCTTAACCTGAGGGGAGGGTGTGACATCAGAGTTATCAATGGATAACAAAAGACTGGTTGGAACTAGAGTCAGTTTTGATCTGGAGCCTATTAAAATTCTGTTTTATTGCCATTAAGTTTAAGAAAGTTGTGAGTAAACCAGAGCTTGATTTCACTTAAACAGTCAGAAATGGATGTGGGTGGGAGAGTAGCTCTGGGTTTGGAGGACAGGTAGAGCTGGGTGTCATCTGCATAGCAGTGAAACTGGATGTTATGCTTCCTAAAAATATTACCTCGGGGTAGGAGGTAGATGATAAAAAGTAAAGGACCCAGGACAGAGCCTTGGGGTTCACCGGAATTAACTGGAGTAGATACTGATCTGTGACGGAGTAATTGAACAAACTGTGAGCGGCCAGAGAGATAAGAGGTAAACCAGGCGAGTGCTGAACCATTGATGCCAATAGATGCTAATCTGTGAAGGAGGATGCGGTGGGAGATGAGTCCAGAGTCAGCTGCAAGCAGAAGATCATTGGAGATTTTTACCAGAGATGTTTCTGTGCTGTGACATGAACTGAAGCCAGACTGAAACTGTTCGTACCGGTTATTGACAGTGGTTAAACTGGCATCTTATGAAAACATGGCTCGTGGTCTCTTAGATAAATATTATCAGTATAACTGTATTTGGTCTTCTTTCACCAGTTGGCTCTTTGCCACTTGATGTACATGTAGGTAAGTGAGTAGTGGTTGGTGTGTGCAGAACAGAGTACAACAGTGTCCCAGCCTGAGTTGGCTGGGACGTCCACTCTGGGGAAGCGTGGCAGCGGTGTTGAATGTGGATGATCCTTCTCGCTGCAGAATGAAGGGCTTGGGAATGACAGCAGCTGCTGACATCCTCTTCCTCGGCACCGTGTTCAACATACCTGAGTGCTGCAGACCTTCAAACTTCTGCTTTCCTCGAGGTGTTCACACTGATGATGATGAGCTAACTAAGTGTGTGTTACTCCCACTCTTCATTCCAGTGGCAGCAGCAAGGCTCGTGTGGGGACGTAACAGCTGCAGTTGCGTCTGGTGTTTGCATTTATCATAGTTTTGAATGTTCCCACATGTATAATGTTAGAAGTGACAGAGAGAGGACTCGTATGGCAAAAACAGCTGTTCAGTAAGAGAACGAGCTATGATTCGTATACCAGCAGTTTGACTAATAACATGAGTTCTGCCACCCACGTATTTGTGTTTCAGAAAAGAATGGGACACATGTTTGGTGGCAGTAGATCATCCTGGTAGTTCATCCGTTCCTCAGAGCTGGGTCCTGCCGAACCCCCCATCAGACCAGGCCTGGGCCTCCGCCCTGCAGACGAGTGACACGGACTGTGAGAACCTCTGACTGGTCCTCGGCTGCACAGTGCAACAACCAGGTGACGGTGACAAAGATGGCCGCAGCTTACCTGGAGCTTTCAACGCGCTTCCATCGACACTTAGACGAGAGGAGCAGCAGTCTCTGCATTTGAAACGGATGTAAGCCTTCTTGGGACAACAGGAAGTGTTTTATCTGTGAGGTGCAGCGTGGAACAGCCCACAGTATGGACTTATGCCTGTTTTCTTTACTCAGTAACAGTTTGTATTTTACTCTGATGAATTTTCTAAAGACAAAATAAAATGAACAATATGAAGTTGTCACGCAGTTTATTATCCACAGCAACATATTACTCATGGTTCAGTGCCCATGTGTTTAGGAGAAAGTGTCACCTGTAGCCCGACTCACATGAGAGGGGTAAACGCTGCTCGATCACAGAGGAGTGGGCACAGCAGGACGGTGTCTGCGTCCTCTGATCGTGGCTTTTCTCAGCTCTGTGGTGTGCAGCAGCTTCATTTCTATACAAAGACTTTACACTATATTGTTAGCTACAAATACTACAGCCCCCCTTTAAGACGTCTGGTCTTCTGATTAGCTGCCCTGTATAAACATCGGAGCCAAGAGCTGAAAAGGTGTTGATCTCACAGGGATCACGTGTACTTTCTTTGACCTCTTCGGTCATGTTGCCATGTTTAATGATTGTCCTCCACTGTGAAAACACGTAATGCACCTAATAAAGTGACCGGGAGGTAAGTGTGGCCACTATGTTGTTAGGTATAATTAGTGTGTGTTAAGTCCTTATTGACTTCAGAACAGCCTTAGTTGTCACGCTCAAGAACTCAGTCTGACATTATTTGGGCTTTACCTCACAACGGCTTATCCTAAAGAAGATGCCTGCGCATCAGCAACAATACTTGGGTAGACTGGCGTTCAACAGTGCTGAGGAGGCACTAAGGAGCTCTTCTGCAGACAGTTTAAAGCAGTCTGGTCGTTCTCCCCTTATTGCTGCCGCAGCTGCTGCCACCAAGCTGCTCATTGTGTGTGTGTGTGTGTGTGTGTGTGTGTGTGTGTGTGTGTGTGTTTTAAAGATGCCATCAGATCATCAGTTTCTGAAATACTCGGGTCAGCCTGGCACCAAGTCCCTTCAATCACCTTTTTTCTTTGTGCATTCTGATATTTAAACTTCAGTAGTGCGTCTTGATTGGGTCTAGATAGCTAAAGGGATTAAGTTGCTGCCGTGTCATTGGCTGATTATATACTTGAACACCTAATAAAATGGTCTGTGTATATACACATATACATTCAGACTCAGACAGGTGCCCTGGAGTCTAACATTTGTGTGACTTCACACAAATATTAGGGACATGTGGGTGTCCTCGCGACTGCAGGCACCATCTGATGTCCTTACTTGCTTCTCTTGAGCTGTCAACTGTGTACACAGTAAGTCAGCTGATGAGGGTTACTGGAGATCAGTGGATTAGTGTCCCAGGTGGTTCTCTAAGTGATGAATGATACATCACAAACTAAGTGACTGCAGCTCTGACCACACAAAGACACAAGGGTAAGCTTTTTTTCTATTTTCAACAGTGTATTTCATTAGATCTCTCCGTGTGTATATGCGTGTGTGTGTGTGTGTGTGTGTGTGTGTGTGTGTGTGTGTGTGTGTGTGTGTGTGTGTAGGGAGAGTGGGGGATTTAGAGCACATTTTATTGTATTTATGAAAGGCACATAGTCTGCTATGTGACTTAAAGAGTAGTGAGTGTGCAGCATCAGATAATTATACTTGTCTTAACAAGTCTTGCACAGCTTTTGAACTTAGAAATAGTCATATACACATTTGTTCTTATTCAGCAGCAGAAAGCGTCAGAGGTGACACACAAAGCCTTCAGCATCTGTGGTCTTTGGTGTTACGAGTCCTCGGCCATCTGTCTGCTGGCTGTGTCTTCATGCTGCACAAACCTGATTAGTGCTGAGTGCACAGTTGTGTGTACCATCTCTCTCACACACACACATTAACACCTAGAGACAAACTGTAGGTTTGTTTGTTTGTGAAAGAGGCCGTCCATTCTCTAATCTGAGCTCGAGATGACAGAAAGGAAAAGCTCATGATGACTGTTTTCTAGGAAAATCCTTTCTCGCTGCTTCATGCTCTGTTTATGAATGTGATAAACACTTCAGCAGAGCTCCTCTTCGTCCTTGTTTTCCGGATAGGAGTAGTTTCTATGAGCCTAGAGGAGGATAACAGAGGCTGCATCATTCCTACCGATGCAGAGTAATGATGGTGTCGTGGTACCTGTGTGCTGATGACTGAGAAATGGATTGAGCGTTGTTGGCAGTCTGACATCTTTATTCAAGCCTGACTGAGCATGGAGAACACAACTGTACCTTACAACAAAAATTGTACTGTTTGACAAAAAGAGTAGTTGAAGGAAGATTTATGGATTGATTGTGCTGATGAGGACAACCTGTACTCACTGAACCGCTTCGACGTCTGATGTGCATCACCTTTATGAAGATGAAAATCGCCTGCTGAAGTTGAGTGGAATCCCCTCTGAGGAGGACAAGACTGGACTTGGACTTTGTAGCACAGACTTATTACTGTAGAATCTAAACATTCGACAGTTGTTGATCCAAAGTAACACTCAAAGCAGTGATGCTCTTACCTTTCTTCACATGCTGGAAAAAGTAAATACAAAAAGCATTAAAAGAAATTATAATAACCCTGTTATCACATAATGTTAATTGTTTTTATAACCTTATTGAATATATTAGCGATAACAATAATGTTTGACAGATTACAGAGAGAAAAAAGAGACGGTGTTCTATTTGGCCTAATGGAAATCTTCAGGCTTCTCGTGGGAGGAATCATCAGGGACTCTAATATAAAAGCAGAAAATATTGAAAGGCCAGCAGAAGTGGAGTGCACACTTCTGCAGTTAGAGCGGAGGGGTTAGAACAGGGCCACTGCCTGAACGCTGCAGCTCTCTGAGCTTGTGGAAATACAGATTGTTGTGTTTCCTTTCAGGGAGCACGGCGGTCCACATTACAGATCCACAACTGGAGGGATTGTGTGAGTTGTTCTATGGCTGACTTATCTTTGTTTTCTCAGTGGACTGAGCAGTATGGATGGTGTACCTCTGAGGGTGCCTCAGAGTGCTTCCTTTCAGGAACTAAAATATTCTGTCAGTACGACTGTCCCTGACTACTTCAACATCCTGCAGGAGACAGAGGTGAGTGTGTTTCTCTCTCTTGTGTTTCCCTGTTTGTTCCTCCTCCTTGCTGTTCTGTCTGTTGTGCAGTGTACCTTCTTTGCTGCACTGCTTTGAGCTGTCACCATTATTTCACTCCTTTAAAAAACACCAAAACAAACAAACCCTATCACACTGACAGGTGATAAGTTACAGGAAGAACCATGGCTCAATATCTGACTTTTTATGTTTTTTGTATGTATGTGATTAGTACACACTTACTAGCACTGCCAAATAAAAGACAACATTGCTCTTTACAGCTTTATGAGTATATGAAAGATGAAGGTCGATCTCGGACAAGAATGTTACAGCTGATCAGATTCCATACACAACATCACAGGTCTCTGTGCAGAAGAGTGCAGTCCTAGGATCAGCTGAGATACTGCACAGAACCCTCAAACTCGCAGGTAGAGGGCCTTGCACATACCACTAAAGGATGTACGCTTTAACAGGTAGCACTGGTATGGATCTGTCTTAGATTCAACCAGGTGCTGGAAACATTTCGTAGATTTTGGTCCATATTGACATGACGTCAGAACCCTGCACAGGAGGGTAAGCCACAGAAGATCACAGAAAAGGCTGGATGCTTGCTGAGTGCTACATCTAATCACTTTAATAGAAAGTAGATTAAATGGGAATGGGATAGAAAAGGTGGTCGTGACAATACAGAACATAGTCTGTCTGTTATTTTTATTTATTTATTTATTTCATTTATTTGTATACCACTTTGGTCTACCAGGTGTGTTTTTAAAGTGCTGTACAATACAAATTTAAATATAATAGTAAAATAGCAAAAACCAGACATTGCAAAAAAAAAAGAAGTCAGTCACCCACAGAGTTAAAGGCCAGGATGGAAGATAAGAAACATCTGACCCCAAAATAAAAACTGTCATCAAAGCTACCTGGGCTTCAAATCACCTCCAAAGGGCTACGAGGGGATTGTCTCCATGCCACATTAATGCAATAATTAATGGGAGAGCATCCCTATCAAAGTATTTTTCATCCTCATTACTGAGTACAAATCAACATACTTTCCAGATGTTAGACATTTCTGTATTGTAAATGGTTTTTAGAGTAGTCATTGGTAATAATGTGAGATGCTAGATGCTATGTTTCACAAGCCTTACATTAGCCAGTCAAGTGTTGTTTACACTCAACTGGCTAATGTTAGCAAGCCAAAAGACTAAACAATAAAATAATGAAAAGCCTGTCATCATTGAGTTGAATTTAAAAATGTAGCTTCAGACCTACAGAAGGACTTACACGATGTTTGCATGTTTGACAGTATGGATTCAGTCTGGAGAACTGGGTGCTAACTGGGCTGCAAAGTGGCTTTGCCACCCAGCACCAGCTTAACCCCTCTTCCTCTTCATCAAGCCTGCTGTCATCTTGTCCACCATACTGGATGCTGTTTAGCAGCCCTCGACAGCGGTCCCACAGCCTCAACTCCTCCATCCTGCGTACCAAGGCTACCATCTCACCTTCAGATGACGAAGAGGGCACTACACAGAAAGCCAGGACGAGTTCCATAGTGACAGTGAGTCCGGGGGAACAGCGTCCTTCTGCAAACTGTCAGCGTGGTCAGAGGAAAGCACAGAAGGCCTTTGTCCCTGACCTGCTGAACCCCCCGGCCTGTCTGAGCAGCCTGCCCCACCAGCGCAGAAAGAACCTGCGCCAGTGTTCACTGTCAGTGCTCGACACGCCCACACAACAAGATCCCAACACAGAGACTTATCCCCAGAGCACTTCATCACACACAGCCTCGGACACGAGGATCCCTCCCAGCAGAACCAGCACAGCCAGCATGGTAAGAGGAACACGTGAGCTGTGTGTTTATGTGTGCGTGTGCTTTTGAAACTTTTACTGCAGAATGTAATACACAGTACAATACAGCTGATGACTGTGATACAGCATCACTGTCCAGGGAAAAAACACTAAATTCATACAGCCGTCTTCCAGCTTTACTTTGTGTTTATTGTCATAATTTCAGTATGTGGCTGTTCATTCACGAGGCCATGTGAGTCGGCAGTGTGGCGAAGTCTCAGTAGTCTAGACTATTGATAGTTCTATTTCCTGTCTAAATATAGCTTGAAGCTCATGGCAGTACCATCACCTGAGCTGCACGGTCAATCTCGAGTATAACTAGAACCAGACAGGCTCAGCATGATAACAGGTTCACTCTGTTTATAGTCAGGGTTGTGACTATTGAGATGTGTCAGATATTCTCATGGGATTACATTTCTTTTAATGTCAGCACTATTAACTATGAAAGGAAATAAGGTCTTCCTATCCAGCTTTTCTCCATTTTGCATTTTCAAAATGTTTTTCATGGATTTACACTCTAAAAATAATCTGCGTAAAGTATGCTCTCTGAATGCAGCCAAGGTGCAAGAGCTTCACGAGGATTAGCTAGTGTGAATTCTCACTAAAGCTGCATGTCAGGTCTACCATGCCCTGTTCTTTCTCAGCCACTCACTACATTCACTGCAGTCTGCCATTTCTTAGATATTCAGACCAGACACCTGTAGAAACCCCCCTGTCATGTCAGGCCCCAGGGGTTTGTCCTCCTCTGCTTTGGACTCTACAGCAGAACTCCTGTCAGCTCTAAACCCAGCGGAGAGAGAGTTGCTGGAGGCCATCACTGCAAGGGGCTACTCTCTTCATACTGCCATCACTGCCCTTCAGAGGACAGGACAGCAGACCCCAGATGAGGTCAGTGTTATATCCAACAACAAGGCAGTGCTGCTCGAAAACACTTGGTCAACTTTTGGCTCCAGCTGTCGGGATCATGCAGTCTGTTCTATAAACACTGATGCAGTACAAATACAGCTACTATAAGTCAGTGTGAAAATAGTGGTCACACTTGGACCTACAGCATTATGGGTCCATGAACCAAACAGAATAAATCTGAAAGGACAAGAAAGGATAGGTGAGAAACCAGGATCAGCCTTAACTGTGCATGGATTAAATAGCTTTAAAGAAACAAACTTAGTCCTTCAGCAACATTTGTTAGTTCTGATGCTGGAAGATTAAAGACTAGTGTATTTCATGATTTCACAGAGCTCACACTCTGATCTGAACTCTGTGCCTCAGTCAGTATGAGGTTCTCTATCATTGGCTTCGTCTGCTCACCCCTAACTTGTCGTGGCAGATGGTTGCCTTCCCCAGCCTGGTTCTGCTGGAGGCTCTTCCTGTTAAAAGGGAGTTTATATTTCCCACTTTCACCAAATTTCTTGCTCATAGAGGGTCACATGATTGTTGTTGTTTTTTTCTGTTTTCTCTGTATTAATGATTGGTCTTTACTAGAGATGATGCGATACCATTTTTTTTATGTCCGATACCGATATCATAAATTTGGATATCTGCCGATACTGATATGAATCCATATAGTGTGTTTTTTAATCAATATTTTATTTTTTAAATATTTTAATCAATCAATTTTAATATCTTGCTGCTTTTTGTATAAGTTCATACTCTGTTATACCTGTATGCAAAAAATACACTGCACCCAAAATATTTCATAGTTCAGCAAAATGGATCAATCTAATAAACTTAAACCTGCAGCATCCTCCCTATTCTGGTATTTTAAAGAGTAAGCAACCTAACTAATAGGGTTGCAAACTCCCAGCAAAAAAAAAAAAAAAAAATAGGGAACCACCCTCCACCTCATGATGCTTAATCGACGTAATCAACTTTAATTTGATGCAGTGTGAAAAAAATGCACAGAAATAAATTATTTTCCAAGAAATATTAAATAGATTCAACATCTTTGGGTGTAAGATTCAGATAATTATTTATTAAAAGCTCGACATTTTAAATGAGAATAAGAAAGAAAAGTATGTCTTTGTGCCCCCTTTTCCCTGTTCATGCCCTATCGGCCCCCCTGGCTAAACTTTGCTAGATCCGCCCCTGCACAGTTACCAGCCGTCAGCTGCGTAGAAAAAGATCCTGGTGTAGAAAGTAATATTAAATAAATTCTAACAGCAGCTTATCAAGCTTAAACGTGCTGCTGTCGTGCTGCTCTATTACATTTTTTATTTCTCTCCGATATCCGATCTAGTAATTTAAGTCAGTATCGGACCGATACCGATACGTAATATCGGATCGGTCCATCTCTAGTCTTTACATAACAATATAAAGCACCTCAGGGTGGCTGTTGTTCTGATTTTGCACTATAAATGAAATTGAATTAAATTGTTATCTTCTTAATCACAGTAATAAGAAATGACTGCCTTACAGAGCATATTATTGTGTTCCTGTTTGGTCTGGACACTGTGCTTTGTGTATGTTAGAGCAGAAACAGGTTGCAGTAATGTGTGGATGGTGGATTAGTGTTAGTCAGAGCATTACTAAAGTTTATATACGTTGTAGAGGAACATCCACAGTTTCAAAGGCCTGTAACAGAAAAGATGACACATACGTTTTAACGAAATGGTTGGTTTGGAAAGTAAGTTGTTGAGAAAGTTCTACAGGAAAGTTAATTTTTTTTCCCCAAATCACTTTAAACTTACTCTCAACTTCACTGAATATTGAAAACAACAACTGGCCCTAATATAATCCTCAGCTGTCGCACTCATGCACCAGGGTTGTGTTTTTGCTTTTATTTATCACCCATCTGTAAACAAATGGAAAATATAAAATTACATTTTACAAATTAAACTACACATATTCATACTACTTTTTAATTTATTACATAAACCTTACCCAATGAATCAATCAACTGACTAACAAAAAATTATTTGGCCGTTATTTTGGTTAATAATGGAGTTCCACCGGGTTCTGTGCTAGGACTAGTTCACCCAGATACCCAACTTTATCTATCCGTAAACCCAGATAATGCGCAACAATTAGTTAAACTGCAGGAATGTCTTAAAGATGTAAACATATGGACTACCCAAAATTTCTTGTTTCTAAATGCAGATAAAACTGAGGTTATTGTATTAATTGAATCTGATTGGAAACAGTCAATAACTTTTTCCATGTGACAGCTCTTCTCTTGTATGAATGAATATTTGGCAGATCTTGAGTTATCTGGTGGCGTGTGACCACTTGTGTCAGCTGGGTTATGACATGTCCCAGGTGGAAGAGGCCTTGGAGATGTTTCAAAACTGTGAAACAAAGGTAAGTTTTTAAAGTTATCGGAGACAACAAAGCTTGGCACTTTTTGTCTGATGAAGTCAGTTCGATTAGAAACTTTAAAGAAAGTAAATGTTTTCTTTCTCGAGGCAAAGGAGTTCCTACACCTGCTGAATCAGTTCAATGAGATGGGCTTTCAGAAGAATGCCATCAAAGAAGTGCTGCTGGTTCATGAAAACCACCGAGATCGGGCCCTGGAGGAGCTGATGATGCGTGTGTCCTGATAAAACACACACACTTTTCACATTGATATCTTGCAGACAATCATCTGTATTCTAAAAATTGCAGTCATATCTGACCTTGTGCTGGTATGAAACAACTGCACACATATAGTTGATGCTGACACTGCATTGTTAGATGATCTATTCATATTTCTGAATTAACCCATATCTTCTTTACCACTTTTTTAGATTCGTTTTGGAACAAAAATACTCTGATTAAAGTCCTGCTGTGTCTAAATTTTGAAGTGACGTAAATATTTGTAGTAATTGTGAACAAACTTATTAAAAGTGTGAAATTAATTTACACCATGACCATCTGTTTTCTTCAAGGACTGTGCAATAAAAAGTGTATATTACAGGGTGGGTCCCACAAACAAACACGATAAAAAGCTACATTAGTGCTAGCTTTGCAGCTTCATCCATCAATCCTGCTTTGATTCCTCCGTAGACAGTCTGAACAGTAAACAGTCTGAAATAATAGTTTGGGCAGACTAAACCAATTCTTTAGAGGTGCGATTGAAACAGCTGCAGTGTGGGCTGTAATCCTTTGCCACATATTATTAGAATAGAAATCAGAATGATGATCACCAGCTTTTAAATGTGCTGAGAGCATCCCAGGGGACATCTGTGACAGACATCAGTGTCTCTCAGGTTCTGGCTTGGGCAATTTCCTAAAAGGGAGGGAGTGGGTTTAGGAAGCCTCATCAAAAATGTATATATGGATCCAATCCTGCCAAAACCTTTCATCTCACGCCGGAGCCTCCATTTGTTCTCCTCTATGGTGTACTCTGTGGTCACGTGTCTGCTGAGCGTGAACACAGAATCTCCTCTGACCGCTGCCGTGAACAGAGAGCTCTTGCTGTTCCCGTACTGACCGGACATCACTGTCCACTGATCTGAAGTCAGGTTGTAACAGTCCATCACACATTGTAAGAAGTCTTCACATGGTCCATTCCGCATCACATAGAGGTTATCCCTGTGGGCCACCATATGAAGACCATAACTGTGCTGGCGGATGAGTGTAGTGACCAGATTCCACCGATTGTGTTCAGGTACGTACTCATGGATGTCTGTGGCCCCTTTCCCTTTCCAAAGACAGATATAGATCCTCTTCATGGCTACAGTGGACACCACTGAGGCTGCAGGGCACGGGAGGGAGGAAACAAAACTCCAGTTCTGATCAGACAGCCCATATCTCTCCACTGATGACAGAGCCTTCTTGTTATACTCCCCTCCTATAGCATAGAGACATCCCTCATGACCTATCAGAGAGAAGTTGTAGCGTAGCTGCTGAGGTCCACAAATCACTGACCATGAATTGGCCACGGGATCGTAGCAGAATCCAGTCTCCACCACCTTCTTGCTTAAATCATACAATCCTCCGATTATGTACAGTTTGTTGTCGAGGACTGCCACGCCTGCCATGATGGTGCTGGTGCTCATAGGAAGATGTGTGAGGATTCGCCACTCTTTTTGCTCTTCATCCAGATGACACACTGTCCTCTGGGCATCCTGGAGCAGCTCAGTGGATGGAGAGTGACTGCACACTGCCATGTAGCTACTTGGGAGAAGAGACTCAATGTACTCCAGCAGCTTACTGGGTAAGCTACGAACCTCCTCCCCTAGGTCAGCGTAGATGTCTCTGATGAATAAAGCTGCTCTGTGGAACAACTCCCACTCTCCGTAGGTTGCAGCTGTATGAAACATGAGCAAGCAGTTTTGGGAATTTATAATATTGATCAAATGCTTGGTGAGAGCTGGCACCTGGAGAAAAGCCGTACACTCTATTGCTTCGACGATCTCGTCACTGTTGAGGATGGGTCGCTTCCCATCCAGCACCTGCAGCAGAACTTGAAATCCCAGATTCCCCACACATTTCAGCTGGACCTCCTCCTGTTTAGACTCTCTCATTCCTGACTGGAACAATGCTCTGAAGTACTCACAGTTTTTGACTACAGTGGGTTTATCCACAGTGAAAACACAGTCTTTAATGCTGACTCGCAGGCTGTCTGCTCCCTTATATTGTCCTGACTGTTGGCTCAAGTGTGGGCAGCTGCTGGACTCCATGACATCTGTTCCATAAATCTTCATTTCATCTCCGGTGGAACTGGAAACGACGAGAAAAGTTTGAATCACGCCAAACTACAGCACGTAGACTGCGTCGTACCACAAGCTTGAGCGAATCCCTCTGATCCAGACCAAGGGTATCTGACACTGTATAAACTATTTGTTTGCAGAGCTCTGACAACAGACTCTATACATAGCAGCTAGAGGTGTGTCACAGTTCAAGTACATTATGAGGACATGCAGCCAGAGCAGAAAGAGGAGCTGGATAGTAGCTGTCAGTGTGCTGATGATTCACCCTTCATTTGTGGCTGACAGTTCTGGAACAGCTGAAGCTTTGTCCTTGATCGACATAAGCAAGAAAACTAAAACAATGGGCTTTTCCCCAGGGGCAGGACCTCCACTGGTATCTTTATCTTATGTTTATTGTGTCTTTTTCCAACGTGTTTCCAACACTACAGTCGACATAAAGGCAAATGTACAGGTCTACACAGGTTATAGTAAGATTCTGCTCATAATTTCAAAATTAGAGTGAAGTTACTCACCCCGGTTCTGTTAGCCGTCAGGGCTGGGGGGCTGGGAGGAGGTGCTGGCCGTCAGACTGGGGTCTGGGATGCGGGGCCTCCCTGGTGGTGTGTTGGTGGTCCTTGTCGTCTGGGGCTGGGCGCTCATGTATGTACCGGCTCACTCCTGGTGGCCGATTGGTGGGGCCGGGCGCCTGTGGCCCGGCTGGGCTCCTTCCAGGGGGTGGGATGCCCTCAGGCCTCTGGTCTCAGGGCCTGAATCTCGGTCCTCTCTGGCACAGCTGGCTGCAGGCAGAGCCCGCGGGCACGCCACTGCAACCCCCTCTGGTCTCTACTCCGCAGCTGCTGGGTGACCTCTCCTTTGGGGCTCTACTCAGCTCTTCCCAGGAGGGTGGCACGGTTCCCCCCCTTTGGTGGTGCTCCTCGGGTCCTTGTACTCTGGGGCCTCTGGATATCTGGGGCCTGGATCACCTCCATACCTGCTTCATACCCTGGTGGACGGGGCTGTGGCTCCCCACACTCCCTAGCAGATCGTTACATGGAGAAACCTTTGGAATGCAAGCATGCTGATCCACACAGGTATGCACACAGGTGTACACACGGGTGTTCACAGACGCGGACTACAGCTTTCTTGGCTGCTGCCTCAAAGCACATTGTGCGCTGTCTATCTTGCGTGCTGCACAATATCATTTATTATTTAGTATCTACTGATATCTACTGCTAGCTAGTTTATTGTGATGGTGCCGTTTTTATTATGTTGCTCTTTGTTGTTTGCTTTCTCTTCTGTTTTTTTCTCCATACAGGTGACCCAGGTGTTTTGTTTGTTTTTCTTTCTTTTTTCTCCCCCTTCTCACCGTCTCTTCTCCCCTTTGGTTTTCTTTCTCTCCCTCTCTTTCTTTCATTCTTTCTCCCTGTCCTATCCCACAGTCATGTCTGTCCCGTTTGTAGCAACCGAAAATAAAATAAATTCATAATTATATTAAAGGTCAATCAAATGGACCAATATGGCAAGGCCATGATGATCCACTTGGTAAAATAAATCCGCTTGGCATCTTTCTTGGCCTTAAGACAACAATTCTGATGCTATAGATCCAAACGGGACACACAAAAAAACAACAAAAACAAAAAAACAAAATTAGAGTGAAGTATAAATATCTTGATCTCACTTTGGAGCCTACTTTAAAGGTTAAACACGATCATGCTAAAACTTGTTCAGCTTTCTAAAATTTATCCTACAGATTTTTAAGTAAATTAGGCCTTTCCTAACAGGAAGGAAGCTAGAGTACCTAGAGAGAACCCACAAGGACAACATACAACCTCCACACAGAAAGGTGCAACTGCAATCACTACTGTGATGCCTGTGTGTTAATGTTTGTACAGTAAATGTCTAAGTGTGTAAATTGCTGCTGAGAGGTCCTGAAGCAGTGTCTTGGTGATATAATTTAGCCTAGTCAGGGCTCTAGACTAACTTTTTGCCATGGGCATACCGGTACGCCTAACTTTAAAAAGTTGAACGTACCGGCACAAAAGTTAGGCGCACACAAATTTTATAATAATTTATATAATATAATGTGTTTTTCTGGATACACTGTTCTTTTTCAGCATTCAAAGATTGATGAAACCGTGTCAGAGCACTGGCTATGAATTTCAGAAGGATCAGGCCTTAACATAAGGCAAGGCAAGGCAAGGCAAGTTTATTTGTATAGCACAATTCAACAACAAGGTGATTCAAAGTGCTTTACAGAGACATTAGAAACAAGAACAAATAAAAAGCATGATTTAAAATTGATTAAAACAAGCAAATAAACTAACTAACTAATTAACAAACAAACAAACAAACAAACAACAGTACCACCTCCACTGGACCCAGTGGAGGTGGTGAGTGACAGGAGAATGGCGGCTAAGCTGTCATCCCTGTTGACAACGTCTCCCACCCCATGCAGCAGACTGTGACAGCACTGAGCAGCTCCTTCAGTGGGAGACTGCGGCACCCACGGTATGGGACGGAGAGATTTCGCAGGTCTTTCCTCCCCACTGCTGTCAGACTCCATAATAAAGACTTTAACTGATCAAGCACACACATCCATACATGTGCAATAACACTAAGTGCAATAATCCTTTCTGGCATCATTGTATTTTTACTCAGTTGTATATAGTATTCGTATTCTATTTTTATCTTATTGTATATTTTTATTCTATTTTATTCTACTGTATATAGTATATTATTTTATTCTATTCTGTACAGCTGTGTACTGTATTTATTCTTATTGTATTCTAATTTTTGCATCATAACTTTTGCACTGTCCACTTCCTGCTGTGACAAAACAAATTTCCCACGTGTGGGACTAATAAAGGTTATCTTATCTTATCTTATCTTATCTTATAAAATCAAAACAGATAAAATCAAAACAGATAAAATCAGTAGTTAAATGTAAGTTTTGAAATTTAAGCTTAAAGTGTGGATTTGGTGCTTTATTCAAATGCAGCTGAGAACAGGTGAGTCTTCAACCTGGATTTAAATAAACTGAGTGTTTCAGCTGATCTGAGGCTTTCTGGGAGTTTGTTCCAGATATAAGGAGCATAAAAGCTGAATGCAGCTTCTCCGTGTCTGGTTCTGACTCTGGGAACTGATAAAAGACCGGATCCAGATGACCTGAGGGACCTGGAAGGTTCATACTGGGTCAGGAGGTCATTGATGTATTTTGGTCCTAAACCATTCAGAGCTTTATAGGCCAGCATCAGAACTTTAAAGTCTATCCTCTGACGGACAGGCAGCCAGTGTAAGGACCTCAGAGCTGGACTGATGTGGTCCACTTTTTTGGTCTTAGTGAGGACTCGAGCAGCAGAGTTCTGAATGAGCTGTAGTTGTCTGACTGATTTTTTAGGTAGACCTGTAAAGATGCTGTTACAGTAATCAAGCCTACTAAAGATGAATGCATGGACTAGTTTTTCCAGGTCCTGTTGAGACATCAGATCTTTTATCCTTGATATATTCTTGAGGTGATAGTAAGCTGACTTTGTTATTGTCTTAATGTGTTTTTCTAAGTTTAGGTCTGCATCCATCACTACACCCAAATTTCTCGCCTGGTTTGTGGTTTTTAGATGTATAGATTGAAGTTCTCTGGTGACCTGTAATCGTTTTTCTTTGGCGCCAAAGACTATTACCTCAGTTTTGTTTTTGTTTAGTTGGAGAAAATTGTGGCACAACCAGTCATTGATTTCCTCAATGCATTTACCAAGAGCCTCCTCTCCTGCTCACCCTGAAAACTTCCAGGAGATAGCTGCTTACATTGAAATGATTCATTAAATAAGACAGCAACCCCTCCTCCTCTCCTGCTCACCCTGACCTCACTGATAAAACTGTAGTTAGGAGGGGTCGTCTCGATGAGAACAGCTCCACTGTTACTTTGGTCCAACCAAGTTTCAGTTAAAAACATAAAATCAAGGCTGTGCTCAGTGATTAAATCATTAATTAAAAATGTTTTCCCAGCTAGAGATCTAATGTTTAATAAAGCCAACTTAAGTGTTTTAGAGGTATTACTTGTCCCCTCGTGTTTGGGAGCAGTCTGTGGCACACAAGGTATGTTTACTATGTTTAAAGATCTTTTAGAGTGCAGCTCTCTGTGTTTTGACCAGGCCACATGTCTCCTGTCACCTAAAAGTACAGAAATTTTAAAACCTTCTAGTAAACAGAAAAGTTAGCAATAGTTCTTTTCCTATTACAGCTACATCCACTTCTGTCGTGCCTAGGCTGCTCACTAGGGCTGGGTATCATCACTGATTTCTATAATCCATTCGATTCCGGTTTTCAAAGTCCCGATTCGATTCAACTTAGCCTCAGACAGTCAGAAATATTATAATTCTGATCATTTATCAGTACTGACTTCATCAGAATTGTGAACATCACAGCAGATGCCTTTGTGTGAAAGTAACTGAGAATAAAACAGAAAAACATGAAGGAGATTTTCCTGGTCTGGCTTTTTATAGCAGATAACCTTAAAAATATTCTACAATGTTCTGCATATAAAGTTTAAATTTCTTCAGTATTGAACAACAGAAAAAATAGGCTTTCTTGTCCGAGGCAAGGCAAGGCAAGTTTATTTGTATAGCACAATTCAACAACAAGGTGATTCAAAGTGCTTTACAGAGACGTTAGAAACAAAAACAAATAAAAGCATGATTTAAAATTGATTAAAACAAGCAAACAAACAAACTAACTAATTAACAAACAAACAAACAAACAAAACAGTATATAAAATCAAAACAGATAAAATTAGTAGTTAAAAGGTTAGTTTTGAAATTTAAGCTTAAAAGTGTGGATTTGGTGCTTTATTCAAATGCAGCTGAGAATAGGTGAGTCTTCAACCTGGATTTAAATAAACCGAGTGCTTCAGCTGATCTGAGGCTTTCTGGGAGTTTGTTCCAGATATAAGGAGCATAAAAGCTGAATGCAGCTTCTCCGTGTCTGGTTCTGACTCTGGGAACTGATATAAGACCAGATCCAGATGACCTGAGGGATCTGGAAGGTTCATACTGGGTCAGGAGGTCATTGATGTATTTTGGTCCTAAACCATTCAGAGCTTTATAGGCCAGCATCAGAACTTTAAAGTCTATCCTCTGACGGACAGGCAGCCAGTGTAAAGACCTCAGAGCTGGACTGATGGGGTCCACTTTTTTGGTCTTAGTGAGGACTCGAGCAGCAGAGTTCTGAATGAGCTGTAGATGTCTGACTGATTTTTTAGGTAGACCTGTAAAGATGCTGTTACAGTAATCAAGCCTACTAAAGATGAATGCATGGACTAGTTTTTCCAGGTCCTGTTGAGACATCAGATCTTTTATCCTTGATATATTCTTGAGGTGATAGTAAGCTGACTTTGTTATTGTCTTAATGTGTTTTTCTAAGTTTAGGTCTGCATCCATCACTACACCCAAATTTCTCGCCTGGTTTGTGGTTTTTAGATGTATAGATTGAAGTTCTCTGGTGACCTGTAATCGTTTTTCTTTGGCGCCAAAGACTATTACCTCAGTTTTGTTTTTGTTTAGCTGGAGAAAATTGTGGCACAACCAGTCATTAATTTCATCAA
Organism: Aulonocara stuartgranti; assembly: GCF_965226115.1. NCBI lineage: Eukaryota > Metazoa > Chordata > Actinopteri > Cichliformes > Cichlidae > Aulonocara > Aulonocara stuartgranti. The sequence goes on from NC_138939.1 coordinate 42,348,032, forward strand.
TGCATTTACCAAGAGCCTGTACAGGGCCTCGGGCTCCTGGTGACATTGTGATATATATTTGTGTGTCATCTGCATAGCTATGATAGTTTATTTTGTTGTTCTTTATAATCTGTGCCAGTGGGAGCATGTAAATGTTAAACAGAAGGGGTCCCAAGATGGAACCTTGGGGAACTCCACATGTGATACTTGTCTGCTCAGATGTGAAGTTACCTATTGATACAAAGTATTTCCTGTTTTCTAAGTATGTTTTGAACCAGTTTAGTACAGTTCCTGAAAGACCTGTCCAGTTCTCCAGTCGTTTGAGTAATATGTTGTGGTCGACTGTATCAAATGCTGCACTGAGATCCAGTAAAACTAGGACTGACATTTTTCCACTGTCTGTATTCAGACATATGTCATTAAACACTTTGGTCAGAGCGGTTTCAGTGCTGTGGTTCTGTCTAAAACCTGACTGGAAGGCATCGTAGCAGTTATTCTGTTTTAAGAAGTAACTGAGCTGTTGAGAAACTGCTTTTTCAATGATCTTACTTAAAAATGGGAGATTTGAGATCGGCCTGTAGTTGTTCATTTGTGTCTTGTCAAGATTGTCCTTTTTCAGTATAGGTTTAATTACAGCAGTTTTTAGTGATTCTGGAAACACACCTGACATTAAGGAAAAGTTGACGATCTGTAACAGGTCTGACTCTAAAGTCTTTGAGACCCTTTTGAAAAACTTGTTGGCAGGACATCTAAACAGCAGGAGGAGGAGTTCAGTTGACCTAAGATGTCCTTCAGGTCTTTGCTGTTAATCGGGTGAAACTGTTTCATAGTGTTTAAACAGTTTTTCAGTGGACACAGTACATGGACACAGTACATTTCTGTGAAGAATTTGGCAAAGTCATTGCAGGCCATGGTCGAATGAAGTTCAGCTGCCACTGGCACAGGAGGGTTTGTTAGCCTGTCAACTGTAGAAAATAAGACCCGAGCATTATGGCTGTTTTTAGTGATGATGTCAGAGAAGTAGGACCTCCTTGCACTCCTCAGTTGTAAATTATAATTGTGAAGTTTCTCTTTATAGATGTCATAATGAACCTGGAGGTTTGTTTTTCTCCATCTGCGCTCAGCTTTCCTACACTCTCTTTTTTCATTTTTCACCAGTGTGGAGTTTCTCCATGGAGACTTTTTCCTTCCAGAGATAACCTTCACCTTAATGGGAGCAATAGTGTCCATTACATTTAACATGTTAGCATTGAAGCTATTGACGAGCTCATTGACTGAACCTTTGGACAGGTCAGGTGTTAATGGGAAGACCTGGTTAAAGATCTCACTACTGTCTTCAGTTATACACCGTTTTGTGATCACTGCTGTTGATATATTTATGTGGTCTGAGATTTTACTTTCAAAGAAAACACAGTAATGATCAGACAGGCCCACATCAGACACAGTAACCTTTGAAATGCTCAGGCCTTTGGAGATCAGTAGGTCAAGAGTGTGTCCTCTGTTATGTGTGGCCTCTGTTACATGCTGAGTCAGCCCAAAGTTCCCCAGAGTGTTACTCAGGTCTTTAGTCCCTTTGTCCTGAGGGTTGTCCACATGGATGTTAAAATCCCCAACAATAATTACACAGTCAAAATCATTTAAGGTCATTTAAGTGAAAAAAAGAAAAAGAAAAGAAAAAGACAGCAGCCGAAAGCGCTATAAACAACGGTAGACTGGTGGGTAATAAGCGAATGAATAATACAGAAAACAGAGATTGGAGACGGGAAACTGTTCTTGAAGTACAGAGAGAGAGAGAGAGCTAGCTGTGCATGAAGTGTGATTTTAATAGTCGTGGAAGCAAAACAGCAAAATTCATGACGACGTTGATCAAATGTGAAGCGCAGTTTGCTGCTTCTTTTGCTGCTGGCTTGGTGGATTTTGGTTGGAGAGACAAAACCTGCAGCTCAGAATCAGCACAAAAAGACGTAAACACAGCGCGGACCGGACGCATCGGATTCGCTAAGCTCCGACAGCGTGTCCGTCTACGGGCCGTCGGGTGAGAAAGCCGAGAAAGACAAAGCTGATTCTGATGCGTCGGTCCGCTCTGTGTTTATGTCTTTGTGTGGAGTCCGTGTACCTGCTCTCATTTGCTGTTTGGTTGTTGTTGAAATGGTTTTGTGAGCTTTAATCTGAGAATCTGGCGTTTCTGGCAAAACACAGTTATATTTAAAAGTCGATTCAGGATTTAATGAATTGATATCGCTTTATTCAAGCTACTCACCTCCCACTTCCACCTGCACTTTCAACTGGACCAAGGCCAATCAGAGAGGTCCCACCCCTTACTATCTCTGATTGGTTTAGTCCACGATAGGGGCAAAATGTGTGTCTGTTGTTGACCACAGGGAAGGTTGCAGATTTTTTTTTTTTTTTTTTTTTGCTACCCGAACAGTTGGTCGCACAGGTGCAACCAAATATTTTTTTTTAGTCGCACCACTGAAAAATTTGGTCGCATTTGCGACCAAATTGGTCGCACTCTAGAGCCCTGCTAGTATGTATTTAAAGTAACCAATTTTAGGAGTTAGAAACTAAGTAAGAAATAAAAGATCCCAAAACAAGATTCATAATCTTATACTTCCTGCTCTTGCTTGGTATATCACTTTACAAACAAGATCAAAAAGACTTTTTGGGACTTCCGGTTGAGCTTTGATGGAGTAGGACGCGAGTCTGGGAGCTCCCGCCGATTTCGATTAAATTGTTATTTATTCGCGCGTTTTGGCCGTATTTTCAGTCCTGTTTTGGTTTGTGGATTGTCTTGTTGAGAAGTTTTACTCGGGCCGGCGTAAAATGGCAGCAAAAAATGTTAAAACCCGCAGTACTATTCAGACACAACTGAGGCCTAGTTTGCAAACCGCGACCACACCCTCGAGTGAGCCGTCGTCTCCTGCAAAGCCTCCCACATGTCAAGCTAATCCTGATATTGAGGCTCTCAAGGTCGAGTTGCTGGCTTCGCTGAGGAAAGATATCGCCGACATCTTTAAAAAGGAACTTCAGGATGCTCTGGGTGATGCTTTGTCTACCATTAAGTTCGACCTGCAGGCGGTGAAGACGCAGCTGGCGATCGATAAAGCTGCAAATGACGCTACCATGTCTGAGCTAAAAGGTACGGTGAAGGAGATGGAGCACGCACTTACTGTCTGCTCTGATGATATAGCTGAGATGAAAAACACTATCAAGGGTCTCACAGCTCATGTAGCCAAGCTGGAAAGTAAGTGTGAAGATTTGGAGTCCAGATCGCGGCGAAACAATGTTAGGATAGTGGGAGTACCGGAGGGCCCTGACACGTGCACCACTGCCGCCGTAGCTTCCTTGCTAAAAGAAGCATTTGATCTGGGGAAGGAGCCGCTTTTGGATCGTTCGCACAGGACCCTCCAACCCGCACCTAAGCCTGGCGACCGTCCACGAGCCATTGTATGCAGGTTTCATTACCACACTGACTGTGTCGACATTTTACGACGTGCTAGAGAATGCCGACAGATTAAGGTTGGAGATCGGACCATCTCCGTCTTCCCCGACTACACCGCCAGGGTGGCACGGGCTCGTGCTGCATTCAACACGGTCAGGCAGCAACTCCGTGGCATTGACGGTGTTCGGTATGGCCTGCTTCATCCAGCGCGACTCCGCATCACATATAAGGGTGTCGAGAAGGACTTTGTTTCGGCAGAGGAGGCCAGTGATTATGTCAAAACTTTGATTTCTGGGTGAGCTTCGTTAGCTCCTCAGCGTGCTAAGGGTTCACGCTCTCCTTAGGTTTAACGCCACCTGTGCATTGTTTTCTTAGGCCATTGTGCTGGTTATTGTACTGTTGGTGTGCTGGTTCCTTTTATTTTCATTGTTATTTATTGAAACTGGATCATATAATATACTCTTGAACTTCGGACCAGTCCGGCACAATCTTCTCCAAGCTTGCTGCATTGATTTGCATAGGACTGAGTTGTTTTTAGTTTCTGTTAAATTTTTATTTATTTATTTTTTTGTTTGGTTGTTTTTGTTTTAATTGTTTATCTATTTATGTATGTTGTTTTTGTTTTTTGTTTTTTTAAATTTTATGCACTTTCGGTGATTTGTTGGAAAGTTCTCCTTCTGAGGAAGTCATATTTTGTACTGTGAGATCTTTTTTTGGTTGGTTGGTTTCCTTTTTATTTTTTCCCTTTTTAAAAAAAACATGTTTACTGTTACGCGCACACTGTTATACTGTAGAGAAGTTGGTGAGAGGTTATTTTCCCCTCTCTCGCTTTTATTTTTATTTAGACAACAATTAGTCCAGTCACTTCGGTGAATCATTTTTGCTACTTTGGGGGTACACTGCTGTCTCCTTTGTTCTGTTCTGTGGAGACTTGGGGGTGTATTTGTGTTCAGGGTTGGGTTGGGGGGGGGCTGTCCCATTTCGGCTCTTCATGGCCACTGGCATTTTGGTTTGGTCTTTTTCCTCTTCCTTTTTGTAAATGGTTAATGGAAATATAGACCCCAGCATTGCTGGGTCAGGTATGCCTCTTAGATTCATTAGTTGGAATATCAGAGGTATGGGTAACCCTGTTAAGAGATCTAAGGTTTTTACTCACTTGAAACGTCTAAATTCTGACATAGCATTTTTACAGGAGACTCATCTTCGCATTAAGGATCATTATAGGTTATATTGCCCTTGGGTAGGTCAGGTCTTTCACTCAAATTTTAATTCGAAGGCTAGAGGAGTGGCCATTCTCATTAATAAGAAAGTTCAATTCACTTTGACCAATGTTGTCGCTGATAGGAACGGTAGATACATCATTGTTGCTGGTACCCTAATGCAGAAAAAGGTTTTGTTGGTAAATGTATATGCCCCGAATTTTGATGATGCTGAATTCGCTAATAGATTGCTGAGTAACATCCCCTTTCTGAATACACATTTGCTTATCCTTGGTGGTGATCTGAATTGTGTTTTTGATCCAATTTTGGATCGATCTAGTCCTCGTAATTTGACTCAATCATCTATGTCTAAAACATTCTCAGATTTTATGAAACAGAATGATCTTGTTGATCCATGGAGATTTCGCAACCCTTCAATCAAAAAATTTTCATTCTTCTCTCAGGTCCACCAGTCTTATTCCAGGATTGATTATTTTTTCATCGACAGAACTCTTAATTCATGTGTTAATTCTTCCGACTATTCTGGTATTGTAATATCTGATCATTCTCCTCTGCTATTGGATGTTCATCTTTCTACCCATAAACGTAGCCCTCCACTTTGGAGATTTAACTCTCTCCTTCTGGCGGATAAAGAATTTTGTGAATTTATTTCAGGCTCTATTGAGGAGTTCTTGTCCTTCAATCAGGATGATTCTGTCTCATATTCTCTGCTATGGGAGACTCTTAAATGCTACCTGAGAGGTCAAGCTATTTCTTACTCTGTCCGTGCTAATAAAAAGATTAATGCCAGGCTTAAAGAACTTATAGCTGCAATTAGTAACCTTGATCAAAGTTATACACTGAACCCTTCTCCAGAATTACTGAAGCAGCGCCTTGATTTGCAAGCAGAATTTGATCTTATGTCAACCAAAGAGGCTGAGCACTTATTACTACGCAGTCGTGGCTCATATTACGAATATGGTGACAAGGCTAGTCGCTTGTTGGCACATCAGTTACAACGTCAGGCCTCCTCGCGTGTGATCCCCATTATTAAACACTCTGATGACAATATTACTACAGATCCCTTGGAAATTAATTCTACCTTTAAAACATTTTACTCTTTGTTGTACAGGTCCGAATTTCCCACGGATAAAGCTAAAATGAATGCATTTCTTCATAATCTTTCAAAGCCTGTTATTGGTGCTAATGATGCGGGGCAATTGGACTCCCCATTATCTGTTGAAGAAGTATTAAAAGCTATTACAGCTATGCAGTCTAATAAAGCCCCGGGCCCGGATGGGTTTCCAATTGAATTCTATAAAACATTTATTGGTAAATTGGCACCATTGCTTTTGTCTGTGTTTAACGAATCCTTGGAAACCGGTTCATTACCACCTACTTTCACACAAGCAACCATAGCGCTCCTTCTCAAAAATGACAAGGACCCAACCTCCTGTGGTTCCTACAGGCCATTATCTCTGCTTAATGCCGATGCAAAGGTATTGGCTAAAGTAATTTCATCTCGCCTTGAGGATGTGCTTCCTCGAATTATATCTGAAGAGCAGAATGGCTTTATAAAGGGACGGCAATTGTTTTTTAATACCCGTACACTCTTTAATGTTATTTACTCAAAGCGTCTATCTGAACTTCCTGAACTTGTGATTTCTTTAGATGCTGAAAAGGCTTTCGATAGGGTGGAGTGGGAGTACTTGTTTGCAGTTTTAGAGAAATTTGGTTTTGGTGATAAATTTATTTCCTGGATTCGGCTTCTTTATTCGTCCCCTAAAGCCAGTGTTCATACTAATGATGTTTACTCTGATTATTTTGCGCTGGGTCGTGGTTGTCGTCAAGGTTGCCCTTTGTCTCCCTTACTCTTTGCCATTGCCATCGAGCCTCTGTCTATTACATTGCGATCTTCTTCTGTATTCAGGGGAATCATCCGTAATGGAATTACACATAAAGTATCATTGTATGCGGATGACTTGTTATTATATATGACTGACCCCGCATGCTCCATCCCTGCTGTTTTAAGTATTCTGGAGAACTTCAGTTCGTTTTCAGGTTATAAATTGAATTTAGGGAAGAGTGAGTGTTTTCCTGTTAATACGGCAGCACGTCAACTTCAACAGTCCGATCTACCCTTTCGTCTCAGTCCGTCTGGGTTTAAGTACTTAGGGATTAACGTGACTCGCTCTCTAGCTGGCCTTAAATCAGCAAATTTGTCTCCTCTTATATCTAGGGTCACATCTGATATTCAAAGATGGGGTAATCTCCCCCTTTCTTTAATCGGTAAGATTAACGTTGTTAAAATGAACATCTTACCAAAATTTTTATTTTTATTTCAGTCAATTCCCTTATTTTTGCCGAAACATTTTTTTGTTTCACTGGACAAGATTATTGGTTCTTTCATTTGGGGAGGGAAGCCACCTAGGGTCTCTAAAACTTTGCTGCAGCGATGCAGATTTAGTGGAGGACTTGCATTACCTAATTTTTTAGTCTATTACTGGGCCGCTCACATCCATAAACTTTGCTACTGGCTAAAATCTTCTGGTTCCTCGTGGTGTAAATTGGAGCTATCATCATGTAAGGGCTCTTCTTTACCGGCTTTGCTCTATTCCTCTTTACCCGTGAGACCCTCTCTGTACACTGATAATCAGGTGGTTCTTAACACACTCAAAATCTGGTTTCAGTTTAGACGGCACTTTAATTTTGTAATGCCGTCTTCCTCGGGTCCTCTAAGCGAAAACCATTTGTTTCCCCCTTCACTTTTGGACTCGACATTTTCAGTGTGGTGTGACAAGGGTATAAAACAGTTCAAACATTTATATGTGGATGGTGTTTTCGATAGTTTTCCCAACTTGTCTTCTCGTTACAATCTCCCTGTTACCCATTTGTTTCGCTATTTTCAAATTCGAAATTTTGTTGCCAAGTGTTTCCCAAATTTCCCCTCTTTACCTCCAGAACAGCAGTGGGAAACTACGTTATCATTTGTTCCTCATCACAGAGGAACCATTTCGAAACTCTATGATGCTATTCTGTCTTTTAGTAACCACTCTAATGTTAAGCTTAAGCGTACATGGGAAGAAGAACTGGGATTTCGAATACATGAGGAGTCTTGGGAACGGGCTATAACGAGGATACGATCTTCCACCTCCTGTGCTCGTCTTGGACTTATTCAATTTAAGGTCATACACAGGGTGCATTTCTCTAAGTCTAGACTTTCTGAATTGTATCCAGAAGTGGAAAATAAATGTGATAAATGCCATGGTTCTCCTTGTCACCTTAGCCACATGTTTTTTCTGTGCCCTGAGCTACAAGGTTTCTGGACAAGGTATTTTGCTATTATGTCAACTGTTCTTGGGGTAACTCTTCATCCTTGTCCTCTGATTGCTGTGTTTGGGATTCCTGCTCGCTCACTTACACTTGATTCCACACAAAGGGATATTATAGCCTTCACATCCCTATTAGCGAGACGTCTAATATTGTTGCATTGGAAGTCTGCTAAGTATCCTACTATTTCCCGGTGGCTTAAAGATGTCATGTTTTTTTTAAAACTTGAAAAAATTAAATATACGTTGAGAGGTTGCACAGCCAAATTTTTTCACAAGTGGCAACCCTTTATCTCTTATTTTGCTAGTCTAGAGGTATTGCCTGTTTAAATCTACTTTTGTTACTGTTATATTCCTCTAATATGTTTGATGGTTGTGTTGATCTGGTTGGGACTGGGGGGGGGGGGGGGCGTTGTGTTTTGTTTTTTTGTTTTTTTTTGTTGTTTTTTTCATATATATATATATATATATATGTTAATTTACTTAGGAAAATTAAGAAAGGTTGATTGTATTTCGGTAACTGCAAGTACTGTTTTCTTTTTTCAATAAAAATATTTTCCAAAAAAAAAAATGTGGCTTTAAGATCTGGCAGATGACTTCTGCAAATTACACAGTTTAATGTGTTTTTCTCAATAAAGCAGCACGACTTTATCCACATAAAAAAAATAAAATAAAATAAAAAAAAAAAGACTTTTTGGCTGGATATAAGATTGTAAGAGTTGGTTAGACGGCCAGTTTTTGCAGTCCAGGTATTGAATAATCACACCCCATCCTATCTTAATGACCTTATAGTTCCTTATCACCCCAATAGAGTACTTCACTCTTTCCTAGAGTATTTAAAAGTAGAAGGTGAGGCAGAGTCTTCAGTTTTCAGGCCCCTCTTCTGTGAAACCAACTCCCAGTTTGATTTCAGAAGACAGACACCCTCTGTACTTTTAAGATCAGGCTTAAAACATTTCCTTTTGATAAAGCATATAGTTAGTGCTGGATCAGGTGACCCTAAATCCTACCTTAGTTATGCTGCAATAAGTGTGGGCTGTTGGGGATTCCTATGATGGACTGTGTCTTTCTCCTTCTCTCACCCCTTTTTACTCACCATATGTTTATTCAGCTCTCTGCATTTAGTCATTAGTTATTATTAATCTCTAGTTCTCTTAGTCCTATGTTCCTTCCCTCACCCCAAAACAGTTGTGGCAGATCCCAAACAGTTTAATCTGTTCATCTGGACATGGCGTTTTCAGTGGGAGAAATGTTTGGTCACTCACCCAAGTGTCTCAGCTGACTGCAGGTTTCCCCAACCTTATAAACAGTACATTGAACAATGGGCCGTGAGGTGAGTTCACTGATCATTAATCTGCAAATTGTCATTACCATTGATCAACAAGCACTGATCAAAGACCGTTGATCACTGATCAAAGGCCATGAGTCCCACTCACAGAGAGTTGGGGAATGGCTGCAATCACAGCATTGTAAGATGGTGACAGATGTACCCTTAGGCCCCCTCCTCGATTCAGAGATGGTCTTTCCCTTTTCATATAAGTGGCCTCCTTGACTCTCTGCTCAAACCAGCGTTCCTCCCTGTCCAGAATGTTACATCCTCATCATTGAAAGAGTGTCCACCAGCCTGTAGAGGTAGACTGAGGAGTCCTGGCCTGACGAGTTAGCTCTTCTATGTTGTGCCATCCGTTTCGTCGATGTATAAATCCTGGCAATCCTCCTGGCACTTAACAGTCTACACTATATAACTCTGTTTGTGTCAGGAGACCCGATCCTTGGGGTCCCCTGACACGCTTTTGGCAAAGTGTGTTTTGAGGTTTCAAAGCCACAGGGACATGGTGTTTAGAAAAAATGTGTCTCAACTGTTCCAATATTCCTGACACATACAGGATCTCTAACTGTTTTTACTTGGGCAGCAGTTGTCCATCTCTCCTGGATCAGCTGGAGCTTTCTTTGTGTGCCTTCTCAGCTTTGACAAATGACAAAAACTCAGGGCCTCCTTGATGTGCTGTTCTTCTGCTTCCCTGGCTGCTGTGCCTGTGGGGAAGGTGTTTGCTCTGTGTTGTAGCGTCCTGATGACACTCAGTTTGTGCTCCAGTGGATGATTTCCACTTCTTCCATGAACAAGTTGGCCACAGTGGGTGAAACTGGGGAACCCATGGCACACCCATATAGTACTGACCCTTGTATGTCAAATAGGTGGAATTAAGACACAGTTCTAAAAACAAACACACTTGGTCGGTGCTGAGAGTGGTCCTGTTGCTGAGGTGGGGGTCATCCTGTAATATCTTAAAAGCTACCTCCAACACTTCAGACAGAAACGTGTGTTCCAGTCGACCACAGCATGTCTGTCTGAAGAGCTGCCACTCGGACAACATCCAGCACAGGGACGCCACAGGGGACGGTCCTATCACCCTTCCTCTTCACCCTCTACATGTCTGACTTCAGGTACAAGTCTCAGTCATGTCATCTGCAGAAATTCTCTGATGACTCTGCCATTGTGGGCTGTATCAGGGATGGACAGGAAGAGGAATACAGGAGTGTGGTGGACAGCTTTGTTGAGTGGTGGGAGCTAAACCATTTACAACTTAACATCACAAAGACAAAGGAACCTGGACTTTAGGAAGCATGCTCCTCCTCCTATCTGTCACCATCAGAGGGGCTGACGTGGAGGTAGTTGAGGACTACCGGTACCTGAGGGTACACAATGATCAAATGCTTCGATCGGTGGATCTGGATGTCACTGCCGTGGAGGTCTCCGAACCAGCTCCCCTCAGGTTGGGTTTAATAAATGCCAGATCGGTGGCGAATAAGACCTTCATCCTGAAGGATTTCTTTTCTTCCCATGCATTGGATTTCCTCTGTTTGACTGAAACACCCGGTGAGTTAAGCGTCTTTTCTGAACTGCTGGCTGTGCTTATTTTAGCACTCCGAGAGCTACTGGTCGTGGCGGGGGGTTAGCTGTTGTTTTTAAAGCACACTTTGAGTTTAAGCAACTATCCTCATGGACACGCCACACAAGCTTTGAACTTTGCCTGTGTGAACTTGGCCACTCGCCTTCATTGCTGTGTGCAATAGTTTATCGGCCTCCTAAATATAACAAGGAGTTTTTATCTGAGTTTTCGGAGTTTCTCGCTGACTGTGCATCCCGGTGTTCCAGATCTACTGCCGTTTAGATCAACTGCTGTTGGTCGAACAGATGTGTGGCAGTCTTGCGTTTCAGGAGTTGCTACCGACAAACCAGCATGCAAATAAACCTTTGAAATGAATGAAATGACACTAATATTTCACTAGTGTTGTAACATCACATGTCGTTAGAGTAGTCTGCCTGTTTCTTTTTTCTGCGAACAAACATTTTAGAGTTGGTAGTTATATACAGTCTGTATAAGTGTGGTTAATCTAATAAACATTTGTAAGGAGATGGCAGTTACTGTGAATTCACAGCAGTTACACAGTGATTAGTAATAAACAGAGTGAGTGGATTTAAGAAAGTCAGTGACTCAGGTGTGGAGATTGGTTGCCTCAGGGCTGTGTTTTAAGCCCCCTGCTGTACTCACTATACACATTGCAGTTATCCTTCTATCTTCTAGTCTCCCTCAGCATGTATCACCTGGAAAGTCACGCCAGTGAAGCTTAAGACCCTTAATGAACCGAACATCAACTCAAAATAAGCACAGATATGCAATGTGTATAAAATATTTCTAACCGTACTTGTAATAAAAGTTAACATAATGGAAGGATCCTCAAATGGACATCTTCAATAAACAACTGTAATGCAGTATCAATACTGTGAGAAATATTATTAGATGAAATAATGCTGTAAAGAATATTATTCATTTGCTATTTATCTAGGGAGTGAAGAGTAACGCAATTTCTATTCTCCGTATGTCCTGTACATGTGGCAGAATCGACAAATAAAGTTGACTTTGACTTTGACTTTGACTTTATTAATGCAATTATAATGATGCAGATTATATGGCAGCAATAAAAGAATTTCTGTATCTCCACACTGTGTAGCCACATCAGACACCACCTCCATTGTCAAGTTTGCTGACGACACTGCTGTTGTGGGCCTGATCTCCGACAACATCGAGACGGCCAACCTGGAGGAGATTAGGAACCTGGAGACCTGGTGCAGGGAGAATAACCTCCTCCTAAACATCAGCAAGACTAAGGAGCTGATCGTGGACTTCACTAAAAAGCAGGCGAGGAATTACAAACCCCTCATCATCAGTGGCACGCCAGTGGAGAGAGTGGACAGTTTCCTATACCTGGGTGTCCACATCACTCAGGACCTGTCATGGTCCTGTCACATCAACACCCTGGTTAAGAAAGCCCGTCAGCGTCTGTTCTTCCTCAGAAGACTTAGAGACTTCCATCTGCCACTGAAGGTGCTCAAGAACTTCTAAATGGTAAATGGCCTGCATTTGCATAGCGCTTTTCTAGTCCCTAAGGACCCCAAAGCACTTTACACATTGTTACGAAATCAGTTTTACCCTGGTTCTTTTTATTCCTCGAGCATCCAGAGATGGCACCGGACTCAGTAGTCATTTTCACAAAACTTTATTCATCTTTACTCATCTTCATTTAAGGGAAGACTGGCAAGGGAAGACTTGCCAGGCCGGTGCCCCTCAGCAAAATCTACACTCCTTTGTCTGTGAAACACAGTTTTGTAGGGGCGACCCTATCATAAAACCCCCACGGTGTGCTGCAAACTCTGTGTCTGTGTGCACGAGCACATGAATGCCTACATGTGCGCGTTCCCGCGTGTCTATGTGAGTGCTCGTGTGTGACCGTGTACGCATACCTGTGTGTATGTGTGTGTGGATTTCCACTCAGCATTAACTCCTCTCTGTTTTACTTTCACAGTTCAAGTGGGGGAGGGGTCTCCTACAATCTACTCCTAAGTTCACGACACAGTGAAGCCTTTATTATATTGAGGGCAGTGTCAGTGTCTCTACAATAGTTCTACATTCTATGTTAACACATTTCTAAACTCTAAAATAGGCTAAACATTCTACAACATCCAGTCATTCCCATTCACACATACATTGGCGACGGCAGCTACATTGTAGCCACAGCTGCCCTGGGGCGCACTGACAGAGGCGAGGCTGCCGGACACTGGCGCCACCGGGCCCTCTGACCACCACCAGTAGGCAGACATAGTATCTTGCCCAAGGATATTTGGCATGCAGCCAGGAGGCAGCCTGGGATCGAACCACCAACCTTCTGATTAGTGGCTGACCTGCTCTGCCACCTGAGCTACAGCCACCCACTTCTACTCCTGCACTATCGAGAGTGTCCTGACGGCAAACATCTGCACCTGGTTTGGGAACAGCACCAAGCAGGACAGGCGAGATCTGCAAAGAGTGGTGCGCTCGGCCGAACGCATCATTCAATCAGAGCTCCCTGACCTGCTGTCCATCTACACCAAGCGGTGCAAGTCCAAAGCTAGGAAGACTATGATGGACCTCTCCCATCCCAACAATGGACTCTTCTCACTGTTGAGGTCTGGGAAGCGCTTAAGGCCAAAACAGAGAGAATGAAGAGGAGCTTCTTCCCCCAGGCTATTCGGGCCCTGAACCAGGTGTAGGACTGGACTCTCCCACACACGTCACTATAAGACTGGACTCTCACACACATCACCACACGCACCACCACACATTTCCTATAATCCTATAATTCCTATAATTTATAATCTTTATAATCTCTTCTGCTATTTGCACATTCTTTACTGTAAATTCCTAAGTTCATTTGTAAATTTTGTAGTAAACTGTAAATTGTAAATATTGTAAAACTTTTCTTCTGTCATTTAATGGTCGGGCATTGTACAGCTACAAGCATTTCACCCCCATGTCATACTGTGTATGGTTGTGTGTGTGTGACAAATAAAATTTGAATTTGAATTTGAAAATTTGATTTGGTTTGTCATCTGTTTTTGAGACTGGAGGAGACGTAGAAATCTTTTGTTTTAAATCGTAGTTAGGAAGATTCCTGTTTGAAAACAAGCACTTTTTGTGAGAAATGCAAGAAGTACATCTGCAGAAAGCACACAGTTACATTCTGTCCATCATGTGGACAAAATTGAAAATGTTGAGCATTGAAAAACTGAGAACGTTGGGCAAGTTCAAAAGAAATGTGTTTGTAAGAACGAAAAACCAAATGGTACCTACAATAGTTATGGAAAGTCTAACTGTTGTATGTCTGTGTTCTACATGTTTATCTGATGGGAAATAAAGTTGCTATTGTTTTATTGCAGTTTTTTGACAATTCTGAGTGGATTTACACAGTACGGGTCACAATGACCCACAACAAAATCAATGTCATTTTTTTGTTTTTCAACATAATACAAGGGTTCATTTCCAAAACTTGCATATGATCTTCAATTTGTAGCAGATCCACTATTACACAGCAGCTGGAGCAGTCTCCAATGGAGGTCAGTCCAATGCTGCCACCTGTGGCCAAGTACCATAGCCTACTACTAGATTAACTTGTGACACATCTGCACCTGCTGCTATGATCACATTGAGTAGAGGCTGAGTGGCTGCACTTACCCCTGGTACATCCACATCTACCCACAAACATGTTGAAAGATGCAAACCCAGCAATGTGGATTGTCAACACTGAAAACAATCAGTAAGCAAAGACAACAGGGATCAATTTTGTCTGTTTATTTAGCACCCACAACATTTGTAGTCGTCTTCTGCACAGGGGAAGTCCACACACACTGTGTGGTACCACTTTCCACAGAAGGTGCAATCTGCAAGACTGAATGAGATTGTCAGGGTCATTGTCTGACTGTTTATTACTAATCACCTGCTGTACATTCACAGTAACTGCCATCTCCTTATAAATGTTCGTTAGATTAACCACACTTAAACAGACTGTATATAACTACCAACTCTAAAATGTTTGTTTGCAGAGAAAAGACACAATTTTTCAATTCAATTCAATTTTTTTCTTTATTGTCCCACAAGGGGAAATTAGTTTAGCAGCAGGAGGATAAGAACAACAGAACAATACTATAAAACAATAATAACAATAATAATGATAGAAAATTCAAGGACAATTATTTGCCATTAAGGAGACAAGACGCAGTAGGGATAAAAGAGACCTGGAGTCTTTTAGTCCTCCTCGGAGGTACTCTAAAACGGCGGCCGGAAGGCAACAACTCAAACTCACTGTGAAGTGGATGGTTCACACAGTTAATAATAGACTGAGCCTTTCTAAGCACGTTTCTATTGTAAATGGCCAAACGTCCATCTTGCCAGCGCCCTGAAATTTTGCTAGCGGTTTTTACCAGAAATCCCAACCGATTCTTATTCTTCACCGTCAGGTTACCAAACCAGGCAGCGATACAAAAAGACATCACAGATTCGATAAAACTTCTATAAAACAAAGACAACATCTCAGATGAGACATTAAAAGATCTCATTTTCCTTAAAAAGAACAGCCTTTGTTGAACTTTTTTAGTAGTGGCATCAGCATGAGATTCAAAACACAGTTTATGGTCAAGTACCACACCTAGATATTTATAACTCTCAACGATCCCAATATCGGCAGTTTTAATGATAGTGGGTGATGAGCTATAAGAGGACTTCCTAAAATCAATAATCATGTCTTTAGTTTTTGACACGTTCAGTGAGAGGAAGGACTCATCACACCAATTCACAAAATCATCTACAACCTGTCCATGGCCTGACTCGTCCCCCACTAGAAGACTGACGATTACTGTGTCGTCAGCAAACTTCAGGATGTGTCTGTTTGTGAAATTGCTGCGACACTCATTTGTGTACAGAATGAACAGAAGGGGAGAGAGGCAGCAACCCTGGGGTGATGCAGTAGAGGAGGAGAGCACATCAGAAAAGACATGATTCACCCTCACACATTGTGACCTATTAGTCAGAAAGTCTGTCACCCAGCCGACCAGACTAGTGTCAAGCTTGAAATGATTGTAAAGCCTGTCAGCAAGTAAGAGGGTTGAATTGTATTAAATGCAGATGAAAAGTCAGCAAATAATAATCTTGCGTGGGTGTGGGGGGCCTCAAGATGCTTATACAAGAGATGCAGGAGTGTGACAGCAGCATCCTCCACACCTCTCCCTGCTCTATAGGCAAACTGGAAGGGGTCAAGATGGTGTTCAACATGCATTAAAATCTCCTTCTTAATTATCTTCTCAAATGTCTTCATCACTAAAGAAGTCAGAGCCACAGGCCTAAAATCATTCAGTGCCTTAGGAGAACTGCCCTTAGCAACAGGAACAATGACAGCATGTTTCCAAATTTTAGGTACCGTCTGTAGCTCTAAAGAAAGTGAGAAGATATAGTGAAAAATCCCACTCAGCTGATCAGCACAAGTTCTCAGTACCTGTCCACAGATGTTATCAGGTCCAGGACTCTTGCTTTTGGTGTGTCTGAAAAGATTAGCTACCCCTGTCTCATCAATACAAATAGATGGGGGAGTGATAGTCCTTTCCCTCAGTGTGCTGGTCTGCCTAGAGCAGTCAAAGTTCTCAAAACGAAGGTAAAAACTGTTAAGATCGTCTGCCAGATGTTTGTCAGAGGTAAACCCTTCTAGGGTAATGCTGCTTTTACCTTTAGTCTGTAACCCTGCCATTGTTTTCATACCAAGCCAAGCTCTTTTGAGGTTGTTACTACTGAGTTCTGCCTCAATCTTATTTCTATACCTCATCTTGGCAATCTTTATTGCAGCCCTCACCTCCTTCCTCAATATTCTCACAGTGGGAGCGACTCCCTCGTTAAAAGCAATTTTCCTTTTAAGAATCAGATCCTTAATATCTTTAGAGAGCCACGGTTTGTTATTAGGGAAAGTCTTAAATTCTCTGACTGGAACCACAGAGTCTTTGCAAAAAGAGATGTAGCTACACACCACATCGGTGAGTTCATCCAAATCAGAAGTGCTCTCTTGAAACAAGGAGCAGTCAGTGCAATCAAAACACCCCTGAAGGGCAACACAACTGTCTTCTGTCCAGACATTAGTCCGCTTCACACAGGCCTTCTCCCTCCTAACCACAGATCTGTAGACAGGGAGGAGGTGAATAACATTGTGATCCGAAGAACCTAGCGCAGGTCCGGCCACAGACTTGTATGCCCCCTTAATTGGTCCATAACACAAATCCAGCGTTTTGTTATGCCTTGTAGGACAAGTGACATATTGAAAGAAATTGTTCAGTGATTTCTTAAGATTACAATTGTTAAAATCACCGAGAATAAAATTTGGAGCATCCGGTGAGAGAGTCTGCAGATTGTGTACCACTTTAAAAATGGCATCAGCAGCAACTTTAACGTCAGCCTTAGGATGAATGTAAACAACAGTGACAAAAATTTGAGGGAACTCCCTCGGTAAGTAAAAAGGCCTGACAGATACTGAAAGGAGCTCGATGTCAGGAAGACACAACCGCTCCCGCACAGTAAAATTATTACACCAGCCCTGGTTGATATATAAACAAACCCCTCCTCTGTGAGATTTGCGTGTTACTCCACAGTTCCGATCCAGCCTGACAGGGGTCCCAAAGCCGCTGATTCGCAGTGAAGTGTCACTGTCCATATCGGTCAGCCATGTCTCGGTAAGCGCCATCAGACAAGCCTCCCTGTATTCCCGTAGATGAAGCACATTCCCTTGTAATTCATCCGTTTTGTTCCTAAGAGATTGGACATTGGCCAGAATCATAGAAGGCAGAGGAACACGATTCCTCCTCCGAAGTTTTCTTACACGCTGACGCACACCGCCTTTCTTTCCGCGTTTTCTCAAGCGGCGGGGCTTTCCAAAATTTGTCTTTGACCGGGGAAATAAATCCTCACCAAGAATCACATCTGTCCGAGCATTAGAAGAGTCGTGCATAGACAAACAGGACCACCGTAATCCAAGGAGTTCCTCGCGTGTATAAGTGATTGTCAGTGAGAGTGAATGACTCCAGGTGAATATCGCCAACAACAATAAAACTAAGGTGTAGAAGATCTCCATCTCGGCAAAAAGTTAAAACCACGGTTAAGAACAGAGTTAAAAACAAAGGTTAAAAACAAAAAGAGAAAGTAAATGCCAATAAACACCTGCTGCAGGTGGGGAGGGGAGAGAGCAGCGACATGTGAAGACGTGTTTTTGCGAGCTCTGCTTAGATTGACCATTTGCGTAATTTTCCCGCTCCCCTTCTAGTACGTCCCGGCGCGAACCCGTCTCACAAGTGCCTAATCTTTCGAATCAGTTGTATTTTGTAGTCTAAAGCTGTTCAACATGCCTAAATCGCTCAAGCAGAAGCCGGGGCCTGATGCCTCGGACTTGCCTGGTGCGGATCCGGCCGCGGGGGTGGGGCCCGGGCCGGATCTCGACACAATCATGGCTGCCATAAAGCAAACGGAGCAGAATGTGCTAGCCAAGATCGACTCGTCTGTGATGGCAGCTGCAGGTGAACTACACAAGAAAATAGACGACTTGGCGGGTGATTTAAGGTCAGAGGTCCTGAGTGTGCGCGCAGAGTTTGCGAAGGCTATCGAAGACATGCAGAAAGAAAACGCCACGCTCTCGACCCGCACTGATGATCTTGAGGAGGAAGCTAATGGCCAGGCTAACCGTGTTGTAGCACTGGAAGCTAAAGTTGATGCGCTATCTGCCCAAGTCGTCCGGTTGGCAGACAAGGCCGATGATTTGGAGTCCCGGCAACGTCGTGATAACTGCAGACTAATTGGAGTGGAAGAGGGATTCGGAAATATTCGACCGGAGAAAGCCGTGGCTGAATTGTTGAAGGAAGCGCTCGCCCTCGACTATACGCCGACGCTCGATCGGGCGCATAGGAGCCTGCAGCCGAGGCCAAAGGATGGAGATGCCCCGAGACCGATAATCGTCAAGTTCCACTATTTTCAGGAGAAAGTGGATGTTCTTCGAAAGGCCATGGGGGCAGGTCCCATTACCCGTAATGGGAAGCGTTTCTACATCTACCCAGATTACTCGGCCACCGTTAGAAAGAAGAGATCGGCCTTTACCGAGGTGAGAAGATTGCTCCGCCGGTGTACGGGAGTGAAATATGGTCTCCTGTATCCAGCTACATTGAAAATCACGACCCCGGCTGGCGAACAGATGTCTTTCGAAGACCCGATCAAGGCAAGGCACTACGTCGAGACCAATCTGCGCCCACGGGAGACGGAGGGAGAGTGACAGTTAATTCACGGACCACAACAAGTATCACACGCTGCGTGCTACCATTGAGGTAGTCTGCACAGGCTGTGCATTGACTGGTGAACGTCGCCACGCTACGGTTGGATGCCCTTTATGATTGGACAAGGTATAGCTATAAGATGTTGGGGATTTCTGTGGATGTCATGTGGCCTGGGGAATATTTTATTTCAGAATATCTTCGGTATCCTTATTGGTCTTAGTTCCAGCCCGACACCATAACCCCAACAGTGCTTTTATTTTGCTTTTTGATGTATTCTGATTAATTAATCCCCTTTTTCTTATCATCAGTGTCATTATTTTTATTGGGTTTTACCCCTTTCTTGTGGGATTATTTTCCAACCGTGAGTGTTCAGAGCCGTACCGGCCTGTAAGTGGATGGGTGCCGACATGCATGCGGCAATAATGATGCTGAGTCAAGGGTCCTATTATACTTTGTTCTGTCTTTGCTGAGTTCATGTAAGAGTTTAAGCTAGTGTAAACGTGTTATATGCCTAGGAGAGAGAGGAGTGTTTTCAGGGCAGTCTCAGGTTTGTGGAAGACCAGCCCAGGGGTCCAGGATGGTGAGAGGTTTATCTATGTTTATCTGTTTGTTTTTGTTAGTTTTGCTTTGGGTTTATCTGTGGTTTATGTTGTGGCTCAAACAGGCACTGAAACACTGAGATATAACCAACGTGCAGGATCAGTCTATTATCGATTGTGGCACTATGACTCTGGATAATGTGAATAATCAACAGAAATCGGTCTCATTCATTAGCTGGAACGTCAAAGGGCTGAATAATTTGGTTAAAAGAAGCAAGGTATTTAGTCATTTGAAATCGCTCAAACCTGACGTGATGTTTCTACAGGAGACACACTTAAATACTAACTCCCAAAAAAGATTAGGTTGTAAGTGGATTGGACAAATATATCATTCACGTTTTAACTACAAAGCCAGGGGAACAGCAATCTTAATTAGGAAGGGGGTTCCATTTGAACACTCTGAAGTGATATCAGATCCTAATGGCAGATATGTTGTTGTAGTGGGCAAGCTGTTTAACACACCACTAATACTGGCTAATATTTATGGACCTAACTGGGACAACGCACAGTTCTTTCTTAATTTTTTTTCGACTCTCCCAGACCTTGTCTCCTATAAACTAATTCTAGGTGGAGACTTTAATTGTGTCCTTTCTCCCCAGCTGGACCGATCAAGCGTAAGGTCGAGCAACACCCTCTCGTCAGCAGCAGTGGCTATTAATTCCCTACTTCGTTCTTACGGCTTATCAGACCCTTGGCGTGCAACAAACCCATCTACGAAGCAATTTTCCTTTTTTTCCCCTGTACATCATAGTTACTCCAGGATTGATTACTTCATTGTCGATAACCAGCTACTTCCCTTGATTACCAGCACCAAATACCACAGTATAGTGTTGTCAGATCATAGCCCTGTGCAGATGGGTCTGGTTTTTCCAGGTAATGTAGCGCCCCAACGAACGTGGCGGCTAGACCCCCTATTACTTTTATGTGAATGCTTTAAAACGTTTCTCAGCAATCAGATTGACTTCTTTCTAGAAATTAATGACACCCAGGATGTGTCGAGGGGAGTCTTGTGGGAGTCTATGAAAGCCTATATTAGGGGCCAAGTTATTTCTTATGTGGCACACAGAGACAAGGAGCGCTCTAAACAACTTAAAGAACTGGCTGACAAGATTGCGGATATGGATAGGCGTTACGCTCTTTCACCTACGCCAGATCTTTTTAAGGAGAAATTACTGTTGCAAACTGAATTTGACACGCTTATGACATGGAGAGCCGAAAGAAATATTTTTAAATCCAGGCAGGTATATTATGAGCATGGAGATAAAGCGGGGAGGCTCCTTGCACTTCAGCTCAAACAGCGGTCAGCTGAGCGCGTGATTTCGGGAATTGAAATAGGTGCTGATTCGATATCTCACGACCCCCGAGTCATTAATGACCAGTTCAAATATTTTTACTCTACCCTATATCAATCAGAGGTGGGCAGTAATTCATCCGAGATCTACTCGTTTCTTGACTCGCTGGATCTTCCCAAGCTCTCTCCGGACGCTCAGTCGCCTTTGGAACAGCCGTTGTCGATTGAAGAGATAACGAACGCTATTAAATTATCTCAGACTGGAAGGTCGCCAGGTCCGGACGGTTTCCCCATGGAGTTTTACAAGGAATTCTCTTCGAAGCTCACACCTATTTTAGAATCAGTTTATGCTGAAGCTTTTGCTACTGGCAATCTGCCGCAGACGCTTACCCAGGCCACGATCTCAGTCTTACTAAAGAAAGATAAAGATCCTGTACAGTGTAGCTCATACAGGCCAATAAGTCTTTTGTGCTGTGACTATAAGATTTTAACCAAAACTCTTGCACTACGGTTGGACCCTATTATTTCCACCATTATTAATGAGGACCAAACGGGCTTCATTCCCGGACGGCAGTCATTTTTTAATGTGAGACGACTGTTTAATGTGGTATTCTCCCCCCATTCGACAATACAACCGGAAGTTATTCTGAGCCTTGACGCTGAAAAGGCGTTTGATAGAATCGAATGGTCCTACCTTTTCACAGTTCTGGAGAAATTCGGCATGGGACCTACTTTTTGTAGATGGATTAAAGTCCTATATTCAACGCCTATGGCTGCAGTCAGGACAAATGGTCTGATTTCGGAATATTTTTCGCTCTACAGGGGGACGAGGCAGGGCTGTTGCCTGTCACCCTTCCTGTTTGACATTGCGATCGAACCGCTGGCAATTGCTATCAGATCTGATGAGAGGATTAAAGGTATATCCAGGGGTGAGGTAACTCATAAAACTCTGCTTTATGCTGATGATCTCCTTTTGCAGATATCAGACCCAATTGGGAGTATGCCCCACCTTTTCCGCTGGCTGCGGGAGTTCAGCAACATATCGGGGTATAAGGTTAATTTATCAAAATCTTTATTGTTTCCATTGAACAATCTGGCAAAACAGACCACTTATGACGATTTGCCTTTTAAAATTGAAAATGACAAATTCACATATTTGGGACTGGAAATAGCTGGCTCGATTAAGACTATTTTCCAGTATAACTACAGGTCTATTCTGGACAGTACTAAATCTGATCTGGGTAGGTGGTCAAAACTTCCACTTTCGCTGGCAGGACGGATAAATGTGGTGAAGATGACTGTAATGCCCAGGTTTCTTTATCTATTCCAAATGATCCCCATCTTTCTCCCCAAATCCTATTTTGCCCAGCTGGATCGCTTTGTCTCTTTGTTCATATGGAATAAAAAACCTGCACGCATAAGGAGAGCAAGCCTGGAGAGAGCTAAAGCTGATGGTGGTTTGGGCTTACCTAATTTCTTATTCTATTATTGGGCTGCTAACATTGTCAAGCTGACATATTGGATAACCATGTTTGCGGATGGGGAGGGTCCAGTCTGGGCAGATATGGAACTGAGAGCTACACTCCCAATCTCTCCGATTTCGATCTTAACTGCCCCTCTCCCACTGAATGTCAAAGCATCTGGGCTGAACTCCAATTTGGTGGTTCAAAATTCAATTAAGATCTGGGGTCAATTCAGGAAACATTTTAACTTGACAAATACTTGTAGCTTTTCTCCGATAATGTTCAACCATCTTTTTACACCATCTCAAATAGATCATTCATTTGCAGTCTGGCACAGAAACGGTCTGGTTTTCTTTCAAGATCTCTTCACTGAGGATGGCTTTGTCTCATTTAAATATTTGTGTGAAGACCATAACTTACCAAAGTCTCACTACTTCAGATACCTTCAGGCTCGGAGTTTTGCCTCTAAATTTCTCCCAGGGTACCCGTCTCTGCCCTCTAAGGACCTATTGTATCTAGTTCTTAATGTGAGTCAGCCCACTAAAAGAGCAATATCGAAGATTTATGCATTGATTCTTGAAAGCTGCCCTCATACATGGGACAAACCTAAGGCGGCGTGGGAAGGGGAGGTTGGAGAACTCATGTCAGAAGACATCTGGAAGAAAGCCATACAGCGTATACATACGTCTTCTCTCTGTATTAGACATGGCCTGATTCAATTTAAGGTCGTCCACAGGCTCCACTATTCTAATGACAGACTGTCTAAACTGTACCCTGATGTTGCACCGAATTGTCCTAGATGTGATTACTCTCCTGTTTCTTTGGGGCACATGTTTTGGTCATGTCCCTCCCTGTATGGTTTCTGGACATCAATTTTTCAATCACTGTCAGCTATATCGGGTGAAACACTGCGGCCTGACTCTTTGATAGCTATCTTCGGTGTACCTCGGGAAGAGCTGAGACTCTCTCCCCTCCACAAAAACGCAATAGCCTTTGCCTCGTTGCATGCCCGCCGTCTGATACTGCTGAGCTGGAAGGCGTCGAACCCTCCTTCCTACGTCCATTGGATTAGAGAGGTGATGTTGGGATTAGCTCTGGAAAAAATTAGGTATACCGTGCGCGGCTTGGAGAGTAAATATGACAAAACCTGGTCACGGTTCATAACTCATGTCAAGAGTCTGTCTTTTGCCTGATTTATTGTTCTTTACTTGTTGGTAATTTATGCTCTTGCTCTCTTCTCGGACTGCTGTCCATAGTCTCCTCAATGCCCGTACTTTGACTGTTGGGATTTCTTTATTCCCTTTTTCTTCTTTGTTTCCTCTCTCATGTGCCGGGGTCCGGCTGTTGGTGCTATAATGACTGTCACAGATTGGTTTGAGTGTTTCTCCCCTTTTTTTTTTTTTTTTTTTTTTTGTGTTGTGTGTATTGTGCTTCCTGGTTGTGGGGATGCCACCTGGATGGGGGTGGGGGGTAGGGTTCGCAACTTTTGTAAGAAATTCTGGACTGTTTTGTTGGAAAACTATAAATAAAGTTGTAAAAAAAAAAAAAAAAAAAAAAAAAACACCTGCTGCAGGTCGCCACAAGAGCAGCGCCCGTCTCACAGCTGGTCGCCGCAGGCAGACTACGCTAACGACATGTGATGTTACAACACTAGTGAAATATTAGTGTCATTTCATTCTTTTCAAAGGTTTATTTGCATGACGCACAAACTGACAAGTTTGAAAGGTACAAATGTGTTGTGCATGAAACGAATTCAAACGTGGTGCAGATGTGTGTCACAGGCTGATCTGGCTGTAGGCTGTGGCACTTGGCCAGAGGTGGCGCTGGTTGATTCGAGTCCATGTTAGAGCACAAAGTAAACTGCTCGCTTTAGTTGTGAAGCAAAAACGCTGAAACCGGAGAAATAAAACGTAGGAGAGGAACGATAACGACGACGATTCTCACTCCCTTAGCTCCTCCGCTTGATAAAATGACATCCATCAGTTTTGGAGTGCAATGGTCAAGTGTAGCCATTCGAGACTTGCAGTGGTTATTCTCTTGAACTCCTCCTTTATCTGTAGACCACACAAACAGAAGAATTAAACCTTGCAGACTATTAGCTATACCGCATTAATGAATGCTCTAATACATTGCGCAACGACGTACTGGGAAACTCACAGAAAGCCTCCGCCTACCCCACTCCTGCTTTACAGGTGAAAATAGAGCAACAGGACCGCTGAGTCTTTGACTTTATTTATTTTCTGCTGTGTTTTACTTGCATCTATTTGAAAGACTGAGTGTAAACACAAAAATATTTTATTTTATGTGCTGGAATGTGCAGAAAATAGGTTTAAATGTTAAACTAATTTCTTCCAGTCAGAGAATGTTGCATATAATTAAATTTTTGCTTCATGCATAAAATTAAAAGATTAAAACTGATAAAACAAGTTAAAAAAAGAGACTTTTCCATTTGATTACATTTTGTATGATGATTATGCAGAAAAAGTAGAATTGGGCTGTCACGGTCTCGCTGGCAGACCGTGGGGATGTGGGGAAAGGAGGACCCAAAATGCAGGACTCTACAGTGCAACAGTGTTTATTTACAGTGGTGACAATCCGAACAACAATAAATCCCCCCGTGCGATCCCAACTCCCGTTCCGTGTCTTCTCCTTTATCCCGTGCTCCGTGCTCTGTCTCCGTTCCCTGTGTACTCTCCGTGTGCTGCCTCCTGGTCACCACAATTCCTCCTGAGGAAACACGCATACCAAAGGCAGCCGTGAGTACAAAACCTAACAGTAGACTTGCACTAACCTTGCACAATACACTTAAGACTGACGGGAAATCACTCAACGATCCAGCGTCGAGGAGCTCTCAGCCACACTGTTTTGAAGCTCCTCTGACGAGGCTTGATCGGCGCCAGGTGTGTGTGGATTCCTGGGTGGGACCGGTCAGCTGGCAGGGCCACACCCACCAGGCCTAAAAGTGCCTGCCACGACCGCACCCTCACATACACAAGCACACACCCCTAAACACCTGACAGTACACCAACACGGAAAAACAGGACAGCAGACACAACCATAATAACAACAACCACAATAATGATAATAATAATAATAATAATAATAATAATAACTACAATAGTAGTCCACACTGCTCACGGACCCCGAATCCCTGGAACTGGGTCCGTGACATGGGCTGAAAAATCTATCGCTTTATCACCTACTCAGGTTGTAAATCGTGTTTTTAAAAAGTAACTAAGTAACTAAGTAATTAATTACTTTTGAAAATAAGTAATCAGTAAAGTAACGGGATTACTTTTTTGGGGAAGTAATCAGTAATTAGTTACTGATTACTTTTTTCAAGTAACTTGACCAACACTGACTATCAGTAACATGATAGCACCACCCAGCTGTATAGAAACTCCGTCATGCTAGCTCACGCAGTACGAGTTATTGTAACTGACTGTAAAAAGTCAGCACAACGAAAAGAAACTCCAGCTAAACTTGGTTTATATCTGACCCAGATAGACTGCAGCTCATAACTGAGAAACACCAAACACTCTTCATGTTATCATTCATATTTCATCCACACAAATATTTTATTTCTTTTTGTCCACTGGGCAGGTGACCTGCAGAATCATGTCTGCCCCAGCTGGATACCTTTTCACACACACCGTGACGTCAGACACACTCACTTCTGCTTAGCGCACAATTTCACTTCATTCGTCAACCATCCACACACCACGTACTGCCCAATAAATACTTTGCAGTGTATTTCACCCTTGGACTTCTTTTACGTTTGCGGCAGGAAACGCGACTTACTCCAAAACCCAGGCTACGTGTACACAACAGATCACAGAATTCTAGTTTCTAGGTATGTGTGTGCATGTGAGTGTGTGCATGTGTGTGCATGTGTCTGTGTGTGTGTGTATGCGTGTCCATGTGTGTGTGTTTTTGGGGATGCATTTGTGTGACCTCCTGCTCACCAAAAGGGTCATAAAGGCAGGACGTTTACTAAAGAAGAAAACAGAACCCTCACATAGGCTGTGCCTATAATAAAAGACTACAGCCTCCCCCCACCATTCAACAGGCTGGGGAGGGGGTCACAAACACAGGAATGTGCTTTTTTTCATGTATTCATGTCCAGGTTTGTTCATGTTCATGTCAGGGTTCTTCATGTTGTGTTTTAGTTCACCCAGTTTAGGTTAAAGTTTAGTTTTGCATCAGTTTGCCTTGCCCCTTTCTTTGTACCCTTCGATCAGCCTTATTGAACTGCTGGAGTGATGATGTCCTATGACAATGAGATTATCACATGACATTTTTGAATGGGGATATTTCTTTTGAACTGTTTTCAATTTAACGTAATATTTAAGTGTTTCTTAGTTTCAGACTAGTTGGTTAGTCTATTTCAACGTTTTAAACCATATCCCAGGGTTTTTACTTCACCATTGATGGGGTTTTAACAAGCAAATAAAAGACAGAGCTTAAATCTGTAAAGATTAGATGAAAAATACTCAAAGGATAAATTCAATTGGTTTATTATTTTGTTACATAAGTTGAAAAAAGTAAAACAAGTAACTACAGAAACAACAAAAGAAAAGTTAAACAAGTAAATGAAGGGGGGAAAGGAGGAGGGGAGAAAACCCCAACAATCCCCTCTGAGCAAGCACGAGGCGACAGTGGTGAGGAAAAACTGCCTTTTGACGGGCAGAAACCTCCAGCAGAACCAGGCTCAGGAGGGGACAGTCAACTGCTGGGACTGGTTGGGGGGGGGAGGGTGAAAAAAGATGAAGAAGGTGGAGAATATGTGTTGGGGGGACAGGAGAGGTGCAAAGTAAGATGGGGCACAGGTGGAGGAGGACGAGGCTAAATCATCTGAATAAGCGGCAGAACCAGCCTTTTTTCTTCTTTTTCGGGTAGTTTTCCACGAGCTCGTTCTCCAGGATAAGGGTTCTCAGCTGATCGTTTGTTTCTGCATTCTGCTGCTCGAGTTGCTGGCATCTTTGCTTCATTTCTTTTAAGGTTGCTTGTTTTTTTCTAAGCTTTTCTTGCTTTTTGTTGTGCATCTCTTCTAACAGCTCGTTTTTTCTCTGGATTTCTTGACTCGTACGCTGCAGGTCTTCATGTATTTTCTCTTGTTGTTGCTTTTGTGCCTGCATTTCAATTATTTGGCTCTTCAAGTCATTGGACTTCAACAACATCTCATTAATGACCTTTGAGTGTTTCCTCTTCATTCCATCAATCCTACACTGCATCTCTGAACATCGTTTTTCCAGTATTTCCTTTTCTCTTTGCAGTTCAGGAGTTTCATCACAAAGTTCTAGCAATGCTAGATTCCTTCTCTCAAAGTCCTGGATAATACGTTTTTCTTCTTCCTGTTGCTTTCTTTCTTCAAGAAGCTCTTTATTTTTGCGCTTTATTTGACCAAACCTGACTATCAGATTGTTGTACAATTTCCGTGTGGCTTTGAGTTTGTCCTTCATTTGTATTTCCTTTTCTCTTTTCAGTTGAAGTGTTTCCTCATATTCTTTATTATAAAATTCTTGCAATTCTAGATGCCTTCTCTCAAAGTCCTGGATAATACGTTTTTCTTCTTCCTGTTGCTTTTTCTCTTCAAGAAGCTCTTTATTTTTGCGCTTTGTTTCACCACACTTGACTTTCAGATTGTTGTACAATTTCTGCATGGCTTTGAGTTCGTCCTGCATTTGTATTTCCTGTTCAGTCTTCTGTTGGTGGATTTTTTCAATTGTTTTCTCCGCTGCATTGAGCTTTCCTCGAAGCACCTGATTCTGTTTCTCAATGTTTTGGAGATCCCACTGTATCTCCTCAATAGTAGCTTTCTTTCCTTGAAGCTGGGCAGATGTTTCTTTTAATTCAGCACTCTGTGTTCCTGATGAAAGAAAACGAGAAAAAATCTTCTCTCGTCCTTCACCAAACTTCACTCCCGAGCCCTCGTTGATCATTTTTATATCAGGCTGGCGTTGCTGTTTTTCTTCCAGGTCTTTATTTCGTGCTTCCAGTTGTCTGCACTTTTCCTCTAGTTGAAGCTTCTCTTCTTCAATTTGTTTAATTTTGTAATGTAGGTCAGATTTTTCCTTCTGACTTTCCTGTAATGTTCTTAGGACTGATAAGACACCATCCGTGGTAATTTCTCCTGAAGAGATTGGCCGCACAATTTCTCCTGGAGAGATTGGCCGCACAATTTCTCCTGGAGAGATTGGCCGGCCAGAACACAAAGGACAGGCAGCATAATCTTTTTGTCTTTGTTGGCCTTTTCGTGGAGGCATGTTGGAGCCTGTGCACAGTGACTCTGAAAAGGCTTAGAAATATTTCCAAATGGATCTCTGGTCGAACGTTTGAAGGCTGTGAACAAACTGATTAATTGCTGCTTCTGACCCCTATTTATAGACTTCAGATCAAAGGCAACATAGTCCTTGTGACATCATCACTCCGTAAGCCAATCAGATTGTCACATGACATTTTAGAATGGGGATGTTTTGTTTTAAATTGTTTTCAAATTTAACTTTAGTGTTTCTTAGTTTAAGACCAGTTGGGCCAACACTTTCAGGCTGCTCACAAGGTGCAAAATGGCGGTACCTGCTCCACGTCACGGGTTCTATTTATGGACTCACCTGGCAACTTTAGTGATGTCACTGCTGATGTCACTGTTGGTGTGACCTCATGACTCATTCATGCTATCTGAACTGTGGTGTAATTATGAGGTCACAGGGGGACGTGAATTTATTCACAAAGTTGATAGAGAGTTTGGGTCATAACTCAAAGACGCAATGATGCAGTCAAATCATTTGGAATTAAATATCTCTGTCAGTGCGCCCCAGGGTGGCTGTGGCTACAATGTAGCTTGCCATCACCGGTGTGTGAATGGGTGGATGACTGGATGTGTAAGGTGCTTTGGGGTCCTTAGGGACTAGTAAAGCGCTATACAAATACAGGCCATTTACCATCTGTAAATTACAACATTTAGAGGGTTCTGACATCACAGTCATCTTTCTGACATCACATCCAGTCTCTCTGCTGTGATGTCAAATATCAATGCCAGACTTGCTTCTCTGCTGTGATGTTAAATATCAATGCCAGACTCGCTTCTCTGTTGTGATGTTAAATATCAATGCCAGACTTGCTTCTCTGTTGTGATGTCAAATATCAATGCCAGACTTGCTTCTCTGCTGTGATGTCAAATATCAAGCTGAAGTCTATGTATCACGTGTCTCTCCCATTTTGTAGAATTTGCGACCACAAAGTCTGGGTTCTTTTCTAGGTCAGCTCTTACTCGTTCTGGTAGACCTGCCAGATTCATCTCTCTGTTGTGATGTCAAATATCAATGTTTGACACAATTTCGGACCATCTGCTCAAGCCCAACAATAACAAGCATTGCCCTGGTGATTGAGGATCAGATTGTCCTCAATGACGTCTGTGATTTCCCTAATGCAGTTGCACTTTTTCTTGGACTCATCTATGCACTTAACCTGGACTATCTAAAGGACTTAAGGTACACTTTTGAAGTAATTCAAAAGGTGTTCGTGGGTCTTGGTACTCAGTGCTCTGCCTGGGGTTCATGCTTTAAAGAATAATTTGCTGAAACGGTGGGCAGAAAAGTGTTCGTGATAACAAAATCTGTTCTCATGCTGGGTTTTTTTTTAAGTAACCCAGTGCTATGATTTGACCATGATTTGGTCAATAAAGTCATCTTAAAAGTCACTGCATACACTTCAGTAATTATTTAATTTATTTCTTTTTATATTCATACTAGAAAAAAAAGCAATATCTGACTAATATTTCATATTATCAGTTCCATTGATATCGTACAGATAAAAATATTGGTAACAGCATTGTTTGTTTCTGTGGGTATGTTCTTGGTATCTTAGCAGTTCTTGTCATTACCGCTTGATTATAGTACACCTGAACTATCCAGTGCTGGCTCTGCACTTAGGATGTATCATGATTTAATAGTTAGTTAGTTTTTATTTTCATGTGCTATGAAACAAGTGTGTGTTTCACTTTACATGTTTGAACCTTAGGGGTGACACAGGACTTTGTATTGCTATAAAAACTTAAAGAAACAGAATAAAACATTTTCCCATCGTAAAGAAAACTCCCTTAAAATATGGACAATAACAAATCTCTGTGTAAAAGAACAGTACCAAAAAAGATGTGTCACAGTTTCTGGATGATCCCCACAGAAAGTACAATTAGTATTTATGTCCCTTTTAAATTTGACCATGTAGTGACTGGCTGGATAACATTTATGTAGAATTTTAAAAGAGACTTCTTTCACCTTATTTATGTAGCCCTGTCTGCAATTATTCGGGCTTGCAGTATAAAGAAAAAGTCTACTGTTATAAAAAGTGGTTAAAATATAAATAGTTGATAAAAGGTTTAAAAATCAAATGCAAGTACAAATGTATTTCATTTACAGTTAAGAGTCCAATAAATAAAAGGGTTTCATGATTTAGAGTTCATTTTCTGTGCACACTAAATATGTTGGGGTGTAACCTAAGCTTATTTACCCATCTAATGTCAGTTATCTCAATATTGTATTGTCATTGGTTGTTGTGCTGACGAGCCAGTCAATGTCACTCTTCTCTGTTATGGGGGCGGGACGAGTGGTAACAGTTTGTGTGAATCTGTGGGAGCGGACACAGAAGCTAAGTCCGAAGAGAGAGATGTCGTAAGGCAAACGTGGTGTGGATTTTGCATCTAAGTGTATCATTGAGGTCGACTACCCGTGGTCCTGATATTACTTATTTGTGATCTGCAAGAGGTAAATGAGACTGTGTGCCTTGACATTTGTACTGTAACTATTCGTTATAGTGATGCTAACTAGCGACTTGCTAATTAGCGCAGCTTACCGCGTTATGTGCTGTGATGCCATGCTGTATGTTTAGCTCTGTGATTTTCAGTCAAAGCATGCTAATGCTAAATCGTTATGTGATAGCATTTGGTATTGTTAGCTCAAGTGTTTTAATATGTTTAGAAGCCGAGGGACGCTCTGAAAGGAGAGGGAGAGAGAGGTTTCTGCCCGGATGGACCCTGCTATTTCCTCGCCCCTGACTGTTTTCTTACCCCTGAATGTCTTCACTACTGGTGAACTAACTGCTAACTGCCCGTTTCTGATTGCCCCACTAACAAACTCATTGGACTTGTGAGTACTAACTGGAACTAAAGTGCACGTATTTTGTTTATTGCTCAGTTTGAGTGAAGCGGCCATCAGTTTTAGGCCTCACCGCACCCGAACTTCGAATCAGGCCTGCAACAAGCACTGTGCTACCGGTGTAGTGTGGACAGGTTAAAGTGTGTGTGTGTTTGTGTGTGGGGGCCCACTGTTACAAATTTAGTTTAAATTGAGTAAGTGTTGTAGTTTTAATCAAAGTTATTATCAAAGGTTGAAATTCATCCCTTTTAAAGGTGTGAGCTGTTGTAACTGAAATAACAGTTGGCACTAAAGAAAGAGGTATTTTATGTTGATAATCTTTTATTGAAAATCCATGTAGTCACATTTACAGTATTTTTGTTTGTTCATTTGAATTCAATTCATTTTATAAAAGTAACTGTTTATTTTATTCATTTCTTTTTGTCTAAACAAATACCCGGTGAGGGATAAATTCGTGTAAAATACAGTTGTGGTGGTCCTTATTAGTTAAATTAGAGGGTATCAGGTATCATTACTAGTAGCACTACGAACCCAGGCCCAGTCTCATTGTACTACATACTCTAGCTTTACCATAGCTACGTGGGACCTGGGTTACATTTACAATCAAATATTTATGGGGGACCATCCAGACTGTCTTCCACTTGATATCTGTTTGCACTATAATATAATATAATACATCATGTTGCTATTTAATGTTTTTTGTTCGTGTTGCAGCTGCTCTGTGAGCCAAGCTTTCGTTGTCTAAATTCAATGGCAATATATCTCTGTTGAACTTCTACAACTGTGCCATCAGCAGCGTTCTGACGTATGGATTTCTAGTGTGGTTCCCCAGCTGCACCAAGGCCCGATCAGCAAGCACTCCAGCGGGTGGTGAAAGAAGCTGGCAGAATTATTGGAACAAGTCTGCCAGAGATCAGTAATATCTTCCCCACTCGCTGTCTGAGGAGGGTGCACAGTATCCTGCGGGACCAACATCACCCTGCGCGCCACCTTTTCCATCTGCTGCCCTCAGGGAGAAGGTACAGGTCTATACAGGCCAGAACATCCAGACTGGCCAACAGCCTGTATCCACAGGCTGTGAGGCTCCTGAACTCTCTGCCCCCCTCTCACGGACAATAACCATATCCAACTTCTTAATAGCAATGAACTGGTCTGCATTGGTGCATCATATCTTTATTCTCTTTCCCCCTCCTGCCCCCCCCCCCCCTTTCTTAAATAGATAACTATCATATCTGATATCATATCTCACAGTACAATAATATTGAATGGGTTGCATTGTTGTATTTTGTCATGTTTCTCAGGTCTTTGTCTGAATTTCTACGAACATTATTGCTAAGGATTGTCTTATTGCATTGGAGTCACACTGGGTTAAATATGTACACTTGGGTTTTAAGGGGTATTTATTATTTTCTTCTTTTTTTTGGTTGTATGGAAGCCCCAAACGCAATTTCATTGTTCTTGACAATGACAATAAATAAATAAATACTAAATACTAAGGGGCGTCATTAATTCAAACCCTGATGCTATAAAAATCTGTGTATGCTTTGAGTAAGTCGAAGATCAATTGCTGTCTGCGTACAGAGTGTTCTTCCCACACGTGTGTATTCATTAAAATCATTGTTTGACCAAGATCATCTGGACCATGGTGGTTTGTACTCTCCTTCCTCAATATCTGAACCCTAACACCGATAAAAACCCTGAAAACTATACATTTCACACCTGAGCCTCAACTCTCGCGGCCCGGTACCAAACGACTCACGGACCGGTCCGAGGCCCGGGGGTTGGGGACCGCTGCTCTAGGTTATCCTCTGACAAAACTATTCACAGCTTAAAGGCTTCTAATTTTGGTAAAAAGAAAAACATCCCTCAGGATAAATAAAATTCATCTTATCTTTAAACAATTTTATGTAGGTTGTCCTAATAATTTGGCTGCTGTAACAGTGCTCTCCAAACATTTGCATCGATAAGGTTTATCTTGTTAAAAGGAAGCTGCTAATATGATCACAAATGTGCTTTCTTTTAATGGGAGATTTGAACTTGAAATGGGAATGAAAATGTGCTACACAAATATCCTTTGGCACCCAGAAAAGCTTGGACTGTCCCTGTACAGAGGTAAGAGAAACAGTTACAAATATATGGTTTATTTATGAAAGGATGGACTTCTGAGCCCTCTCTTGAGTGAAATCAGACAATTTGCTCCACTAGCATGGGGACAGCTTCAGCTTAGTAAACCAGGGCCCTATTTCAGGAAGCCGGTTTAGTGCAAACTCTGAGTAAGTATACCCTGAGTTAACGAAAACTCTGGGTTTTCAGTTTCACAAAGCGAGTTCAGATGAAGCCTGAGTGAGTTACTATGACGACACTCTCCGTGAAGCTAACCTGCCCCCTAGCAGGTTTACTTCAACTAACCCTGACTGTCTCCGCCTCTGTGTCGGGAACCTGACTGTAGGAAGTGTCAGACATGGCGTGCCCCTTCCTTGAAGAGCCAGTAGATGTTGAAGCCCAAATTCTCTGCAGAGCTCTCCGCCGGGAGAGAGTGATTAGAGCGTGCTTAATTCATGATGTGGTGATACTTGAACTACTACTTACATTTTACATTTATTCTCAGGGTTCCCAGGCGTGATTGGCTGTATAGATGGCACTCACATTCCAATCATTGCTCCTTCAGTAAATGAAGGAGACTATGTGAACAGGAAGTCTTTCCACAGCATTAATGTACAGGTACATAGTTCCCTGTAGCATTTCAAACTAACAAATTATTTCATTATAGTAATGGATGCTAATTTGTGTTCTCTGCACTGTGAAGATCATATGTGATGCTGCCAACATTATCACAAATGTGGAAGCCAACTGCTCAGCCTCTGTGAGTGGTGGTGGTGGAGGACCCCCACCTGTTTTTCGGGCCTCCGCTTTTTTTCTAGTGGCCATAACGGGTCACATTTGAGCATACAGAGTAAGCAAATATTTACTTGTAATGTGCTCAGATAATTTCAATAAGTGCTTACAGAAAGAAAAGTAATGTAGCCTCTAACTGCAATTGATTTACATCGGACAAACAGACCAAGCACTATGGCTCATAATACAATTACACCTCACCTGTTTGGACTATATTTTTATATTTCATTTTTACTTGCTGCCAGGAACATTTGGGGCCTGTTGGGTTGCACCTGCGCTCACATCACATCATGAAAAAAAATGTATAAAATACAAAATAAAATATAATAAAATAACGTGTAAAATGGGTGGAAATCCCTCGATCAATGTTTAAATTAACACTCACGCATTGACTCTGTCGGCTATGTTTTGCCATGCATGCTCCCTTTGTTTTGCAGCTGGGGCTGTGTTACTTTTTTTCTGCAAAATTTGCATGTTATCGGCATATGCTGCCATCAGAATTTCGGCCTCAAGCGCTGTAAAATACATTGACCGCGCCTTCTTTCCCTCCTTCTCCATGGTGACTCGCTTAATCTGTGCTCCACTAATCAGGGCTTTATGTATCCTCGTGCGCGCGCTTAACTCATTCACTGCCATTGACGTCTATAGACGTCAATTGAAAACATACGTTGACTCATGGCTGGCAGTGAATGAGTTAACTTGGGGTTAAAGCAACTCCGCGTTGATTGAACTAAGTGTTATCAGCCTTTCTGAAACCGAATATTCCGAGTTGGACAGTTCGGGGTTACTCAACCCTGAGTATCGTTTTTCACTCTGAGTTTTCTAAACCGGCTTCCTGAAATAGGGCCCTGGTGGTGCTTCCATCCAGTTCAGTTTAGCTTTTTCAGGCTCCGTTTGAAATCTTTTTCCTAAAATGGAGAGGTCAGTGCATCATTTGCACACGACACCGTTTCTGCTTTCCCCGGAGCAGTAGAGGCACACTGTGATCACAGCACACATCTGGATCTTATAGTCTTTTTATTTTCAGTATTTTCATCTGAGAGAAGAGAAAACAAGCATATTTCTCAGATTCAGCATGTTTGGATGTCTATTTTCTCCCTGTTAGCATCATTTGAAAGCAGGGGCATCTGTCAGGAATAAGTCTGTGTAACGGTCTCTCTGAAGATATTCCTGTCGATGATGTTTGGGAAGGTGAAGACGTGTAATCCTGCTGAATGTAACCTGGTGATTCTTGGTGTGATGGGCTGCGGGAAGTCAGGTCTTTTAATCTTTCACTTCAACAGATGTTTAATCTTCCTTTTTAAACTGAGGGCTGACTGATTTGCTAGATTGTTTTTACTTGTAACCAAATAACTGTTTTAGCAATTCATGTTTAAGAATCACAATGTTACAACTTCAGTGAGCCTGCATGAACACCAGATCCACCAGGAAATAAAGTAAAAGATTTTCAGTAGTAAGTAGAAACAAAACATTTCAACTTTCCAGAGGAAGTTGTTTCATGAGATGGACAGTTCCATAATTCCCTGGGTGGGTTTTATTTAGCATTTTCCCTCAAACGTTCAATGTGTTTTTGTAGCAGTGGTTTTCTCATGCCCCTCACTAACCCTGGTCTCTTGAGGCTCTGTAAATTCTCTTCTGTCTTTGTTCTTGTTTTACAGCACTGACAGTAAAATTTCTCACAAAGCGCTTCATCACTGAATATGACCCCAACCTAGGTAAGAAAACAGACAGCATTGCTGGTCGATGGTGATGAAAGTGCTGTATTTAAAGTGAAATTTCCACCCAGTATATTTCCCCTTCATGCTCAAGTATTTGTATTGTGTCTTGGAAGCCAGTTTCACCATATTGTTGTTTGTGTTTTACAGTTGTAATTGTCTTCAGCCTGTTGTGTTTCCTTTTAATGTGACTTTTGTTAAGTTTCTGTGGGACACATTTTCACTCTTGAGTGCATCACCCCACCCCCATGCTGTTCTGGAGCCGATTACGTTCAGAGTTTCAAATGAAAATGGACTGAATACGTTTCATTTTCATTGATTCTTTTACTCGCAGTATGCTGTAAGTGATATTTAGCATCTCTGCTGAAGAGTCATATGTACAACCTGTGGAGCCTTAACGTTCTCACTGGGATTTGTGTGCGCAGATCTAACATTATGAATGAGAAATGACTTCGATTTGTAGATTTGTTTAAAAACAAACTTTCACATTTTAGACATTTGTACACAGTCCCAATTTTCAGAGGCTCAGAAGTAGCTGCAGAGCCAATGGTTTTGTTGTCAGGAGAGTGGCCTGGCTCCAGTCAATGAATCAGAGAGCAGCCTGGGGTTCAGTATCTTGCCCAGCGGTACATTGGCATGCAGACTGGAGCAGCCATGTATCGATCCCTAGTGGATTACCTGCTCTACCTTTTGATCTACAGCTGCCCCTAGAGAGGCGTGTTCCTCTGTCTTTCTGTGACAAACTGAGTAAATAAATGATCTAGAGTTTATAAAATATGTTGTGTTGAGCTTCTATTTGGTGGCTATTCACCGAAAGTCTTAGTAGGAGTTCCAAAGAGATGCTGGTGAGTAAAGGCGACTGCACTTTAATCACATATTGATGAATTGAGTTAAAATCCTCTGTGATGGTGTACAGAGGCAGAATTACAAACTGTATCATGGTCTAGAAGCACTTATTATTCTCTTTGACCTGGTGACAAACAAAAGCGATTTCTATATCTCCTCTTTTCTCGTGTAAGGGACAAAGTCAGACCTGAAAACAGTGACTGACATGTAATGTTTAAGCGTATGCACTTTAACATTTTAGACTTTTAACCCTCAGCTGTGATGGAACAGACTCATTTATTTCAATGAACATAATTATTTTTCTATTCTTTGTCATGAATTCATGAATTTCTGCACTTTGTTTTATCTGCAGTAGCATTGTTGCCTTTTACAACATTTTGAGGTTCTTTATAGCTCTCTAGCATTCATTCCTCTGATGATGCCAATGGCTGCACTCAGTCGGTCCCTTTTAAAGTAAAATGATGCATCAAATGCCCCTTAATATGAGTGCACTTAGAGACTGAAACAGAATGCCCGAATTAACAAAGAAGCTTGATAACCTTTATCTGGAGATACCTGTTTATCTGGAGTTTTGTCAGATTAGATAAAGCAAAGAAAGCCTGGCTATGTTGAATTTCCTTCTTTGTATAGCCCTAAGGTGCATCTGAATATGCAGATAATCCTAGAACCTTCATGCAGTGGGCTTCTTTCTTTCTTAACCTTCATTCAGACTGAAAACAACCACTGAACATGATCAAGGTTTTTTCAAAAAGCTGCAAGAAGCCTTTTCACCCCCTGTACTGTGCAAGCTGCATTTCCCACAAGCTACACAAGATTATAAAAGTTTAAAAAAAAAAAATTTCTCTGGTCCCCTCCCCAATCAGACCAGGAGTGACATGTTTAGCCGCATGTTCTCCTTAAATTGCTGGTTGTCTGAGTGGTGTCCCAGAAACGATGTGGGCTTCATAGATAATTGGCAAACCTTCTGGAGGAAACCTGGTCTTGTTAGGAGAGACGGCATCCATCCCACTTTGGATGGAGCAGCTCTCATTTCTAGAAATATGGACAAATTTATTAAACCCCCCAAAATATGACTATCCAGAGTTGGGACCAGGAAGCAGAGTTGCAGTCTGACACGCCTCTCTGCAGCTTCTCTCCTCCTGCTACCCCTCCAAAAACCCATCTCCATAGAGACTGTGTCAGCTCCCAAACAGACAAAAAACAAACTAAAAACCATCAACAAACGACTTAAACATAAACAATTACAAAGAAAGAACAATACAGTATCCACATCTGAACCAAAGAGTAAAACAGTGAAATGTGGATTATTAAATATTAGGTCTCTCTCCTCCAAGTCTCTGTTAGTACATGACTTAATAATTGATCAACAAATCGATTTACTCTGCCTTACAGAAACCTGGTTGCAGCAGGATGATTATGTTAGTTTAAATGAATCAACACCCCCGAGTCATTCTAACTACCAGAAATCTCGAAGCACAGGCCGAGGGGGCGGTGTGGCAGCAATTTTTCACACCAGCCTATTAATTAATGAAAGACCAAGACAGACTTTTAATTCATTTGAAAGCCTGATGCTTAGCATTGTCCACCCCAGCTGTGAAACTCAGAAACCAGTCTTACTTGTTATCATCTATCGTCCACCTGGGCCTGACAGAGAGTTTCTGTCTGATTTCTCAGACTTTATATCTAATTTAGTTCTGAGCTCAGATAAAATAATTATTGTGGGTGATTTTAACATCCATGTAGATGCTAAAAATGACAGCCTCAACATGGCATTTAATCTGTTATTAGACTCAATTGGCTTCACTCAAAATGTAAAAGAACCCACCCACCACTTTAATCACACTCTAGATCTTGTTTTAACATATGGCATCGAACCTGAACATTTAACAGTGTTTCTTGAAAACCCTCTCCTGTCTGATCATTTCCTGATAACATTTACATTTGCAATAATTGATTACACAGCAGTGGGGAGTAGACTTTATCAAAGTAGATGTCTTTCTGAAAGTGCTGTAACTACACTGTTAAAAAAACCATCCTAAAACAACGGTAATATTCCGGCAGCTGGGGGGCCAAAATACGACTGTGAAATAACAGAAAATAACTCCCCATAAAAATACGGTTATTTCCAGTAATGAAAATACAATTAGTTGCGCTAATTTGACATGGGATCTCGCCTTTTTCAAGTGCTGCTAAACATTAAATCAGGAACATGTTAATGTGATTAAACAATGAAATCATCTATAAATTGGAAAAAAAAAACCATCCTAAAACAACGGTAATATTCCGGCAGCTGGGGCGCCAAAATACGACCGTAAAATAACAGAAAATAACTGTCCCATAAAAATACGGTTATTTTCAGTAATTAAAATAGAGTTTGTTGCGCTAATTTGACATGGGATTCTGCTTTTTCCAAGTGCTTTTAGGAACATTTTTACGTGATCAAACAATGAAATTACCTATAAACAAGGTCACTGAATGTGGAAATATGAAACATAATGCGTAAATGTACAGAAATATACACTCTTAGAAGGGATGTGTTAAAATTGACACATCATGTGTTAAATTTTAACACATGTGCTGCATCAGATCAGGGACAACACATGATGTGTCAGTTTTAACACAATTAATGTGTCTGCTCCTTTAACACATCTTCTGTGTTAAAAAATGTAAACACAAAGATGTGTTATTTTGACACAAAGATGTGTTAAAATGTGTACATTTCAATTTTTTTTAAAAAAGGAGAAAAAGATGGGTATATATTATACACTTATTGAATTCCATTTTTTATTTGGCATATTATAAATCATTACAAACTGAATGAACAACAACTGTCAGAATCTTTTCAATTAAAATGTTTTAAATTCAATTTTAGCCAAAGCTATATCACAATTTTTACTTTACAAAATCAAACAAAATTCATATCTGACTAGCTTTCTATCTCTCTAGATCATTAAAATGTCAAAAAAAATTGAATTTTTTCAATATATATATATAATGTTCTGATATAATCCAGACAATACATGAATTAAAATTTTTAAAGGTAACAATTGTCATCTTCAACAAATTGTCAACATTTAACAAATGTGCAGTTGCATGCAAACAGAAAAACATACATTTTGGCGAATATAGCATCCAGGTTATACAATTTTGTACCTTGGGTTTAAATACAAAAATCAAAAATTTCAGCCAATCAGTTCATATTGTCTGACCTTTCCACTGCATAGGCATAAAAATGGTCAGTCCTGATAAGCAGTGTATTTGACAAAGATGCCAAATGAGGTTTCTCACCTCTGTGAACAGAGACTCTCTACATTTTGGACAGGTGAACATTTTACTTGCATACTTTAATCTGTGCAATCAGCTCCAGTACTTTGGTTTTCCTTTGGGTGGACAGCGGCAGGTCATAGACAAAATCAAAGAAGGTGAAGACGGAGCCAAGTGGTGCTGGATAGGACAAGTTACATACCCAGTACAGTTTGAAAAGCTTATCCACAGCACACGTCAGGCCATCATTCAGAGAAATGGTTACTCTGTCATTCTTAGCAACAATGATGTACTGCCTGGTTGCCCTCTTTAGATCACCGATGCATATCAGCTGGGGTTGGTGTGTTGTGGATGATGCTTCAGGATCACTGCAAAGCGATGCAATACTTGTTCCAGGCTTGGAGATGGGGGAAGATAAAGATAGTATTCAGTGAGGTGTAGACAAATGCTTTCCTCAGGTAAATACCGTGAGAACTTTACTGAATACATACCAGTGCAAAAAAGGCTGCAACGACTGGCACCAACTGGTGGGAGTAGGTGTGTTAACACATGGCGGGGGGGTTCTTGTTTCCAGGGCAGCTACTGATTTGAGCTTCGGAATGATACTGGCTTCCCATTTTCGCAAAAAGAGATCCACCTTTCCTCCTGTAAAATTGCCAAACTCCAAGTCCAGCCTACGGAAATAAAAGAAGTGTTTAAGTTTAAAATGAAGCATTAAATACATTAAATCAAAAGTACATTCTGTCCATTTGGTAGCTGTATGGCTAAAATCAAACTTTACAGTATCACATTTCTGTTACCCATTCCACATCAAGCTTACCTACACAGTGAAACAACAATTTACTTGGAGTGGTATTTGAATACAAGTCCATTATTCCTTAATTTTAGCTATGATTTGGGTCCCATCAGACCCTGAGAAAAAATTAGGACTTTTTAGCTGATGTTCAACTTTCTAGCAGACAATTTCTTATGTTGTCTATCTGCGGTTTGTCCTGTAGAGCTTTTTTGTTGAAAATAGTGCTGCTGAAAGCAGAGTTTCATACAGATTTAGGTGATTTTTTGTAGGGTTTTCACTTCCACGAGCAGCACTTTCTGCATTGTCATTTGATGTCCCTACTATTAGATAGTCATTTGGTGGTACGACTAAGATTTTGGACCATGTGAAAAGTGATGCTCATTGTAATCAGTGCGCAGGGAGTAATGATCAAACTCTGAAGTTATAAAACTTTCAAAATATTCACTAGGAGCTCATAAACATACCTCCAAATGTATCGACTCCTGTTACATACTTTGTATGCAAAACACAACTGAGTGGAGAAGGAGTACATAAACCATTACCAGAGAACCAAGCAACTTACCAGACTTGGCATGTCCAAAAACCGTGGGTACTCTCCGAATATTCCAGGCTCTGAGACTGGTGTATGTTTCCTCCATGCCTGACATGATAATTGGAAGGTTCTCAGCTGAGGGCCGCAATAACTTGGGTGACCCACTCATCTGTGCTGCTGGTATTCCCATCCTCTCGCCTGAGCTTCTTGTCTTCACCACAGTCATCTGTCACTTTTCGCTTCTTATAATGTCTCTGCCCCTGGTCGAGATTCCGTCTAAGGTTGCGCAGTTTAGTCTCTAGGAATCCACAATGAGAGACTGGATCATAATAATGCTCCTGAGGAAGAAAGGACAGAGGTATATGGGTAACAGCTGAGCAATTTTAACTGAGAAAAAAAGCTCTAATAAATAATTAGATAAAGGTTAAACGATACACAGTAAGTGGGAACAAGTGCAATTTTCAGTATGTAGTGGAATTTACATTATTAAAATGCTAAATTTACTTACAAATCCTTCCCCCTGTCCTGCCACTTAAGGGTGGAAAAGTGGTGAGGATGCTTTTTGCTACAGTTAGCTTCTCTGCACTAAGAGGGTAACTGGAAAACAAAGGTAAACTTTTTTACTTCTGTGCACTTCAACATTTTTAAAGGAAAACATTCATTGCAAAATTTTAACAAAGTACAGTAAAGTGCGATACTTACTAACCACACCTCTCCACCAAATCCCCAATGCAAGTCTTCACAAGGAGCCTCCTCGATGGCACCGACAGGTTTCATACTCCTTAAGAATCTGTGGGGCTTTCCTGAGTGACTTCAGGGGTTGACTTTGTTCTTCTGTGGTAATGGTAGACTGTGTAAAGGCAACACCAGACACTTTACCTCTCTGCAATAATCTTCAAAGTCATGACAGCAAATTTCCACAGAGCATAAAAGCACGAGTTTACTCAAAAAGCTGCAGCAGAAGAAGGCGGTTTCTTAACTACGTGATTATAACGCAATGACTAAAAGAAATTCTGAATAATAAATAAATTGATTTTATCTTCTAGTTGCTACTTGGTGAATAAATCTGATCCTGACTAATAGTGATGTCTGATGTCTGTGGCACTGCTGACAATAAGAATTTTTTTTTTTTTTTACAAATTTCTTTCTCATCTATAAAAGTGGTTACAAGGACTTTGACAGATTCTAAGTTGTCATATGTGTGCTGAAAAAATGAAACACATGGCTAAATAAGTAAGATAATTTGCATGGTCAAGTTGCTGTTGTTTGGTTTTTTAAATAACACTGACTATTACTTCCTCAGAAGTTCTGCATAAAAAAGAAACTATATCAGAGCATGTTTCCAGCAATAAGCCTTAAAAAAGAATGTGCACATACTTTAGTTAATCATACTAGATGCAAAAACTGCTTTAACTGCTTGAAAAAAAATTATCTCTGTCAATATGAGGTATATTTCATGTTAAAGTTACTCAGTCTTTATTCCTATTCTCTGCTAGTAAACGAATGGTCGCGGTGATAACTACATTTGCTATATTCAGAGCTAACGACAATATTGTCATTTTACTCAACACTGCTACGGTTAGGTGCTGACTCTGGCGTTGCTCATAGACAACATAATGCCTGTCGGAGCCGCTAGCCAACTACCACACTGGTTCTTAGAGCAATTTCTGAATACTCTAATACATAAATAAAGTAAATAGATAAATACATGAATAAAGTAATACATAAAAATACTACCAAAACACATTAACTCTAATGGAGTATGGCACGAAATCCAAGAACTAATAATAAAATTAAGAGTAGGATATGTTAGCAAGACTGTTACATTAAGGTTAGCTAGGTATAGTTAAGCAGTAATTAACTTAAACTCTAAACTCCTATATTTTATATAAATTCACATTCTTCCAGAAACCCGGCATATTTTCAGTACATTAAGATAAACTGGTAAATGATACTTACTGTAAGGTCTGACAACATACTAGGCGACGTAACCTCCATCTTTGTCTCCTTTGTCTCATTGGCGCGAAAGATAGCGCCCCCTTCCCGCCGCCGCCGGTATGTCATGTTGCTGGGCAGAATTTGTTTCAATTTTAAGCATGTGTGTTCTTACTCATTTCATTTTCTACTTTTGCTTCAATTGTATTCACATGTTACGGTCAAAATTAAGCCTGTTCTTTGTGGATACTTATGCTTATAGTATAGCCATGGCCATTAATTGGTATGCCATACATATTGAGAAATAAAAAATTAATCCTCTTTCAGAATTTTAGTACACCATACCTTGGTCCACATTACATTATAAAATGTTTTATTTGTTGAAAGTAATGAGGAAAGGATTAAGGAAAACAAACAATAACTAAACATTTTATTTATTCAGTTAATATAGTTATAATACATTGTTAATCTAC
The DNA here is from genome assembly GCF_965226115.1 of Aulonocara stuartgranti. Classification (NCBI taxonomy): domain Eukaryota; kingdom Metazoa; phylum Chordata; class Actinopteri; order Cichliformes; family Cichlidae; genus Aulonocara; species Aulonocara stuartgranti. Next base: position 42,392,109 of record NC_138939.1, read on the forward strand.
AATCTATTTCACTAAACACAGGGCTAGTATCAAATTACTGAGCTGCTAATTTTAGGTCCTGTTGTTAGATTCTGAAAATAACACACAAAATGTGTTAAACTGTGCAACACATCAAGTGTGTTAAGCGTTTTACACATTTTTTCAATGTTTACACATTTTCTTACACATGTTATGTTAAAATTTACACAAAATGTGTTAATAGTGTAACAACACATTTTTTGTGTCATTTTTTAACACATCCTTTCTAAGAGTGTACAGTTAACAGTTGGTTTAAATAATAATTGATTGCATGCCCTGGGACAGACTGACAGAGGCGAGGCTGCCATATCGCACCATCGGCCCCTTTGGCCATCACTAGTAGGCGGAGAGTCTTGACCACGGACACAACGACGGAGAGTGTCCGAGCCGGGGCGCGAACCGGCAGTCTTCTGATCACAAGGCGAACTGCCAACTCTTGAGCCACGATCGCCCTAACTAGCAACGATAATAATACTTATGTGATGTAACACAAGCTTATAGGGATCATGTTATATACTTTTCCATAGCATTAGGGGCGATCGTGGCTCAAGAGTTGGGAGTTCGCCTTGTAATCGGAAGGTTGCCGGTTCGAGCCCCGGCTCGGACAGTCTCGGCCGTTGTGTCCTTGGGCGAGACACTTCACCCGTTGCCTACTGGTGGTGGTCAGAGGCCCCGGTGGCGCCAGTGTCCAGCAGCCTCGCCTCTGTCAGTGCGCCCCAGGGTGGCTGTGGCTACAATGTAGCTGCCATCACCAGTGTGTGAATGTGTGTGTGAATGGGTGAATGACTGGTTGTGTAAAGCGCTTTGGGGTCCTTAGGGACTAGTAAAGTGCTATACAAATACAGGCCATTTACATTTGAATTCAACAGTTCAATCTTTCAAATATTGGACAGATATTTGTGAAATCATGAAACATTTGTGAATGTATTTTAACAATCTAAATATGCATATGTACAGACAGATACATTTAATAATCATGACAATTATGTTGTATTACATTACAGTGATTTAACGTTAATTTACATTCACATGTGAAGTCAAAGTCTATTTACGTAACTTTAATGATATTCTAGAAGAACAGAACATTACTGTAAAATGCAGTAAAATACCTTCATATTAGGGTTTTTTCCTATGGTCGCAGCCATACCCGCGAACTTGTTGTTGTTAGTTCACATTCATTGGCCGATGCTTAGCGTCATGTTATTTATATTAACTGCAATTCCTACCTCTATATTTCTTTTTCAAAATATATAATTAGCACAGCGTGTCCGTGCAATGTTTTACATTGTGGCATGCACAGAAATCTTAACAACGAAGCTCACAGAGAGATTGAGCTTGTTATTTAACCCCAAGCTGGTAGGGGGAGCTATTTATTGAAACACTTGCCAGTGCTACAATGTGCCTCAAGGTTCAACAACAGCACAACAGAAGTCACTCTCTACAAAACAACAGCTGTCAGTGACGCTGCACCACGGCGTAAACACAGCATTCAAGATAACAGTTAAAAGTAACGTAACCATAAACAATAAAACAAGAACATCTAAACAGCAGCACATGTCCCAAGGCATGATGGGAGACATTCCTGGATGTATTTTTACGAGCTAAATATGCATATGTACAACAAAATATATTTAACAAACAAGTAAATTGTGTTTTATTACATTTACAGTGATGTTATGTTATTTTACATTTGACATGTCAGATCACAGTCTACTTTTGTAAATGTAATGATATTCTAGAAAAACAGTACACAACTGTAAAATACACAGTAAAATAATGTGACATTACTATTTTTTGGAACAGTGTAAGTTTAAGAATATAATCCACCCACTGTTATCATCTCCAATGCCCTGTACCAACATAGAGCAGAGCAGCTATCTGAACGCTACCCCAACAGAGGTCGATTATCTTGTTAATAATTTCACCTCCTCACTACGTACGACTCTGGATACTGTAGCTCCTGTGAAAACTAAGGTCTCTAATCAGAAGTACCTGACTCCGTGGTATAATTCTCAAACACGTACTTTAAAGCTGATAAATCGTAAGCTGGAGAGGAAATGGCGTGTCACAAATTTAGAGGATCATCATTTAGCCTGAAGAAATAGTTTGCTGCTTTATAAGAAAACCCTCCGCAAAGCCAGAACATCTTACTATTCATCACTGATTGAAGAAAATAAGAACAACCCCAGGTTTCTCTTCAGCTCTGTAGCCAGGCTGACAAACAGTCAGAGCTCTTTTGAGCCAACCATCCCTTTAACGTTAACTAGTAATGACTTCATGAACTTCTTCACAAATAACATTTTTATCATTAGAGAAAAAATTACCAATAATCATCCCACAGATGTAATATTATCTACAGCTACTCTTAGTACCATTGATGTTAAGTTAGACTCTTTTTCTCCAATTGATCTTTCTGAGTTAACTTCAATAATTACTTCCTCCAAACCATCAACGTGTCTTTTAGACCCCATTCCTACAAAACTGCTCAAAGAAGTCCTGCCATTAATTAATTCTTCGATCTTAAATATGATCAACCTATCTCTAATAATCGGCTATGTACCACAGGCCTTCAAGCTGGCTGTAGTTAAACCTTTACTCAAAAAGCATCTCTAGACCCAGCAGTCTTAGCTAATTATAGGCCAATCTCCAACCTTCCTTTATATCAAACATCCTTGAAAGAGTAGTTGTCAAACAGCTAACAGATCATCTGCAGAGGTTTATTGAAGAGTTTCAGTCAGGTTTCAGAGCTCATCACAGCACAGAAACAGCTTTAGTGAAGGTTACAAATGATCTTCTTATGGCCTCTGACAGTGGACTCATCTCTGTGCTTGTCCTGCTAGACCTCAGTGCAGCGTTCGATACTGTCGACCATAATATCCTATTAGAGCGATTAGAACATGCTGTAGGTATTACAGGTACTGCACTGCAGTGGTTTGTATCATATCTATCTAATAGACTCCAGTTTGTGCATGTAAATGGAGAGTCCTCTTCACACACTGAGGTTAATTATGGAGTTCCACAGGGTTCAGTGCTAGGACCAATTCTGTTTACATTATACATGCTTCCCTTAGGCAGCATCATTAGAAGACATAGCATACATTTACACCGCTATGCAGATGACACCCAGCTCTATCTGTCCATGAAGCCAGATAACACACACCAATGAGTTAAACTGCAGGAATGTCTTAAAGACATAAAGACCTGGATGGCCGCTAACTTTCTGCTTCTTAATTCAGATCAAACTGAGGTTATTGTACTCGGCCCTGAAAAGCTTAGAAATATGGTATCTAACCAGATTCTTACTCTGGATGGCATTACCTTGGCCTCCAGTAACGCTGTGAGAAACCTTGGAATCATTTTTGACCAGGACATGTCCTTCAACGCACATATTAAACAAATATGTAAGACTGCTTTCTTCCATCTGTGCTACATCTCTAAAATTAGAAATATCCTGTCTCAGAGTGACACTGAAAAACTAGTTCATGCATTTATTACTTCCAGGCTGGACGACTGTAATTCATTATTATCAGGAAGTCCTAAAAACTCCCTGAAAAGCCTTCAGCTAATCCAAAATGCTGCAGCAAGAGTCCTGACAGGGACTAGAAAGAGAGAGCAGATTTCTCCTGTTTTGGCTTCCCTTCATTGGCTTCCTGTTAAATCCAGAATTGAATTCAAAATCCTGCTCCTCACATACAAGGTCTTAAATAATCAGGCCCCATCTTATCTTAATGACCTTGTAGTACCATATCACCCTATTAGAGCACTTCGCTCTTGCTCTGCAGGCCTACTTGTTGTTCCTAGAGTATTTAAAAGTAGAATGGGAGGGAGAGCCTTCAGTTTTCAGGCCCCTCTTCTGTGGATCCAGCTTCCAATTTGGATTCGGGAGACAGACACTATCTCTACTTTTAAGATTAGGCTTCAAACTTTCCTTTTTGCTAAAGCATATAGTTAGGGCTGGACCAGGTGATCCTGAATCCTCCCTTAGTTATGCTGCAGTAGGTGTAGGCTGCCGGGGGATTCCCATGATGCATTGAGTTTTTCCTTTCCAGTCACCTTTCTCACTCACTATGTGTTAACAGGCCTCTCTGCATTGAATCATATCTGTTATTAACCTCTGTCTCTCTTCCACAGCATGTCTTCATCCTGTCTTCCTTCTCTCACCCCAACCGGTCGCAGCAGATGGCCCCGCCCCTCCCTGAGCCTGGTTCTGTCGGAGGTTTCTTCCTGTTAAAAGGGAGTTTTTCCTTCCCACTGTCGCCAAAGTGCTGCTCATAGGGGGTCATATGATTGTTGGGTTTTTCTCTGTATCTATGAAGCGCCTTGAGGCGACTTTTGTTGTGATTTGGCACTATATAAATAAATTGAATTGAAATTAAAGGACATATTATATTTTACACAGGCAAGGAGCACACAGGCCAATGGAGCAGAGCTATTGTTATAATTAAAATCAGAAACATTACACTGATAATATTCGGGTTCTTCTTATTTTTATTCACTGCTCCGTTACTGTGTTTACTGGAATTGTTTACTTCCTGCACAGCTATAGAAAGCCTTTGAAAAGTTAAACATGACTGTTCTGTGTCCTTGCATATACAGAAGACGTCTACTCGTCTGAGGAGGTGGTGGACCAGCAGCCGGTCACACTGAGAGTGATGGACACCTGTGAACAGGTATGAGCCAAAATTTGGTTTTCATACAGGAAATTATTCTGTGGCCTATGTCTGGTTTTCAAAATAAAAGCCCCAGAATGGTTTGCACTTTTCCTAAATAGCTTGCAATTACTTACTGGTTCATATTAAGACGTGTCAGTGGGGTAACATTTTCAAAATAAAATCTTCTAGTTAATTTTAGAAAATTTACATGATACCTAGGACGGTGTCTGACTTGTTTTTCTTTCCTTTTTTCGATTGTCTTGTCCTGCGCTATCAGAATTATTGTCTGAATTCCAAGAAAAATGCCCAACAGATGTGTCTGTGACGATTCTCAGTCATCCAGGTGATTGTAGTCTAAGGAGCTTGGAAAGAAAAGCCTTTGGACAACTTTAAGTTTCTTGAAGATGTTTCACTTCTCATCCGAGAAGCTTCTTCAGTTCTAGGAGCAAATGGTAGAGAAGCTTGTCTGTTAAGCCCTATGGGGAGTGCCCCTAAGAGGGTCACGGACCCCCTACTAATCCTCTACCTAATCGCACGAGCCAAGGTGTGAAAACAGGTGTGTGTCACAATCAGCCAAGGTTTCGAGTGAACCCATTGTGAAACCTGGCCCCACCCGATCATGTGACTTACTGAGGTCAGATGGCCCAGGATGTGAGTGGGCCTTAAGGCGTCTGGGAAGGGATATCAAAACTGGATTATAGATGGCAGAGAGTTGGTGTCGTAAAAGATGCTTCTTTCACTCCTCTTTCAAACCATCTGTCCTCTCTGTCCAAAATGTGAACATTGGCATCCTCATAAAAAGTGACCTTTGACCTTTCGGTGTAGATGGACAGCCGAGTCTTGTCTGGTTGAGGTGGCTCTTCTATGTTGTGCCATGTGTTTATACCAATCCTCGCTGCTCTGTACAGCATACACTACGTTGTCAAGTTTGGGTTTAGGAGTTCTGTGTTTGGGATGAACCAGTTTGTGTCTGAGTGTGTGGCTGGGTCTAAAGTACACTGGGATGTTGTGCTTGGAAAAGACTCCTGAGTTTCTCTGATAAACCTGCTACATAGGAGATGATCGTTCCGCTTGTCTTTCTGATCCTCCCTAGTTGGTGTCTGATCTTCTTTTCTGTGCATCTTTGCTGATTTGGTGAAAGCCCAATTAGGCTAACCACATGTTATAAGAGCTTCCATGTTACATGTGTGTGTTCCCTCTTTTTCCCTTCTGGCTTAGTGGGAACATTTTCTGCACGGTCTTGTAAGCTGCTTGTTTAAGTGAAAATACATTGATGGGTTTTTTTGCACTAATAAAGTTGAGGAGTTGTAAAGTATTTTGTCTCGTGTCAGTTATATCGTCAGTTATATCGTTATCGCAAATTTTCAAATGTATATCGTGATAAATATTTTTGGTCATGTCGCCCTGCTCTACTTCAGATATCCAGCACCAAAACTCTGAACTGGTGGAAAGAACCAAAAGAGCCTGGATGTAATTGTCAGGTGTATTACCGTGACAGTGTGAGCAGTTGTTAGATGACGTAAAGGCCATCTTGAACATCTGTTGACCTGTATAGTGCACTCTACGTAGTATTTTGTATTGTATTAATAGTAGAGTGGGATTTCTAATCAATTTAAAGGTTTTTCAGCATATCTGACACCAGAAGTTTTGGTCTAAGCTGACTGATAGATGCACTTCCCATTTTGCAAGGGAAAAGATATCGATACATCTATTTTTGAGAGTGTCCTGTAGATATCTGACTTTCAAAATAAAAGCTTGTCTGCATACCCAAGGTATCAAAATGCCCCCCACCCGCACGTTTTTTACTTTTTATTTATTTATTTATTTATTTATTCATTTACTCTGATAAATCTGCTCAGCTTTTTATCCAACTTTTTTCCATCCAAGCTTTTGGCAGCAAAACACTGGTCAGCTCCATTAGCAGCAACATTGGACATTCATTTCTCTAGAAATTGAGATAATTAGTGCACTGTGCTGATAGCAAAATCTTTTAGTCTAGAATCTAATGACAGCTCACACAGTAATTTACAGAAAATGAAATTGAGTATGTGTGTGTGTTTGTAGGAAGGTCCAGTGAACAGTGAACGTTATCTGTCATGGGCAAACGTCTTCCTGGTGGTCTACAGCATCGATAACATGGAGAGCTTTAATGGCTGTCAGCTGTACCTGCAGACACTTGCCTCACACAACAAAACCTTCAGGCCACAAACTCCCATCATTCTTCTGGGCAACAAGAAGGACATGGACAGATACAGGCTGGTATCTGTGTGTGTGTGTGTGTGTGTGTGTGTGTGTGTGTGTGTGGCAGCGTGTAAATTAGTCTGTAGACCTTTTCACTGAAATTAGCCACATGAAGAAAGCTTTGTCTCAGACGTCCCTGGAGAAATGAAAAAGACACCAAAGTCCTCATTTGTAAATTTGACTACCTTTAGAACACCTTTTTGATTTACACTCATTAGACACTTAATTAGGTACAATTTGCTGGTACTTTGGTTGAACCCACTGATCATGAGACACAAACAATTAACATATGTTTAACTTCCATCTGTAATGCAGTGGACTCAACAAACCATTGTTGACGGTTAGATACTCAAAATAATTGGACAAACTAGTATAATTTAAAATAAAATTTTGGATTAAAATGCTTTGCAGTCAATGACTGCCTAAAGTCTTGACGCCACGATCATCACCGGGTGCTGAGCTCATTTACAGCAGTCACTGTTTTTTCTCTCTCTGCCTTTAGTTTCGGCTTTAGCAACTGAAAAGCTCTGTTGTGCTGAGAACGAGTGACTGAGCTGAACATTGAAAAATATGTTATTTCTTTGTCTGCACAAACTCTTGGGTTGGTGTTGGAGTGTCCTTTGGGTCATTATCCAATCGTACTGTCTGCTGTCTGATCCGTATTGTTATAAACCTTCGTTTTAATTCATGAAGACATCTGTTGGTTGCAGACTATGACAGTGATACTTGTTGTAAAGGTGTTTTTCCTAATCAGAGAAGTTTGTCCTATCAGACAGGTGCGTCAGTCGGATGGTGAGGCCTTGGCGTCTCATTTTGGATGTGTATTCTTCGAGGTGTCAGCCTGTCAAGACTTCCACTCTGTACAGCAAGTCTTCCATGAGGCAGTGAGGAGGGCGAGGAAAGGCGGTGCCTGTGGCTGCTTGGTCCCCGCCATCTGTGCCAGCGAGGACAAAGCACTTCTGGGTGTCCCATCCTTTACTACACCATGTTACAAGGAGCTGCCAGTGCCTGCCAACGCGAAGCTGATCACAGTGAAGACATCCAGAGCTCAGAGCAAACGGAGAGCTTCCACTCTCACCTTACTCAAAGGGTTTAAGATATTTTGACACATTCTACTGCATGTCCTGTGATACTGTAAGAGAGTTGTAGGTCCTTATGTAGACAGGCTTCTGAAGCAGCAAGAGCAGCTCCACCCTACAGACATTTGGCAGGTTCAATGAAAAAGCCTGAACAATCTTAACAGAGGCTTTTCTTAATATGTTGATTTTATGTTGAGGTTTTACACTGAAAAAACGGCCATGTTGGATTTACTTAACTCAATAGTGGACATTGGTTGCACACAACTGCTTTGCCTTGGCAGAAATTTAAACAACTGAGATAAATCAACACAACGTATTCATGTTCAGTAAACCTGTGCATTTTGTGTTGATAAAACGCAAGCGAAACATGTTCAGATGGAGTAAGTTGAGCTCTTGGAATATTTTAATCCTTCACAATTTTGTCATTTTATTTCAACACTGTTCAATAACTTTTACCACAGTACTACTTGGTCACTTAAATACTACATGGTGTCTTCATATTACATAATGTTCAACAAAGTCTGGTTAACATAAAAAATGAATGAATCTACAACAACTACCATCCTCCTATCTTGGTTGCAGGGGGGCATAACCCTGAAGTGATAGGGTAAGAGGCGGTGTACACCCTGGACACCAGTCTATCAAATATAGACAAACAACCACTTGCACTCACAGGTAACTTAGAATCACCAATTAACCTAACCTAACTCTAATGACTGCATGACTTTTAACTGTGGGAAGAAACTAGAACACCCAGAGAGAAACCACTGTAAACTAGCCAAACTGTGGATTTGAACTCAGGACCTTCTTGCTGGGAGGTAACAGCACTAACCTCCATGCCACCAATCCAGGTATAACAAAAGTAGGAAAGCAATGATTTCATGGCTTGATGCAGAATCTTCTGTGCATTTTTGCCCTTGACAGGTTAAACCACAGTAAATAGCGATAGCACACACGTGGTGTGTCTGTAGATATCTGCCTCTTATAATTCCACTGATTTTCCTGCAGTTTGAAATCTCGTGTGATCTTGTGAATTTTGTGAGACCAGCAACTAACCACTCTCACTAGATTGGGAAGGACACTGTCTCAGCTGAACTCTGGACACACACATACACTGATACACACTCATCCCCCCTCCCTTTCCTTTTTTTTTTTTTTTTGGCCTGTCCCATTTGGTTCTTTAGCCGTCAGAATTGTTGTCTGAAGACCAACAAGGATACCCAATGGATTTACTTTGCCAAATGGATCATCGTGGCATTGCCGTATTGGTCCATTTGGTCGATCTTTGTTTTTATTATTTATTATATTTTATTTCCAGATGTTACAGACGGGACAGACATGAGTGAGAGATAGGAAAGGGAGAAAGAAAGAGGAAGGAAAGGAAAAACAGAAGGGGAGAGGGACAGTGAGAAAGGGGGGGAGAAAAAAAATAAAAATCTCCTGGATCACCTGTTGAGAGAAGAATAGAAAACAAGCAAAAAAAGACAAAAAAAAAAGAAACAAAGCAACATACTAAACACAACACCATCGCATTAATCTAGCTAAGTGTAAACAGCAGTAAATACTAAATATTCAATGTTGTTGTGCAGCACGCAGGACAGATGTGCTTCGAAGTAGCAGCCAAGAAAGGTGTAATTTGGGTCTACGAGCAGTGTACACCCGTGTGCATACCTGTGTGGATCAGCGCGCTTGTATTCCAAAGGTTTCTCCATGTAACGATCTGCTAGGGAGTGTGGGGGGGCCACAGCCCCGTCCTCCAGGGTGTGAAGCAGGTATGGAGGAGATCAAAACTCCAGACATCCAGAGGCCCCCAGAACACAAGAGACCAAGGAAGACCAACAGAGGGGCAGCCACGCCACTGTTCCAGTAAGAGCCGAGGAGAGTCCCAGATGAGGGCTCACTCAGCAGCCGCGGAGCAGAAGCCAGGGGGAGTTGCAGTGACGCGCCCGTGAGCTCCGCCGGCAGCCAGCTGTGCCTGAGTGACCGAGCCCCAGGCCGAGAGGCCGGGGGCACCCCACCCCCGAAGGGGCCCGAGCGAGCCCCAGGCTCCAGGCCCCGATAAGCGGCCGCCAAGGAGTGAGCCGGTGTGTACCTGGACGCCCATCCCCAGACACAAAGAACCACCAACGCACCGACACCTGAGGGAGTCCGCCACTGGCAGGGGAAGTGGTGGTAGGGGGAGATAGGCCTCCAAACCTTGGAGGGCCTGAGGTGTCCCCAGAGAGGTGGCGCCTGATACCCAACCTGACATATAGACACAGACATACAGGCACACACAGACACAAACATCCATTCCCCCCCTCATGCTCTCATATGCACTTACTCCACACTCAACCAACGTGGAGACAGACATAAAGAGACGCTGTACACACAATCACACTCCCCAAGCGTACTCTACAAACCGGGTCTAGGTACCCTTGCCCCTGGAGGGGGGAACTGCACCCAGACCCAGGTGGTGTTACCCTTTTCCCTGCGGTGGGGAGAGGCAGACCACCCCGACTCCGTAGCAGCAGGGAGGCCCCACACTCCAGACCGCAGTCGGACGGCCAACTCCTCCTACTAGCCCTCCCCCTCCAGCAGGCCGCAGAGAATGGGGGTGAGAGAAGACTCCAAACCTCCCTCCACCCGCTCATTGTAGTGTTGATGCATGTGTGTTCTAAGGTGCATTTAAAACCCAGGAGGGCATGGAGCTACCTGCCAGAGAGCAGCAGGTAAGCGCATGGTCCCTCCTGCTAGCCCTCAATGTCTAAGTGTATTTAAAATTGAGAGGTGGGCAACGACGCCAGGGGTGAGGTGTACACCCTGATGGTACTTTGGACTCCGTGATTGTGCCCACCCCCAAGATCCTATATGTATGTGTAATGAGAGTGTGAATAATGTGAATGTCTAAGTTGTGGGATAAAATTGAGGCAGAGGCAGCCAGAAGGGGACAGAGGGGGGGGGGTAGCCTCCTCTGCACCCTGGTGACATACCCCTACTCCAAGGCCCTGCATGTGTGGGTGGTTGTGGTGCAGCGGGAAGAGAGAGGCAGCTGGAGATGGGGAGGGAAGGAAGGGAGGGGCAGGTAACCCCTCCCTGGGGCCAGCTCCCCCGCTGACCCCAGTAGGCACCCCCATCCCCCCTCCCTTTCCAAACGCCGTCGATGCTTGTTCCCTCCTAGAGAACACGGCGGGTTTGGGCCCAGCGCTGGAAGAATAGCTGCAGGGCAGGATGGCTGCTGTGTTTGCTTGGGACAACTCCTCACCCCCCACCCACCCCTGTTACTGGTCACGTGCTCCATAATGTTGTGCTGTGGACATTTATGTGCTTTCTGTGCAGAGGAGTTTTTTGTTTCCTGTTCTCATGCTGTCCTCCCAGGAGCTCAGCATGAGTAGAGGTCTCCTTTTTCCCTCTTGGACTTTCCCATTGTTTTGTATTTCAGTGTTTTTCTGTAATACTACCGGTCCCTGACCTGTCTCCCCATGTGATGTCTGTGTTGTGTATGTAAGGTCGGGGGGTCCCCATTTCACTGCAGGGCAACTTACATGTGACAAATAAAGTTCTGATTGATTGATTGATTGTTTGTATCAGGTCATCTCAACAAGAAGAAATTAAGTTGTTGAATTTCATACAGATCCTACATGATTTCCTAACGTTCAAGATAGAAACATGAAATTTTTGTGCTCAAATTACAAGGTAGACTTTTTTTTTCGGCTTGAGATGGAGGCCTTCCTCAAACCACGATCCAAAGGTGTAGCAAGATTTTATTTAATTTAGCTATATTATTGACTTACTTCACTCGAACATGATTTAATCTACTCTCTCTGCATATCATGTAGTTTCTACATGACACAGTTACACTTAACTTTAAAGCATGAGGCAATTGTGTTAAATACACGCAAGATGCTTACATAAATCCAAGAGATGGCCAATCCCTTTTTTTCAGCGTAGTTTGTTTTTCTTATGACCTCCTTAATGTTGTCATATATCCACTGAAATGATGGATAAACCAAACCATTATGTCACTGAGAAAAAGACATGCATGCCTTATAAGCTTGCTCTTCCAATGTGGTGAGCAGCATGAAGGAAATTCTTTCTCTACGCTAAGTAATGTTTTCCCATATCAGAGACATTTATACGAACAATGACAAGTCCGAAAGGCCTTCAAGATCAAAGCAAGTGATTTATTGTGATGCAATAATATCTGAGGCATCAGCACAACACACAAAAGTACTCAAATCTCATTAAGTTTTTCCCATTTCAGTTCACAACACAGGATGGAGGAAGACTAGAACATTCGGTGTCTATTTGTCAGACTCCCTGTGGACAGAACCTTATTGAAAGCAACTTTACAGCCCATCAAACCAGAAATCATCATCAACACCACAAGAGGAGCCCTAGAAACTGAACCATCAGCAGGGGCAGAGCTGCCTCCTTTAGCCACCCCAAAACTAACAATGGCGAAGCCCATTGGGGGAAGCACACATAAGCAGATCTGAACTTACATCCAGAAACTGTTTTTATAGAATACCTTTACAGGGAACCATTTTTATACAACTTTTGTTCCCACGTGGACACATTTTATGAGCGCAACCACCCACTGAAACTGTAATGTAAACTGTTATGAGCTTTATTAGGAATGAATAAAAAAGAGAACTGTTTTCTGATCATTTGAGGGTTTCATAAAATTTCACTCTGAAGTCATGAAAATAAGAATAATCAGAAAATTATGATCAATTATTAAAGCAAACACTGCCACTCCCACTGCCGCTGGTATTCACTGTGACCTCTTCAGCTCATAATCTTCACTTCATCTGGAGAGTCGAGCTCAGCAGCTGTTATTTTCTCTTTCCTCTCTTCCTCCTGTTTCTCTTCCACCGCAGGATCTGGGTACAGGCAGGAGGTGTTGCCATCTTTCCATGTGACCACAATATTTCCTGCATTGCTCTGCTCACTTGTGTCACTGTTGGACATGTGAGGCTTGTTTCCCTGCAGTGGCATGTCTGATGCTGGGTGTGTGCTGTTTTCTTTGAGCAGCTCCTGATCTTCATTTTTCTGAAGCAGAGATGTTGCAGCCTTGTACTCGGCTATCTTCTTCCTGCTCCTGTTTGAGTTAGTACAGAAACCTTTAATATAATATACAGTATGTTCGCTCTCAAAAAAATAGCAGTCAAACAACTTCGGGTCATACTTATTTGCCATGGCTCCCATTCCCAGGAGAAGAAAACCAACAAGAAGGCAGACAAAGGCCAGTCCCAGCAGTACAAATGTCCATGTGGTTGCTGCAACACGAGGATAATTAAAACCTGAAAACCTCCCTGCCCTCTTTCATATGAGAATATCATATGCACACTGCAGAATCAGTAACACACACACACAAACAAGAGTTAAATAAGGGCTTGTCAGTATTTCCCAACTTTTTATTTTTGATAATCTGTAGAATATTAGCCTCAAAACAAATGCGTATCTACAGATGTGAGATGTTTCCCTGATTAGAACATGTAAAAATTTGACATAACAGTATTTTCTACATGACAGCATTACAACATAACAACACTAACCTTTTAGTCAGCGAATTTCTCTGGATTTTTGAATGCTCGCTTTCTTACTAAAATATGTGGCATCAACGTTTTTGCCAAATGTGTAAATTAACAGTCCGAGCTGTTCACAGCTACTCCCCCTGACAGCCTAATGAGTAATGAAAATGAACCAGTGCCAAGACCCTTGTGGTCTGGTTCACCAGCATGAAGCTGAGAAACTGCTGAGCAGAATTCTTGCTCTGAGCTTTATCATTTAGCTTTTCCCCCCCGACAAGTTTCCGTTTTCTATATGGAAAAGCTTTCAGCATGTGGCAAAGTGGCTGGGACAGAATTCATTTGCCATTTGTCACTTGCATATATTGTTATTTTGTGTTCTGATATCTTATAGTCTATCATAATGCTTTAATGTAGTGATGGGTCCAGCAACACTGACGCACCGACGCATGTCTCAAGCTCACAGAGTGAAACCTGTATCGGTGCGTGCGTCGCTTTAAGAAAAAGTCACGTGATCGATACAGCTGTGTTTAAAAGATGCCGAATTTTTCTGAATAAAAACTTATAATAAACTCTGAATCAATTACATTTAAATGGGTAATATTACATTCACAATACTGTCATTTTAATTTTCACTTAATGTCATTCACAATATATTTTAAAGATGTCTGCAATAGTTGCAATGTAAAAGATATAAAATGATTCCATGGAAAGTACAATAGCTTACAGTGTGTACAAGTATGACTAGGTCATTGAATCAGTGTCTGTTGAGTCTCAAGTAAGGTGCCTGCAATGATATTTAAGGTCCAGCAGGTGTCGGTATGGAGCAAAACAGCAACACTGTGTCGACACAGATACAGTTTGGGGAATATGCTGAAAGGCTTCACGAGGCCTCATCTACCCATCACTACTTTAATGTAAACACAGCACATGCAACCTTGGCTCTACATACTATCCCAGGTCTGTTTGTGGTAGCATTGGTTATATTCACTTCATCATTAATTGATTTGAATCTTTCATTTGTTTATGTAGCTTGGTTATACTTACCATTGTGTGTTCCTTTGAGCAGGTCCTATGTGTAAAACAGTACTTCCTGATTTTATAGGATATGATGTCACTGATTATGTCAATTGGGTGTAACCAAATGAAGAGGTGTTTCTTTTGTGTAAAATTGTTTATTTCATTTAAAATAACCTCACGAGTCAGATTAAGTGAAGAGATTGACTTTTCAAACTGTTTAGTTGGGTGAATGAGTTAAGTGGAAAAATCATTTTATTCCTGTTTCTTTGTCTAGACTGTGTTGTGTTGCTTAGTCTATCCTGTTTTCCCAATGGTAGAGGTTAATGAGATCCAGGTGTGAGTAGAATTCTGTATAAAGCAGGTGAGATTTTGACAGGTTCTTATGTTTTTGTGAAACAATTGTTGAAAGGCGACGCCAGAAAATAAAGAACACTTAAAGGAAACTTGAACAGTCTGCAGATGCTGTCTTCCTATCACCTCTCATGCTGCTTATGTTATGCTACTTCACACAGCATACTATGTCTCAGGAAAAAAAAATATTGCAGACTATCCAAATTACCAAGTATTTCATGTTACACATCCATTTGGATCAAGTATTCTAGCAGGAGCAGCACTTACGGTCCTCTGTGCGGTAGAACCAACGTAGATACTCTCTTTGTTCCTTTGTCATAGCTGTCAGCTCTCCTGTTTGTGCTTCATCCTCGTACGTCAAATCGTCAGAAGCTCTCCGATGTCCTTAAGAGGACACACAGACAGACCCCACAGAAGCTTTGATTGTCAAACACAAATGTAGCAAACTGAGGATTTCAGTATCAGCTCTTAAATTTGTCTCTGTACCAGTAATGATGAAGTGGCAGGAGAGCAGGTCCTCTACTGCCAAGTATGCATGCAGAGTATCACTGGGCAAGATACTAACCCCAAGTTGCTCTCGGATGCATCCATCGCATTATAAATGTGTACGCATGTTAGGAAGCACTAAAAAGCTTAGAAGAAAAGTGCTTGCGTGATTGGGTGAATTTGGCATGTTGGGCGCTTTCTGTGCTCTGGGAGAGTAGAAAAGCGCTATACAAGAATTAGTCCATTTAACATTTACATGTGCTGTTCATTAAACATACTCTTCTGAATGTAATATATTTTGAGTTCCTTAGTGATAAACTGTAAAGATTTTGTTGGCCAAAGATTCAGGTCACTGTGACCTGACCTCCTCAAAGCACTTTCTAACACAAGTCTCATCCACACGATCACACACACATTCATACAGCTCTTATCTATACACTTTGATCTAACACTCACACTCCAGTGGATATATCAGGACAACTTGGGATTCTGTATCGTGCCCAAGGATACTTTGACACATACAAAGTACGTTATGTGGATCCAGCTTTCTAACTGCTAGCTGACTCACAGTCTCTCATGACAAGAATGTTCTGCAATGAGTTTTCTTTGCTTTTCTATCTTTATTGCAATCAAAAAACACAGGTCACTAATAAGCACAATAGTATGGACAAGTTTGATTTAGACAAGATTAGTGAAAGAAATTCACTGACGTTTAAATGAGCTCCACCTTTTTCAGCTGAAGAATTAAAGTGATAAATGAACACTTTAATAGAATACTTAATAATATTAACTACTTTTTGACTACTTCAATATATTTTCATGAAATCACATTATTGCACTTTCACTTTAAATTTGTCCGAGTTCCTTTTCTACTTATATGTGAACGTGTTGCGTATTGCTAAAGCAGGATTTACGGTGTGTCCGCGTACATGTTTTCAGTCGAATGGTGGGGGTTCCACCCACCCTAGATACATTCCCGTGCAGTCATCCAATATCCTGACTGCATGTTGTTGGAAGCGTATGACATAAGCATCTGCCAAATGTAGACTGGTTAATAAGTGAGTCAGAATAGAGGAAAGAGTGATAGCAGAGTTCACTAAACTACAAAAGTCCAACATAAAGAAGCACAGTGGCTGCGGTGGACATTTTCATTGTTTTTAACTCTCTTTGTGTGTTAGAACTTCTCTGCTGCCGGCTGACAGACCAAAATCTAAAAGAGCAACAGTGGCCTGCAGACCAGCTGTTACACACACTTTGTACACTGCCTCCATCTGACAACAGAGGCAGACTGCAGGCCTACAGGCAGGCCCTGGACTAAAGTGGGCAGTGAACCCGCTGTCTTTGGTGGACCATAAATCCTGCTTCAGTGTGAAAAGTGTGCAAAGAACAGAAAAGCTGCTTTCTGTTCAATAACTACTGAGTCTTACTGAATCTTTCCTGGCAGATGTCCCCCTGATCCAGAGATCTCCACTTTGGGTGTTTGCTGTGTTGTACGAGGATCGCATGCTGGCCATTGTGTGACAGAAGCATTGATAGCTTTCTACTGATCAGTTGGTCCCGGTCACAGTCCCATATTAACCAAGCAGCATCCACCTCGGGTTCATGGCAATCCTGGGTGTGCACTGGCCCTTCGTGCTGGGCTGACAGACACCTAGATGATGCGACACACATCAGCATGTCCCGACTGATCCAGATCCACTGCTGATATTCAGAGTCTAGGTTGCATGTCTTCAATTGGACTTCACCTGTATCTGCTGAATCTTCCAGACACAGGTTGTGCTGGGTGTTGTGGATCATGAATGCTCTTGCCCCTGCAGGTGTTGACAGTATAACAACGTTAGATATAGACCACTTAAAAAATGATATTTTGCATGGTTGGAGCTTAACAAGGTTCCAAGTAGAGCTTCAACATGGAACAAGACAAAATGCGAGTGAGACAAAACATTTTTTTGAGCATGCAATTGATTTAAAATAACGCTTAAACTGAAACAGGCTGTTTTACAGCTGATCAAAAGTTTAGGACCACATGCCTTTAAAAGGCCATATCTGTGTAAAAATGTCAATTCATTGTCATTTTCTGTCAGGTAGTCAAACTGTCATGATGTTCTGACGGCAAAGGCAAAAAAAAACTTTCCCTTTTTGAATGTGGTTGGGTTGTTGAACTGCATAAGTCTCTCACAGCACGCCATCGCTGCTGAGGTGGGACACAGTAAGAAAGTCATTTGGAATTTCTTAGATGATCCTGAGGGTTATGGAACAAAAAAAATCAAGTGGCAAGACCCAAAGAAATGTCACAAGCACTGAACCAGAGGATCCAACTGGCTGTCCGTCAAGACACTGGACAATCCTTGACCCAAATTAAGGCTTTTACTGGTGCCAACCACAATCGCATAACCATCAGACGACATCTGAGACTGAAGGGCTTTAAAAACAAAAAACGTCTTCAAACTAAAACGTCTCTGTTTTGCACTTTGCAAGATACCACCAAACATGGGACATTGAAAGGTGGAAGAAAGTTTTACTCTGATGAGAAAAAAATTAAACCTCGATGGTGCTGATGGTTTCCAATGTTACTGACGTGACAAGCAGATCCCACCTGAGATGTTTTCAAATTTACAAAAATGGACAACAGTTCCAGACAGTAGATGCCCTTCATGCAGTTGTCTTCAGCTATGGGTGGCTGTAGCTCAGGTGGCAGAGCAGGTCAGCCACTAATCACAAGGTTGGTGGTTTGATCCCAGGCTGCCTCCTGGCTGCATGCCAAATGTCCTTGGGCAAGATACTGTGTTTGCCTACTGGTGGTGGTCAGAGGGCCCGGTGGCACCAGTGTCCGGCAGCCTCGCCTCTGTCAGTGCGCCCCAGGGCAGCTGTGGCTACAATGTATATGGGAATGACTGGATGTGTAAAGTGCTTTGGGGTCCTTAGGGACTAGTAAAGCGCTATATAAATGCAGGCCATTTATCATTTCACCACTTGGAGAAATTTTCCCACTCACTTCATAGAAACGCTTGCATCAAGCATGGCGCATCGAGTTTTTAAAGTGATCAACAATAACGCTGGAGCTACTCATTGCTGAATTCATGTTTGGAACTTTGACTTCTGTTTTGGAGGAGGGTTAGTGGTCAGTTTAACCCTCATAATGTCCTCCCGATTTCCATACAGCTTTGCTCCTCAGGGGTCAAAAATGTCCCCACTTCATTTGACTGTTTTTTAAAGTATAAAGTATAAATTGTCAATCAATTCAGTGTTACACCTTAGTTTTACTTAAGACCAACACATTAACACAAAATTTACTCAACATTTTACATTTTAGGGCCACCAGACCTTCTTTACAAAAACCACACCCTGTTTTTTAGCGAAAACAAATTGAGAAAATTAAATATTTAATTGTTTAGATAATTTTGACTATCTGACTAACTACAGAGTGCTGTATGTTGAACTTTAGTGAGAATTTTTTTTGAACCATTTAAATTTTTTAAATGGCAGCACGTAATCACACCGGTGGTCCTCAGGAGTCAAAAATGTCCCCATCTAGTTTGATTGATACTTAAATAAGACAAAATTTGGATTTTACAGCAGTAAAATTTTTGTATCTCTACAGTTCAAAAATGTAATAAGCTTTGCCCTGCACAGAGTGGATAGTGAAACAAATGGAATCATCATAATGACATTATTTCATATTTATTACTTCCCCCTCCTCATTGCTTTATTATTGTAGCTCTAGTAATAAATAATAATGTAAGGATTCTGGATCAGCACCGTGATGCCCATAGTATATACAGTATTCTGAAGAAGGTCTAAAATGTCCCTGTGTGTGCGTGCATGTGTGTTTTATTTAGATGGATTTTTTTTAATTATTACTCATGATATAACATTGTGCAGACATGGCTGGTAAGGACATGAGGAGGAAACAGCAGGAGCTGTGTGAGGCTACTAAAGGCAGGGCTATAACATTTTTCTGTCATCATTTTATTATAGATTAAGTGCAAGAGTTGTTAGGTGTGGATAATTAGATTATAGTTTATTGCAATAGCAAGTTGTGCCTTGTTCTCAGATAGACAGCAAGTGGAGAGTGATATATGAAATGATGGAAGGAAGAAGAGAAGCAAAGAGTGATTCACAGGCAGAGCCTAAATTATTTCTCACAGTTTTTTGTGTCCTTATGGTTCCAAGCGCTGTCACCAATCTTTGCATTTTGTTATTATCTCATGACACTTGTTTAATCAGCTACCATCTCTCCTGTGGACTTTTTAATGTCTACAGTCTCAGATCAACACAGCCCTGCCCTCCAGCACTATCCACAGCAACCCCTCAACAGCAACATTGTACCCATCATGTAAACCATCGGCTACGTTTGCTTTGCCTTGTTGCCCATATTAGATTCTTGATGAATGTGTGTTGTTGTTATTCAGCCTGGTTCAATGTGCCCCTTTTTAACTTTGAGCACCCGCCCCTTTAAGCCTCTCTGCACAGCCCTGCCGGGCGCTGGCGTAAACTCTCGACCGTCTCACACTTCTGTTTGATCAGTTTTCTGTTTGACGTTTATTCAGCTGTGTGAAAACCCTGGGGAACCCTCCCGAGGGAGTAATAAAGTTACATTTAATTTAATCTAATAACTTTAATCTCAGCCAAACCGATTTACTCACGAACAAATAAAACACTGAAAAAGCCAAACAAGAACATTTTTAAGTTATCAAAGTGACTTGTACATCATGTTTAACCCGAGTGGTGAAAGACCTCGGGGGTTTGAAGACGATGTGTCGGCTCAGATATTTGAAGTTTACACAGCTACATCCTCACCTGAAAATATGTTAAAAGTTTTTTGTGACCCAGAAAGAGAAATAAGAGTGATAATAAAACTAAGTAGCTGCCGTCATTGTTGGAGACTGGAATTGGCTGGGCCCGCTATGAATTCTGCCATATGGTTTTTCAATTTTGTTGTCCGGGTGGAAAATCTGGAGAAAGGTGGGATTCTCCCGGAAAAATCGGGAGGGTTGGCATGTATGGTTGTGGCAACATCACTAACCTTGTCAAACACCTCAGAGTAAATCATATCACAGAATATGAGGAGCGTATGTTGAGACTGAAGAGGAGGACAGGGACAGGTGGTGCTAGGGTGAGAGTCTCTCACGGAGTCCTTTAGTGCTGCAGGCAGGCAACGTGTTCAAATAGGCACAACTTCAGGTTTTTTATTTCTATATGATGAACTCTGCATTGTTACGTGATAAGAACAAGTAATCTGATGTCCTGTAATCATTATGACGCTATAATTTGAGATACAATAAATAAAATCCGTTTTTGTACAAAGTATCGGATCAGTATCGTCGATACCACCCTGAATATTACTTGGTATCGGATGGGAAAGGAAATCAGTGGTATCGCACATCACTAGCAAGCGCCCAGTACGCTACGACACGTAATGGGAAATTCACAGACAAACTCACGGATTCTTCCACTGACCGCTGCGGCACACCTGCACCAGGGCAAACATCCGCCTGCTATACAGGTGAAAATAGAGCAACAGGCCCGCTGAGTCCTTGATTTTATCAAAAAAAGTTGTAAAGTTGTTTTTGTAGGATGGCACATTGATTGTGTTTAAATATCAGAATCAGAATACTACCATACCTTGGTACGTCTATTCTGCAAGAGTAATTTGGTTTTACAAAAGCAGTTTTATATCTTTTTAAAAACAAGAGTGTTGCAGTGCTCGCATTTAATCAAAAGACAACTGAGTAGAAGATGCATTTTTATTAAAGAGGTTCCATTCAGTCACTCTGAGTGACGGTTGGCATGTCACTTTTGGATTCACCTCTCATCTTCATCACCCTCATCGCTTTCTTTATTGCCTTCAAGTAGGGAGTCTTGTTCTTCAGAGTCGCTGTCAGCAAATTCATCCCACCAGTGGAACTGTTTGCTTGCATTACTTTTCTCATCATCACTGTCTTCCTCTCTAAACTGTCTCCTAAATCCTCCAGGAAGCAGATCCTCCGCTGCTTCTCCTTCATCCGGGTTGGCTTCATAGTCAACCTCAGCAGCAGCAAGGTCACTTTCATCTTGATGAGCTTCATTGCGTTCCTCTTCATCGTTGCTGCTGTCAGCATTTTGATCATCATTATTATAATTGCAATAATTGTGGTCATTTTCATCATCAGCATTATTGTCATCATGTCCATCATCAGAGTTGCTGTCATCAATTTCAAAACGAATGTTGAAGAAATTATTCTGATTGATGTGATCATTGTTGTTGTTAAGCTGCTCTGGCTCCCAAAGTCTCGCAACTTCACGTGGTAAAAATATTATAACATGTTCCACACCATTTTCAAAGACGTTGTCCATATCTCCCCAGTTACCACCTTCAGCCAAGAGTGGTTGCTCTACATGAAAGTTCAGTTAGCAAAGTCACAGCTAATCAAAAGAAACTTCAACACTGCATTACGTTTCTCTTGTACAATAACAGATCAAGTTCTTACCCTCATTAGGCTGAGCATGGGCCCCATCTCCTTGTTCCATCATCTGAACTTTAAAGATCCCACAAAGACATAAGTTATTCAAGTTAAGCAGTACATTTCCCATCTGTACTGTAGGGCATGCTCAAAAATCTCACTGTAAATATCTACCATCAGCTATCAAAGTTACAGCATTAAAAGTAAGTGTCACTTATAAAGCAGTTCCCCCAAAACTCACCTTTTTTTCAAAGAAACTGCTCTATGAAAATGTCCTAGTTCAGCTGTGTGTGTATCTGCTTGTTGCTGGAGTCAAAAATATGTTTCAGTTGTAACATTTAAACCTGCACTGTAACTGTGCAATAGCTGTGATGTCATAAGAACTACCAGAGTTCCATCCCATGACTGTTCCTTAAAATTCCACCTCAGGAAGGCCAACTCTGATGGCCTTCATCAGGGCTTATGTAAGCTTACTTCAGGAGTACCAATGTAGCCACTGTACTCCAGGTACCCTATGACCCTGATGGAGGGAGGTGTTAGCCCTTTTCTAACACAAAAATCAGTATAAATCACAATATACTGATATTTAAAAAACATAACCATGCTAACAGACAGCCATTTCTAAGTAGTGATCAGTGTTGGTCAAGTTACTTGAAAAAAGTAATCAGTAACTAATTACCGATTACTCGCCCAAAAAAGTAATTAGTTACTTAGTTACTTTTAAAAAACACGATTTACAACCTGAAGAGGTGATAAAGTGATAGATCTCTCAGCCCAATTCTACTTTTTCTGCATAATCATCATACAAAATGTAATCAAATGGAAAAGTCTCTCTTTTTAAAACTTGTTTTATCAGTTTTAATCTTTTAACTTTATGCATCAAGCAAACATGTAATTATATGCAACATTCTCTGACTTGAATAAATTAGTTTAATATTTAAACTTATTTCCTGCACATTCCAGCACATAAAATAAAATATTTGTTGTGTTTACACTCAGTCTTTCAAATAGATGCAAGTAAAACACAGCAGAAAATAAATAAAGTCAAAGACTCAGCGGTCCTGTTGCTCTATTTTCACCTGTAAAGCAGGAGTAGGGTAGGCGGAGGTTTACCCTGGTGCAGGTGTGGCGCGGTCAGTGGAAGAATCCGCGACTTTCTCTGTGAGTTTCCCATTACGTCGTAGCTACTCGGTGCTTGTTTGGAAGTTTAGGGTTTTTTTTCGCTGTAAAAAGAAGTTTTCTTCCCACGCACAGCGGACACTAATGTTTTTGTCACTTTTTATGGAATCAAACTCAAAGTAAGGTCAGTACTTCCACGCTTTAAACGCTGCACGCTCATACTCTCTCTGCACTCGATATGTGATCCATTGTTGATCTGCACACAGCTGTTGTCACGAACGTCGTGCTCGCTTACGTCACTGTCATGAGACATTCTCGCAAAAAAATCACGGTTTTAGTAACGTAGTAACGCAGCGTTCCTACGGGAAAGTAACGGTAATCTAATTACCGTTTTTGCAATAGTAATCCCTTACTTTACTCGTTACTTGAAAAAAGTAATCGGATTACAGTAACGCGTTACTTGTAACGCGTTACTGTAATCCGATTACTTTTTGCCCCGATTACTTGCCCATCTCTGCACATATGTGGACGCCAGGTCCTAGGAGGTTAAGGTGCCTGGGAAGGGAAAAACTGCATTATAGGTGGCAGAAAATTCACCTCTGTTCAAGGATCATCATTCACAGTGAACATAGATGGCCTCTTTCATTCCTCTTTCAAACCATCTGTCTTCTCTGTAAAAGATGTGAACGTCAGCATCCTTGAAAGAGTGACCTTTGTCTTTTAGACAGACATGTACAGCGGAGTCTTGTCCCATCGAGGTGGCTCTTATATTTTGTGTCATGCATTATGTAGAGGTCTGAGCACTCCTCACTACACTGCACAGCGTACAGTGCGTTGTTTAGCTTGTGGTTGGGAGTTTTGTCCTTGGGATGAACCAGTTTTTGTCTAAGAGTGGCTGAAGTGCACTGGGATGTGATCCTTGGAGAAGACTCTGCTGTGTTCCTCTGATAAACCTGCTACATAAGGGATGACAGTGTTGTTCCATTTGTCATTCTGTTTCTCCCTAATTAATTGAAACCTTCTTTCCTACCCATCTTCGCTATTTTCATGAAAGCCCAATTGAGATAACCACATTTTAAGAGCTTACTTCACATGTGTGTGTTCCTTCGTTTTCCCTTCTGGCTTAGAGGGAACATTTTCTTCCTGGTGTTGCAGGTTCCTGATTACTCCAAGTTTGTGTTCCAGAGGGTGGTGGGAGCCAAAAAGGAGGTACTGGTCCGTGTGTGTGGGCTTTCGGTAAACTTCAATGTTGAGGTTTGATCTCCACTTGGCAGTGTGCATGCATGTACAGTGTGTGTATGGTGTGTAGTTCAATGTGTAGTAGCAGTGTGTGTCCATTTACCTTTGTGGTGGGGAGCCTGTCTCAGCAGCCGAAAAAAAAGCTCTAAGCTGCACTGATTCTAGTTGCTGGTGCCTTGTCTTGCGGTCTTGCGGGTTGCACACTTCGTGCTCACATGGGATCCTGGAGCCAGCCATTCCCCTGGCATATTGCCCATGGTCACACATTTCACACAGACAGCGGATCCTGGCAGTGGCTGCCTGAGGTCAGTGAGTTCTCTGATGTCGCGGGCGCCCCCCTGTTCCCACGGTCTTGCAAGTTCACGAGCAGTAATGTAGAAACTAATGGCTTATCTGTTGAAGCCGGGGCAGTCAGTGTTTATTTGTGTGTTGTTTTCTGGGAAGGCCAAGAAAGAGCTAGAACACCTAGCAGGAACTCCCTGCTCATTGACTCCCTGTAACTAAGGTTACGGACTCCCTGCTGGCTAGGCTACACGGGGCTATGTCTACCCAGGCTTGTCTAACCAATTTGGTGTTCATTTCATCCCTCTACCTGCATCACCTGTCCCATCACATGCTGGCAGGTTCTGGGGACCCTGACATTGCACCTGAGCTGCTGGCCACTTCCACTCACCTGGCTTCCCTACCCTGCCAGCTCTCCTCTTTCCACCATGCCTAAGTGGGCAAAGTGGGGATAGTGGATGCCTCACAGGCAATGGTGAAGTTTCTTGGCCCTCGGATGGCATCCACTCTCCTATCTGCGTGAGGCCAGGCCCATCCTCCTGCAACCCCTCCCAGCACCTGCCCTCCAGCAGGAGCCAGTAGAGGGCGACTATCAGGAGGAGGATACTGACTCTGGGGTCCACTTCCCCGACATGCCCATCGTCCACAAGTTGGACCACACATACAGCCCAACGGTCACACTTGTACTTGGCACCTTGTTAAGATCCAACCATGCAAAATATTGTTTGTTTGTTTTGGGTTTTTTGCCATTTTTCAAGTGGTCTTCAACTTTTGATCGGGACTGTATATATTATATTAAGTATTAATAAAATCATTTCAAAATGTGTTTGAATAACAAGGTTATTTACCAGACAGGAGCAGCAACAGTAAGATCCTGGCATCAAACATATCTGAAAAAGACAGAGTAAGGGGATTCTTTCAGAACACTCAATAGAAGCTGTACAATATAATGCCAAGTGCAGCAATATCATCCTGTTGATATCAAACATACATTGACTATATATCTATTTATTATCAGTACATTTCTTTTATATGCCCATTATTTCATCTCTTTTATTCCTTATCTTGCACTTTTAATCTTTTGTGCTACTGACAGGAGGGTTACATTTTGTATTCTATTGTATTCTATTCTGATTACAAGACTATACTAACTATGTTTTTTATACATGTTTACATGCAGATAAGAGAGAGCCAGCACAGTGACAGATTTATTCTGGTCAACCAAGAGGAAAGTGAGCACACATCCAAAGAACCAGCAGTACATAGAGAATAGTGGTGTATGTTATTTCCACAGCCAGTAAAAAAAATAGTTGTATAGTGTTCATGTTGTTTCAAAACACCTTTCGTGCTTGACTGACATATTTCAGCTTGTAGGTGTCACCAGAATCATCATAAAACTATATGAATAAAACATTTCAAATAATATTTATTCTTTTAATAGGCAACCATATAATGTATGGGTCAGAGAGACAAAGTTTAGACCATGTGCCAAGATTACCCACTGGACCAAACGTACTGATGAAGCAATACAACTGTTCAGTCTAAAAGCATTGCTTTCATCCATGCAACTTTGAAGAGTGTCAGCTGTGTCAGAAGTCACTTCTCTGTCTGGCTCACAGTGAACAAATCTCATTGTAAAGACCTATTTGAACAAGCATGTGATGAGCCAGTCAACTCCAGATATATACCTTGCATATAAATATAATATGGTGAGAAAAAAACAACTTAAACATAAAAAATCGCAAAGAAAGAACAATACAGTATCCACATCTTCACCAAAGAGTAAAACAGTGAAATGTGGAGTATTAAACATTAGGTCTCTCTCCTCCAAGTCTCTGTTTGTACATGAGTTGATAATTGATGAACAAATTGATTTACTCTGCCTTACAGAAACCTGGTTGCAGCAGGAGGATTATGTTAGTTTAAATGAATCAACACCCCCGAGTCATTCTACCTACCAGAAACCTCGAAGCACAGGCCGAGGGGTCGGTGTGGC
This sequence comes from Aulonocara stuartgranti, assembly GCF_965226115.1. Classification (NCBI taxonomy): domain Eukaryota; kingdom Metazoa; phylum Chordata; class Actinopteri; order Cichliformes; family Cichlidae; genus Aulonocara; species Aulonocara stuartgranti. The sequence goes on from NC_138939.1 coordinate 42,418,548, forward strand.
AGCAGTTTTCCACACCAGCCTATTAATCAACCAAAGACCCAGACACTTTTAATTCATTTGAAAGCCTGATGCCTTGCCCACCCTAGGTGGAAAACTCAAAAATCTGTCTTATTTGTAATCATCTATCATCCACCTGGGCCTGACAGAGAGTTTTGGTCTGATTTCTCAGCATTTTTATCTGATTTAGTGCTCAGCTCAGATAAAATCATTATTGTGTGATGTTAACATCCATGTAGATGCTAAAATCACGGCATTTAATCTCTTATTAGACTCTGTTGGCTTCTTTCAAAATGTAAAAGAACCCACCCACCACTCACTAATCACACTCTGGATATTGCTTTACTGTTGCCAGAGTGCTGCTCATAGGGGGTCATATGATTGGATTTTCTCTGCATGTATTATTGTAGTGTATACCTTACAATATAAAGCGCCTTGAGGTGACTTTTGTTGTGATTTGGCGCTGTATAAATAAAATAAAATTGAATATAAATCTCCATAATGTGTTTCTAATATTACTGACCACTCAAAGCACTTTTAGAGTACAAGTCACATTCTAACCATACATTTGAATATTAGGTCAGTTTTATGATTGTTACATACAATTTTTCAGCTGGTATGATTAATGATTATGAAGGCCGGAGAAACCTGCGGTCAGCTGAGGATGAAAAAGTCACCTGGTTGTGACAAAACATTTCTCCTTCTCAAAATGCAATCAACTTTCTGGGAATGTGTTCAAAGACATTTATATGGGATGTGGCACTGATAAGCTTCAGTCTGACTCATTATCACTGCTGATTTTCAAAAGGTTCAGCAGCTAACCTCTCACCATCATCCTAATTTAAGGGCTTAAAATCATTATTAGTACTAATCATTCATTTTATCCATAACATATGTTTAATGTCTTTATCCCTCTTCCCTTTTTAATTACTTCTATCAGACTACCCCAAGTATTTTGTTTCTTAGTGCTGTTTGACTGCAAAGACGTCTTATTTTCAGCACACCTTTGGATCACTTGCACAGATGTAATACTTATTTTGTTTCTGATGAAACATGTCCCTCTCTTCAGAACTAGTCTGTGGCACAAAAAGAAATGTTTTGTTTTTTGGGGTTTTTTTGCAAACGGCATGAAACAAACTGTGAAACAACTTTCCCCTTCATAGAAACCTGCTGGTTACACTTACGTAAATCACAAGAAACCGTCTATATTTACTGATAGTGTACTTACTTTTTGATGCTCCAGCTCTGGCAGAAGAAAGGAGAGAGTATCTGTGTGCTATGCAGGCAGAAGGCTAAAAATGAGACTTTCCAAAGTGAATGGGGAGGAGACTGTCCAATGTTTCATTACTCCGCCTTCTTTTTCTGAACGCTGATTGCGTTAAAGCCCATAAACAGAAACACTGTGATATTTTGTTGAATTATTAAACAGAACTACTATGTGAAGCTGAAGCCGGTTGCTGTTCTGCTATAACTCAGTCATGCTGTCCTGTTAATCTTTGATATCAATATGAAACTCATTCTCACAAAAGTGCTGCAAAGTCTTTGAACCAAAGTTCAGACGGTTGCATTTCAGGTCTTTGACCCTGTTGCATAGTTACTATTTATATGACCTCGTTGCAACCTTGGTTTTTCTGTTTGTAAAGGTACATGACTCATTGGTCAAACGCCTGCGGGCTAACTGCTGGCTGTAAAAAGATTCATTTTTATAGCACACTTGTGGAGAGGTGAATAACCTCTGTGTCAAGAAAGAAAAGCACATCTTGTTGTGTATATAAAAAGATTCTGGAAGGTATATTAATGGGTGTTTCTCCCCTTTTCACTCGTGTTTATACTCTGCATTTAATCATTAATTATTCATCTCTGGCTCTCCTCCACGGCAGGTCTTTTGTCTTGTCTTCCTCCCCCCAGCAGATGGCTGCCTCTTTCCTAAGCCTGCTTCCCACTGACGATGTGCTTCCTCATAGGGAAATGGAATTAGATTGATTCTTGGGGTTTTCTACATTTTCTTTGTATAATTTGTAGGATTACAAGTGGTTTGAGGAGATTGTTGTTGTGATTTGGTGCTATATAAATAAAACTGAATTGAGTTGTATGTGAGGCCTGGCACTGAGGAGAAAATGACTTGCACTGTTTGAGAGAACGAGCTGGAAAGGATGTGCAGCAGATTAAGGATAGAGATCAAAATGTGCTTAGAGGTGAAGAGCATGTGTTCAGATATGAGAGTACTTTGATGAACTGAAAGAGAGGAGGACAGATGGAGCACAGCTCCTGAATCAGGAAGAGCAGAGGATTAGTAAGGAGGAAGGGAGGGAAACTATAGACTACAATGTCAGTAGAAGCACGACAGAATACATGTATGTGAATTAGAGAGAGAGATACAGGTTTTCCACCTGAATATGTAACATGAAAGGTGACTGTTGTAAAGATCCAGATTTTAGCACATCCCAGCACACCCACTCACTTCACCAGATGCACCTTGTTTACTTCTCTCCCCTTTGATTGGGTGTGGTGCTTGTCCTTAATTGCACTCACCTGTCACACATTATATAAGGACTGCATTCACTTTTGGCTCACTCTTTCTTCACTCCCACACGGGGCGGCAGCAGAGCATTGGCAGTCCATGTGTGTCTTTCCTTTATTGATTTGGGAATAAAAGGAGAACCCTGTGAACGATTAGATGACTGCTTATTCTCATTCTAATCGGATGAGCCCATGATGCTGATTACTTAAACCCTAAGCCTTCCTTCCTTCCTAACAGTGAGAGTGAAGACAGATGAGTTTAAATATCTAAGTTATAAGGAAGTCAAATTTAATTTATATTGCACTTTTCACAGAAAATTAATAAATCACAAAGTGCTTCACAATAAAACATTTGTTTGGTTGATATATGGATTGGAGACAGTGGCACTGAGCTGAGCATGCTCAGATGATGGACAGAATTAGAAATGAGTCCATCAGAGTGACAGCTCAGAGTCAGAGAGGCTGAGATGGTTTGGTGCAGAGGAAGGAGGGTGAACAAAGGATGATGAAGAGGGAGACCTCAGCAGAGGTTTATGGGTGTAGTGAGGGAGTGCATGCAGATGGTTGGTGTGACAGAAGATGCTGGAATAGTGTGAGATGGAGCAGATGATCCGTTGTGGCCATTTTGGTTGCGTCCACATATGTTAATCTATTTTATTTTAAACAAATGCAACACTCCACGGCTGCAGGATGTACTGTAGGTGGAATCCCTTCTCTACACTTGCTATAGTACATGGCACTTTAAACAGCACATGTCCAAGTCTCATTGAGGTGTAATGTGCTCCTTAGCGGATACTCAAACTGCATCTTCTGTTTGTAGTATAGTTCGACTGGATTCTTGTTTTGTCCATCCTAATTGTGTTTACCACTTTTCCTTTATGTAAATCATATATGCTTTCCCATTATGCCCAATAATTACACCTTTAACATTTCTTTGGCTGTTACTTGTTATAATTCTGTCCACAACTTTGTTTCAGTTTTTCATGGACAGTTTAATATTTCCTCACTGCTTTAGTGTGGTTGTCAGTTCAGTTCTTCTGAGGCTTGTAACTAGGGATGGGTACCGGTGACATAAACGGTAGTAACCAGACCGAAAAGCAGCGCACATTTCGGTGCTTTTTTTCCTGAGCTGTGATACACTTCTAGCCAATCATTTTACGTTTCCGAGGATAGTAGGCGGGTCCAGGTACGTACGTTCTTTTATGCAGAGCTACAGATTAAAAATGCCCAAGGTGAAGCGGTCAAAAGTCTGGCTGTACTTCACAGCAAAATATGCAAACTCAGCAGCAACAAGTGCTTTAAGCTGATACTGTGATACTGTCAAAGGAGGCAACACCTCGAATCTGATGAAACACCTGGCGACGCATAGCGTTTTGTTAAAAGCCCAGAAATGCCCCGTATTTGATAGCTTGCTGCGAGACCTCACACCGAGCACATCTACTGCGGGTGTGGTGCCTGTTATCGGACCCGGAGCAACATCCCCAAAAAACCTGAAGAGGAGCGTCCTGGCCCCTAGCCCTGCCAGTGTAGCAGAAATGATGAGGATGATGATGCAGCAGCAGCCGTTCTTCTCTGCGTGAGTAGCTTAATGTTGTTCATGTGTAATTTACGTTGAGTAGGCTAACCACGTTATTACATTAATGCATGTAAGGTGAACTAGCAAACATCATCATAGCTACATGCGGCTGTCTTCTTGTTTGATGGCAGATGCTCCCTTCACCCTGGCCAAAAAGGCTAAAATGACCAAAGAAAAAGTGGAAAACAGCTAAACATGAGAGGTTTTTGGACCAATTTTGTGTTCTCCATTCTTTAAGCACCGGCACCGTTTCAAAAGTACCGATTTGGCACCGGTATCGGATAAAACCTAAACGATACCCATCCCTACTTGTAACTTTATCGCAAACACATCTGGGCTTTGTCTTGATGTATGTTCAGTTATTCAGGTAAGTAAATCCCAAAAAGTAGACCTGCTCAATTTATCTTCTGTCCAAGTATTTCGATGTGACCTGAACATCAACAGAATGTTAAACAAAGGCTTAACACAGACCCACAGCTGTCAAATACAATTAAATCTTTATTATCCAAATCTGAATACATTTGTTCTCCAGAGCTAGATTATATCACTCAAGATGTTTATCATGTTCAAGTCGTACTCAGGAAAGGAAAAAAAGACTATGAAGTTTTCCAAGTGTAGTCAACTGTCTGAATGCAAAACTCAAAAGCTCCTCCTTGTTTTTAGCGTGTAATGTGCCTTTATGGCATTATATAAAACAAAGCAGAGGTGCTCTCATGTTCGAGTGAGCTGTTGAAAGGATCTAAACCCTTCGAACACCTCAACATCTTCTCACTAACACAGCAGAATGCACCTGAATACATTTGTGATGGACTGACAACTGAAGTACAAAGCCATCTCAGTCCTGTGAGTGCCATTTATCCCACAATCACTGTGTTGTCATCTGGAAACTCGTAGTAAGGTACCTCCAGGTTGAGGGGGGCGGGGCCTTTCCTGATGCGGCCAGAGGCATCATAGTGCGAGCCGTGGCAGGGGCAATAGTAGCCACCGTATTCGCCGGCATTGGCGATGGGTACACATCCCAGATGTGTGCACACTCCCAGCACGATGACCCAGCTGGGGTTGATGACTCTGTCCTTATCATGCTGAGGGTCTCGCAGCTCTGTGAGGCTGACAGCAGCCTCGGTAGCAATTTCCTTCTCTGTGCGGTGACGAACAAACAGTGGTTTGCCTCGCCACTTGAAAGTCATGTTCTTGCCTTCAGGGATGTCACTCAGTTTGATTTCTATCTTGGACATAGCCAAGACATCAGCTGAGGCACTCATGGAAGAAACAAACTGAGTGACCACCGTCTTGGCAGCGTAGACGCTCACCACCGCTGTCGCCCCAGTAACCAGGTAAGAGAAGGTTCTCCTGGATTCACTGCTGTCCTGAGATGACTTGCTGGGGTCAAGCACCTCTGGACGCCTGTAGTCAGAAAAGTCTGGTACTCTGATGTCTGTATGAGCAAATCTGACTCCTGCAGATCCTGCAAAAACAGTAGCTGGAAGTTAGACTACTGGGATTAAATAGAGTAAAGATTCATCACCAATGAATGGTGCCCAAACTATTAATTCAAAGCAAATTAAACGAAACTAGAGACTACTAAATGATTTTCTAAACAGATCTGCCTCTCCAGTGAGCTGCGAACGAGTTCAAGGACCACCACAACAGTGTCCTTACCAGCTTTTGCCCAGCAGTTAAAGAGGAAGACTGACTCCCTGACGGTGGCCAGGAAGCTTCAGCTTACACATCAGGGTGAGACATTCAGAAAGAAAGTAGCGTCTTTATTATCATGTTTTTCCTTGGCATACATGTGCTGCACCAAACACATCTGAAAACATTTGTTCTCCAGTGACTGGCTGGATATAATTGATGAAACAGATAATATGATAGCAGACCACCTCTACTGCAAACAAAGAGTTACACAGTTTTTTTCTTAGCCTCAACAGCTTGAAAAAAATGCAACTGGGCTTTAAAGTTTCCAGCTTTAAATTAGTGGATCCTTTGTCTAAATTAAGTAGTATACTGCATTTATTGGTTTGTTTGTTTCCTTTAAAATGCAACTTCTGCAAATATAAAAATGTTTATTTAAGAAACACATGTGAAACACAAACACGATTTTGATATTCTTACTAACAAGGATAAGGCAGTAACATTCAATATAATTCAGAAGTTACAAGGCTGCAAGGTTAAAAAAATCACTCAAAATACATCTGATCACCTACACTACAAAAGCACGTGACATTTATGAGTGCCAATGCAAGAGCACACTTATTATTCGTCAGATTTATTCTTATTCTCCATCTTCAGCCTCACATTTCATACTTGAAATGTGCAATTCACTTGTATTTTTATTTTTATTCCTATTTATTCTATTTATCCCCTTTGTATATTTTATTTATATTTGTCTCTTCATTTATATGTGTGTGTGTGTGTGTGTGTGTGTGTATATATATATAATATTCTGTAACTCTGTAACTTCTGTCGGTGCTGTGCTTTTTGGAAATCGAATTTCCCAGAGGAACCCACCCGAGGGATTAATAAAGTTCTATCTTATCTTATCTTTGCTGTGACACTCGCCTCGCAGCTTTGACACAATCCCCACAACTTATATCATTTCGAGCAGCTCAATTGGGATGGTGTGCTATTACTTTTGGTGGTGACTCGTCGCCTGATTATTATTAGCATATTATTACTACTTAATTCTACTCATGTTACTTTAGATGGCTATAAAATGAGATGATTTTATAAGCCTCTGCGCTTCTTGTCAGTTTAGCTTTGACTTCAAATTGGGCAGATGGACCTTTGAGTCCTTGGGTCAAGTAAGCTCAGAGTGAAGAGCAAGTTTAGACAGTGCTACCTTCTTATCACTTCAACTGACTGTTACCAGAGGGGGAAAACCCAACCGCTCAACTTTTCTATGTGGAGAGCACAGTGAAGAGTAGGGAACAGACAGGTGAGCCTCATGTAAAAACATGCTGTACTATGTATTAGAACTACACTCTTCAAATTAGTAGTCCCAGGGCTGGTAGTCAGGTATGGAGCAAAAAAAATACGATTACTTGATTTAGTGCAACGATAAGTTCCTGTGTCTGGAGTTTTGTCTGCGACCTAAGAGGAGAAACGCACATACAGAGCAGGAGACGTATCGCATACTGGGTGGCACTGAACGGACCCCAACAACGCTCACGCCACGCACACTGCGGTACTTAACAGAGCCTCTAAAAAAGGTTTTGTATCAGATATTTAGAGCCCTGAGATGATGTCGTCAGTCCTGATTATCTAACACTAACGTAACGCTCACGTCAGCTGTAGCCTCCTTTTAGCCCCAAAGGCTAACTGCCTGTATAAGAAAGCTAACAGCAGCCGACTGTATAAACGTAAGAGGGAAAACCTCCTACTGACAAATATATCAGGATATAGACAGTCCGCGGGATCCGACGTTAAAGTTAAATGTGCTTTTTCTAAACAAAAGGCTAACATTACCAGTTCAGATAATGCTAAAATTCAATGACAACTTACCATTGATGCTAACTGTCACAGCAGGGCCTGTCTTTGGGCTTTGACCGTTTAGCGACTCGCGACACAAAAACTGTTTCTTCGGGTTCAACAGAATATTCTCTCCCTTTACAACAACCCCGGGTACAAGAGCTTTCAGAGGCCCCGCAACTGCGAAAGCGGTGGCCTGCATGTAAGGGGAAAACACCCCTGAGCGGGCAGCTATAGACATCATGTTTAACCGCTGCAGTAACGACCTTGTGTCGCTCGACTGCGCACCCCTCGATCTGGCGGAACTCAGTGCGTACTTACGTAACATGTAACAGTTACGTACGTATACGTAAACGTGACCAAAGCCCTTTCATTTAAGGTGAACAATGAACATTTACAGCACAGGTGACAATAGTACAGACATTCTGTATTTACAGATACTTGTGTTAAAAATTACTAAAAGCTGAAGTACCGATTCAGCTTCTTTTCTCAAGTAAAGGTTAAAAAATACAGGCTCTGAAATGTACTCAAAAGTAAAAAGTTGCTCCTTGAAGGACGAGTCTACCATCTATTTTTACACAGAGGAAAATTAATCGTGTGCTATTTTAATATTTTAATAGTAATACACGAGAATAAAAATGTTATTCCATTTGAAATTCTAACGAATCTGCTCAGCTTGTTATGTAGGACACATGTAGTGACAAAGACATGTAAAAATGAACTATTTTCTGTTGCCCACCTGGTAGAGGGTGACTTTGCCTCCACACCTAAACAGGAATATGTGAACAGTCAGGTCTTTAAGTCACCAGATGTTTCACAAGATATCTTGGCTGATTTCCATTTCCTACATTTTCAGTATAGTGGATATTTTCTTTATACTAGACCTATGCAGTTAGCATGAAGGTGGAATTCAATGAATGAATCTAAGCATCGTCAGCTTAACTACAAATTAATCTACGACACTTGATGTGACCCAACACTGACCATGAGCATCACAGCCACAGTCCAACACAGTGCCCTACTGTGAAATCACCACAGTACTACCAGCTAACCAATTTATCATCTACTAAACTACTGAATATTTTCATGCAACATTTTAATAACGCAACATTGTTTTGCAGGATGTTTCCCGATATGAAAATACATAATTTATCAAAACACATCATACACAGATCCAGTATGTGATTAAAAATGAACTACCTTTAAATCTAATTGCACCTCTACCTCTCCTGTCCCGTCTTTCTGAGATGCTGTCTTTCTCCTCCTCTGAGAAAAGCTATTCCACATTTTTTTCTCTCCCTAAATACAGTAGCTGGACATTTAGCTGGCAACACATTGTGTGATAAACTGCACACACAGTTGTATGTTAGCTGATGTCTGTTACCTAATAGAGATGTTGCATTTGAAATTACCTGACAGTTAAAAAACTTTACTCCCTTTATACTCACTCCTCAGAAGCGCTAGCGAAATGCCTAAATATCAAGGCTACACTGGATTGAATAGTATGTTGCTTTTAATAGAAAAACACCATACAGGACAGTGTGACTGCAATAAAGAAGAAGAAACAATAGAACGTGTTTTAATGCACTGTCAGAAATATGATGCTGAAAGAAGACAATTGATCAAAAAGCTGGGTGATATGAAAGTGAAACTGGACTTGGTTGATTTATTTCATAAGAACTTGAGAAGTGAAAGTTATCAGGCCATATTTTGCTTTTTAACCCTGTAAGACCCAACCCATCAAAAATAGCCAGAAATTCTTTTTTCTTTTTTAACTGAGATGTTTAATAATCCTAATAACAAAATCCACTTTTTCTTTGGTATATCATGTTGTGTATAATATGTTTTTATTATATATTTTTTGTTTTGCATTTGATACATTGGGCGTTTTGGCAACTTTTTGTTAGCAACAATGTTAATTTTAGACAAAAACAAAGAGTTTTGTCCATAACATTTTATGGACAAATTATGGCAAGTATTGATCATGTTGATGAGATGGAGGTCTCAGAAACTCGTGTATCAAATATGACACAGAGGGCATTATAGGGTTAAGGCGGACTAATTTGTTTGGAAGGATTTGAATGTTTGTTTGTTTTTTTATCCTTTTGTGGACGTTTCGGTCCACACTCCACACCAGTTGGTGGCGGTAGTGCACCATTTTGCTGTTTGTCAACCGCCAATAAATATTATAAAGAAGAAGAGGAGGAAGTCGAAGAAGAAGAAACAAATATGGCGGCTTCCTGTGGGTCAAAACGGCGACAAACTGAGGAAGTTTTTCATTCTGTGAACTTGACACTTTGAGCCGACGCTGCTTTCAGTATGTGGACGAGCGCCAAGACAATAAGAGCTTCTGTGGAATCGCTGAAGCGCTGTCAGCGTTGCTGTATGGGGACAGTATGGAGGGGCGACACTGACCGCGGGCAGCGACAGCTATGTAGAGTCCTGTCATCGGCATCAAAACCCAAATGGAGGCTCCTGTTTTTTGGCACTGATCACTTCGCTGTGGAATCTCTCAAACTTCTCACATCCTGCAGGTGCGTGTCCCACACAAGCCGCTTACAGGCGTGCACACGGGGTTTCACACTGCAACGTGTTACATATCATGTCACATATCATACACACAGAGGAGGATTTTTTTTTTTTTGCAATATTATTGCAATAGTTTGCAATAATATTGTAATGTATTTTTTTATTGAAATTAATCTTAATTAATTTGTTGAAATTGTTTCCTCTTCAGACACAGCAGTTTAACCTGCCAGAAATCGTCCTCTTGCCTAACGTGCTATTTAACTTAAAATGTAATACGAAATAAGCTCCAAATGTATTAGCACAGAGTGCCGTCAGTTTTATTAAATAATAAATGCAGTAGATTCTGAAGAAAATGGCCTGTGAAGATTTTTTTCAGCTTTTTTTTTTTTTTATATCCACATCTCTAAATTTACAGACAGGAACTGTGTTGTGCCACAAAGTGATCGTCAGCTTTTTGCAAAACAACGTTTATGTATCATTTATGTATGACTGTAAAACTCTTATTGACATTAAAAAATGACCAGATAGATTATAACGTAGAAAACAGGGTATGCAATACCTCAGGTAATTTATTTATTTTTAATGTAACCTCTTTGTAAATCCTATTGACTGCTGACTTTTTAAGAATATAAGCAAAGATATTAAACAGAAAACACACATCTGAAATCACCTTTGGCACAACCAAGGAAACGGCTCTTTTACATTTACTGAGATCAGTAGCAGACTTGGCGTTTCAGAGTGAACATAAGTCATCTCTAGCATGTTTTACACCGTAATGGACTACAGTTTCTGTGCTATGCAGTGCAAACACAACCAGAGTTCATACATAAGGCACACGGGATTATAAGGGGCTCTGTCGACTTTCAGAAAAATCAAAGGATTGATTTAAGTGCGCCGTATTTTCCAAACAACACGGTAATAACGACGGCCCGCTAGCATGCTCTACCAAAAATAGTGCTTTGTTGTGTGTCTGACGGAGGAAAGCTAAACCAGTTCCACACCACTGAAGTTGCAGCATTTTTACAAACCAGTTCAGGTTCATCTGTTTACAAAAAAATTGTAAATGTAAAATAATAAAATCAATATTCTTCTGTAGCAATAACAAAGTATAACATAAATTATTCTGTAGCAATTACACAAGAATATCCAGTAATGTCCCTGCCTACAATTAAACACATTCTCTTACTGAAAATCATCTGCTGTGGCAAATGGGTGCAAGCCTTTGACCACAAACGTAGTCACTGCTCGGTGACATTCGTCTGGCCTGAAAGGAGACGCTACCGGTAGACTGCAGCGAGGACTGCCAGCATCTGAGCCAGACTCTGTCTGTGTCTCTGATTGTGGTTATCTAAATGCACAGTAATAGCAGGTTTGTAATAAGGCAGATCGCACTAACATAATATGCACTGTTAGTTGATTATTTATTTACCTGCCGTATGAACGGGAGAGGACGTGTTTCCTGTTTCAGACAGTTGTCTTCAAATCTCAGTAGCTGATCAGTTTTTTAAAAAAAATCCTCAGATTTGCTCCTGTGGCACCAACAATCAAAGTCACTTTCTTTCCCAATGCATTGCCCTTTGCTCACTTTTAATTTCAGCACGTTGTCTTGAACTACAAGTGTACATTCACTGAATTGTAGCAATGTCAGTGGTTGAGTGGTGAAGTTCAGTATTTGTATCATACTCATTGATCAGTGAGTGTACATAAACACACAGGTTACATACAAATGGAGCTTTTCTGTGAACTTCTGTGAGAAACAGTCCTTGCATAAAATACTAAAATACTATTATCACTTTCAAACAAGTCAAAGTTCTTGTGAGAAAAGCGCCACCTCTTGGTAATACTCTGTAACTGAATGATAGTGGCTTCGTAATAGTTGACACATCCCACAGGGAGGACCAGGCAGCAGTTCTTGCTGGCTTTATCTGTATGTGCAATTCCAGTGTCCTATGTACATTTAAACATTTAGAGAGGGCAGGGCTGCAACTATTCATTGAGTATTTACAATAATTCAATTATAAAAACTCTGGACACATTCTTCGCTTAATGCACGGCTCTGTACTGCGCCATTGTCACCATGAAAACAAGACATTGCACACTTTTGTGACTAAAAACAGACCTGCAATAGAAACTTATTTAGGAGAAGTGTGTGAATAAAATCTACATGGGCGAGTAAAACTCTTACAAAACCCTGAAAGACAGAGTGAAGGTAATTTTTTATGCCTTAATTTAGATTGCATACATATTTTATGTTATTTGACTTTGATCTTAGACTGTACTTTAGTGTATTTATATAATTTTGCATTTAAGAAATGTTTGTCTTTACATACAATCAGTGGGCTTGGTTATTTTTTGACAAATGGAACAAAAAACATTCCACTTTCTAAAACGGAAACTAATGAGCACTTGAAAGATCTTTATTTTTTCTCTTTTGAATATTTATCAATGCTCATTAATAAGACACAAGTACTAATTGATGGAATAGATTACTAAAAGAATCGTTAGCTTGCAGGAAATAGATGAGGGCTTCATTGACACAGAACTGTGTTGTAGTTTAATTCCAGACTCCATGATCAGAAATCTCACTGCATACATTGTTCACAAACACAAAGTCAATAAAAGTGAGGAAATGAATACAATCAGTTTAATGCTCTATTTTCCACTTTGATTTCCTGGTAAAATGGAGCCTTTAGTATCTGGTATTGACTTTAAAACATATTTTTGTCCTAGAGAGTTGAATACACTGCTGGCGTGCTACAGTTATTAGTTTGTTTTTTTTATACTTAACCCTTCCTTTTGTGTTGTAGGGGCACCAGTGAAGGGATAGTGGAGACCCTTGAAGTTGTTACCTTGGCTGGTGATGTTCCAGTGAAGAGGTTTGCTCAAGAGAACCACCTTCCGCTACACAGTTGGCCCCCTGATGATGTGAATGGACGGTTTGATGTTGGTGTGGTCGTGTCTTTTGGCTGCCTACTTCCTGAGAGACTAATCAGCAAGTTTCCATAGTGAGCATTTATCGTTGATCAACTAATCGTTAAAACCTGGGGACTGGTGCCGTGCTGTGGTTTGACTATGATCTCACGGTCTCTGAAATGTTGTGACAATGTCCTCAGTACCCAGGGCTGCCTCTTATAGCTCTCACCCTGGGTCTTTCAAGGGTGGGTTAATTGTTGTAATCAGATTTTTCTTTTCTGTTTTAAGAATCCGTTTAACATCTCAGTAAACTCATGCAAATGCACTGGGAAGAGAAAATAAAACAAAATAGGTGATACTGTGGAGAGACACATAAATACAGTGTACATATGATGGGTGACAAATTAAAAGAAAAGGCTGAACCCTTGGCCCTGTCACTGAGAGGTCCAATTAGCACTTTCTGCTGACATCCACAAAGAGAAAATGAATGAATATCTAGATTAGTGATACCCCCCAAAATCAAGGAAATATATGACTTTCTCTTGTATTTTGATTAGAGTGAAGATTTAAGATTGGATAGGTCCCCTGGGTTGTTTTTTTTTTGGGGGGGGGGGGGGGGGGGATGGCTGATCTAGATGAATGGTGTCATTAGAGTTTAAGAGAGTTTGAGTTTTAAGTCTCTCTAAGGCAGTCCTTCCCAGAGTGTGGGACCCGCCCCCTGGGGGGGGCACAGAGCCATTGCAGGGGGGGCGCGGTATGAAAAGGGGGGGGGAACAATAACGCTTGGACACTGATAGCACGGGGCGCCCACACAAACGCAAAGCAGGAGATGAAGCATCGCTGAATATGTTTCCAAACCAACTTCATTCTAAGACAAAGACTAGAAAATCTGGTGAAGCAAATCTGCCCTTTGGCTTCACCTGCACAGGTGCTGAGGTCGGTCTCCCTGCAGGGTTGGTTTCCCCTGCATCGGGAGCAGCGCTGGGCTGTTTAAATCAGGGACTAACAGGATCCCACATTCTTGATTTTTAGTTCAAACTAGAGCTGGGCGATAGAACGATAACGATATGTATCGCGATATAACTTTTACTCGATAGAGAAATTAAGCTATCGCGATAGACCTCGCCGCTCTTGTCCTCAAAAAAAAAAAAAAAAAAAAAAAAGGTCAGCCAATCCAAATTAAGTAGCGCAGAGCCGAACCAATCACAGCCGCAGCGTCACGTCGCGTGACTTGTTACGTACAGCACAAGTGCCAAGCCACACGTGTGTTTGTTTGGGAAGCAGCCAGCGGGTAATGGAGGAAATGAGTGTGCCGACTAGAAAAATCAACCGAGCGTGACCGAAGAGAAAACAGATGATGGTTTCAATGCCGGAGAGATTGTCGAACGGAAGAGCCAAAGAGGTTCCGTAGTGTGAAGGTATTTCGGCTATTTCAAGTCTGACAAAAAACAGAGTAGCGTGCACTGTAAATTGTGCCGAAAGCAAGTCTGGAAATACAATAAACTGGTGCATGCGTCACACTGTGCGCCACGTTATTGTTTCGGTGAAATGAATTTCTACAATACTGTTACTGTTAATTCTACTCTCTGCAGTGTTTAAATGCTTACATATACACACAGTTACTGTCCGTCCACACATACGACTCTGTTCTGCTTCTATGCCCCAGCTTTGTTTACTTTTTCCCACCGAGGCTTCTAGACTTCTGATTGGCCAACATTTCTGCACGGTTAGGAATCTAGCGCCACCTGCTGCTTTGGCATGTTCATAGCAGCGTTTTCCTTCATTTCTGCCTTTATGTGTGGACGGGATTATTTTTTAAAACGAAAACAGAAAATCTCCGTTTTCAAAAATACCCGTGTACGTGTGGACGTAGCCTCAGTCTCTGACTGGAAGCGCTAATTCGTCATTCGGCTTTTGTCAGACTAAAGTAACTGTTAAAACTGTTTGAAAAGCTAAGCTATACAACAAGGAGAGATTGAGAATTTCCTTTTAGTTCTCAGTTTGTTTGATACTGACAAAAGTTAGTCAGTTTTGTCTGTTCTTCTGTAAAACAAACTAAGATTTATTTTTAGAATTAATATTTTGTTTCTAAGTGGAATTGACAATTTAGTCTGTTTCGTTTGTTCTATTTTGAAACTTAAACGCTTTAGCGGCTGCCTTTTGTGTAGTTTGCAATATTTGCCTTTATTTATCTGAAAAAGTCTCATGTTCCTTAAGTACATCTACCCTGTTGAACTTATTATGGGAAATAAATATTTAAATAAAAACAAGCTGCTGATTATTTCACATTTTACTTGTGAGCAACGGCACATTTAAATCTTACAAATATAGTTATTTGGCTTATATCGTGATAGATATCGTTATCGCCTGAAATGAAAAAAACATATCGTGATATGAAAAAATCTCATATCGCCCAGCTCTAGTTCAAACACTTCTCATAATGACTAACTGCTCCTGACATGTTGGAGATGTGAGCTCTTTATACAGTAAAGTTACAGCAGGATACAAATAACATCAGGCTGATCCTGCCACGATTTGTTCCCTCGGTTCAAATCACAGACAAACAGGATCCCACAGCTGTTTATGTTTTTGAACACATTTTGCACAGAGAGGCATTTTTTGAAAAATGTATTGATGCAATGTTGAACATTATTACACAGGAAAAAACAACTACAGTAAAATAATGACAGCGTGACGCCTCTGCCTTTGTAAACAGAGGGACAGTAACTGCGTGTAAAACCTGCAGACAGTCAGATTAACAGTATTTCGTCTCTATCATTCTGCAATTCATCTCATGTAAACAATAACGTGGCCACAGCGTGACGTGAAAAAGGCATATACCTTTGATGCTGCGTGACCAACTCTGTATTCCTCGTCCACACGGAAACGCAAAAAAGGAGTTTTAAAAAATCTCCGTTTTCGGAGATTCGAAATGCCGTTTACGTGGACGAAACAGCTGCGTGTTCAAAATCACCCGTGTAGGTGCGGACGCAGCGTAAACGAGTTAGTAGTTTATTTTATTACTACCTGTAATTTATTGCTGTTTACTTGTATTTGCTTAACTGTTTACTAAATGTTTGAGGTGTGAAATAAACCAAAATATGGGCGCGTGTGGTTGGAGGATGTGTGTGTGCGTGCCGGGAAGAGGGGGGGGCGCAAATATTTTTCTTGTAAAACAAAGGGGGGCCCAGCAAAATAAGTTTGGGAACCACTGCTCTAAGGCACAGTCAAGCCCATAATTATTCACACCCCTGGCACATTTTGACTTGAAGTTACTTTTATTTAACAAGTGAGGTTTTTTGTTGTTGTTTTTTTCGTTTGTATTTGGACTGGAAATGACACAGGCGTCTCCCAAAAGATAATAACACGATGTACAAGAGGTATCATTGTGGGGGAAAAAAATATTTCTCCACTTTTATTTAGATTTGATCAAAAAGTGTCATGTCCAAAATGATTCATACCCTTCACAAACTGTCAGTCTCTGGGAAAATCCAAAAATTTATATCACCATTTCAAATAGTCCAAGCTGTTCTAAAGCATCCTAATGACCCTGATTAATTGGGAACATCTTTTTTAACCAAATCAACAGGCGAAATTCAATTCAATTTTATTTATACAGCGCCAAATCACAACAACAGTCTCCTCAAGGTGCTTTATATTGTAAGGTAGACCCTACAATAATACATACAGAGGAAAAGAAATCTCAACAATCATATGACCCCCTATGAGAAAGCACTTTGGCGACAGTGGGAAGTAAAAACTCCCTTTTAACAGGAAGAAACCAGGCTCAGGGAGGGGCGGCTATCTGCTGCGACCGGTTGGGGTGAAAGCTTACAGCACCTGGTACTCCCAGGCGGTCTCCCATCCAAGTACTAACCAAGCTCAACCCTGTCTAGCTTCCGAGAGCAGACGAGATCGGGTGTGCAGCAGCTCTCTGCAGTTGCTTATGGACAGTCATGGCTAAGACAAAGAAGCTCAGTGAGGACCTCCGGCTGTGCATTGTGGCTGCTCACAAGGAAAGGGATACAAGGCCCTATCTAAATATTTTCAAGTTCTAGTGGCTACAGTATAAAGTGTTATTAAAAAAATACAAGATGGCCACACCTGTGCTGGCCAGATAAGATAGTGAAAGAGGTGAAAAAGAATCCAAGGTCCACCACTAAGGCCATCCTGGGGAATCTGGGCTCTGTTGGTGGCAGACAGTCCAACGCATACTGCACACTGTTGGGTTTCACGGATGCAGACTGAGGAGGACGCCAATTCTCCAGAATTGCAAATGCTCATCTGGATAAGGAAGAAGATTTCTGGTCTTCTGTGTTATGGTCAAATGAATCAAAAATTGAATTATTTGATCACAATGATGTTTCCTTCATTAGGTGTTTAAAAAAAAAAAAAAAAAAAAAAGGGAGAAGCCTCCAACCTTGAGAACACCATCCCCTCCTGTCAAACATGGTGGTGGGAACCTAATGCTTTGGGGATGTTTTTCAGCCAATGGACCAGGGAGTGTAATCACAGTGAACGGCACCATGAAAAAAAGAGCAACACATGAGGATTCTTCACAACAACATCAGGCAGTCTGCAGAGAAACTTGGCCCTGGGCACCGGCGAACATTTCAGCACGACAACGACCCAAAACACAGCAAAAGTGGTGAAGAAATGGCTGGCAGACAAAAACATTAACATTTCGCAGCGGCCCAGCCAGAGTCCTGACTTGAATTAAGAATCTGTGCAGGGAGCTAAAGGGTCTTAGACCCTCCAACCTGAAAGAGTTGGAGCTCATTGCTAAAGATGGGTGAAAATACCCGTGGAGACGTGCAAAAAAAGCTGGTCTGCAATTATAGGAAGCTTTTGATTGATGTAATAGCCAATAAAGGCTTTTCTATTGATTATTGAGAATGGTATGAATAATTCTGAACGTAACACTTTTTGCTCAAATCTAAATCAAAGCTGAGATTTTTTTCCCCACAACGATACCTCTTGTGCAACATTGACGCCCATGTCATTTCCGGTCAAAAAAAGCGAACTCGTTGGTTAAATAAAAGTAACTTTAAGTCAAAATGTGCAGGAGTACGAATAATTATGGGCTTGACTGTGCTCTAAGGAGCACTGAAGCTGTTCTACACAAGGCATGAGATCAGAACCTGTATATAAATCCACAGAAACAGACACTGCATTCTCTTTCAGTGGGATTTTGAATGTTCACCCTAGCCTGCTGCCAAGATGGCGCGGTCCAGCTCCTATCTTCCACACCATCTTGCATGGTGACAGTGTGACAGGAGTCTCCATCATCCAGATCCGACCTCACAGGTAAACAGCAGATAAATGTCTGAGTATTTTCTTTTTCCTGATAACAACCATAACAGAGCTCAATATCACCCTGCAGGTTTGATGTGGGGCCTATTCTCAACCAGCAATTCTATCAGGTCCCTGAGAATTGTACTGCTGATGAGCTGGGAGGTACTCTAGCCACAATGGGAGCACATCTCGTGAGTTAGAACATGCAACGTACAACTCCAGTTCCATAAAAGTTGGGATGTTATGTAAAATGTAAATAAAAGTAGTGATCCGAAAGTCTCATAAACCCAGTCTATTTACAATAGAACGTGAAAATCTATTAAATGTTTACATTGAGAAAATTTTCCATTTTAAGGACAATATGAGCTCATTTTGAATTTTATGGCAGCAACATCTCAATACCAGATGTTCTCAGCTGGTGAAAGGTCTGCAGGCAGGCCAGTTCAGCAACAGGAGTCTTCTATTTCAAAACCCTATATACGCCTTTCAGCATTGTTAGAGCATTTCCAGATGTGCAAGCTGCCAGCTCCATAGGCACTAATGCACCCCCATAACATCAGAGATGCAGGGTTTTGAACTGATAACAAGCAAACCTTGGTAAAGATTATTGAACCTCTGCCCCAGCTTTACTTCAGAGAAACACTACCTCCTTAAGATACTCCTTTAGATACTGATTAGATCAGGGGTCTCGAACTCCAGTCCTCGAGGTCCTGAAACTTTTCCATGTGTCGCTGTTTTGAGATTTGCAAATGAATTTTTTTTACCAACTTTCGCACAATGTCAGCATTTTCAGAACTGTTGCAGATCATGGTTATTTTTTTTTACCTTTTACCAGCAGGACTGTAACATGATTGCTTGTGTGTGCTTTTGCAGCTGATTAACACGTTGATGTCACTGTCTGAGAGAATGGAAAATCAAAGGGAACAAGGACAAACTGGTGCAACATTTGGTGCGTAACGCTGAGCTGGATACATATAGTTGTCTGAATGAAAAACTGGTCTTCTAACTTTCAACATGATTTCCCCCAACAGCCCCAAAAATCAAGATGTCCATGAGCTGGATTGTGTGGGAGGAACAGACTTGTGACCAAATTGACCGTCTATATCGTGCAGTCGGGTCCCGGGTAAGGCTCATTGCATAACTAAGTCATGCCAAACTCTCTTGGAGATCTCAACAATGACCCTCTCTTACATCAGATACCTTTGAGGACTATGTGGATGGGCAGAACAATAAAACTTCTGGATTTTGCTGGAAAATGTCATGTGTCATTATCAGGTAAAGTGATTAACCAAACCGGTAACACAATAAACAGACCGTATGAGTGTTTGTGACGTTGGTGGAGTTTTAAATGAATGTCTTGGCCAGATTCTATGCATAAAGTGCCCAAATATTTCTCCTTGAGTTGGGATCTTTTGGTGTGAACAAGAAGCTAGCCAACAGAGGCACAGGTCATGTGACTCAAAGTTAAGGGTAGCTCAACAGCTTCTAAAAGATGCAAACCAGTGAAAATATGAGGATAGGACTCTCTCATTAAATCACAGCGGCCTTGACAGCCTCTATTTTTAGAAAAGCCTTGAGCTGATCCTGTAATAAGAGCACTAACCTGGACTTGAGAGGATATTTTTCCCATATCAGCTTCTTTTCCTTGGCTAAAATTCAGAATCACATTCAAAATCCTCCTCACAGTCAAGGTCTTAAGTAACAAGGCCTGATCTTTTTTTGAAGACCTCATAGTGCCATATCACCACAATAGTTCCTCTGATACTGCTGGTTTACCTGTGGCTCCTGGAGTATTTAAAAACAGTATGGGAGGCAGAGCCTTCAGCTTTTAGGCCCCTCTCCTGTGGAACCAGCTCCCAGGTTGGATTCGGGAAACAGTCACCTTGCTGCTTTTAAGATTAGGCTTAGAATTTTCCCTTTTGATACTGCATATAGTTAGGGCTGCATCAGGTTACCATGAATCCTCCCTTAGTTAGGAAGCACTAGGTTTAGGTTCCTGGGAACTTCCCATGATGCACTGAGTTACTTAAGTGATTAGTTGTGAGGTCTGTCATCAGCTAGAAGGAACGTGAGACTACTGCAAGCAAGAAATAGTAAATGGGAAAACTCGGATGATTTCAAGGCATTAATTGCAGCCAGTGTGATGACTAGTTTCTGGTCTCTGCGTCGGGGATATTGGGCTTTCGGTATCAAGGACACTTTACATGCAGACCAGAAGTATCTAGGCTCAAACCACAAGCTTTCCAATTAGTGAACAATCCAGACATACTAAAAGAAAACTCCAATTTTTTGTGGAATTTGTGAAGAAAGATGACAGTTTTTCAAAAAAAAGATCATCTCAGCCACAAAAATGAACATACATGATCATGTAAATTGTCTAGATAATGTCACTGCACCTGTGTTGTAGACCTTTGTTAATAAGTAAACCTTTAAATAGAAATATTTGTAGAATCAGAGGTGGGAACCTCTAAGTGAGAGCTATGGAAGTTGTAATTTGACATAAATGTGCCCTACTGTATGGTATTCCAATATTGTATAACAATAACACTGTGCTGCCATTATCATTCACATGCTGTTTGCAGATCAAAGAAGGAACCCCATCCCCGGTTCAGTGAGCTTTCAGAAGGAGTCAAATACTCTAGCAGTCTGCTGCAAGGTTGGTCCAACTGTTCCCTCGAGCACCCCTGACCTTCTTCACTACATGCTTACCATAGCGTCTGCACTTTTCCTTAGCTTTAGTAGTGAGGTGACAGGTGACTTTCACACAGTTGCCACCATTGCTAAGCAACATATCAAAGACATTGTATTTGTGCAAATTAATTGAATGGTGTGGTTAAATGTTCGTCTGTGTTGGAGATGTTTCTCCACGTTGTTGTGATCAGTATTGGATTCATTACTAAAAAATAATGTGTTACACAAAAAACACTTTTCTTTAAAGTAATGCTGTTCATTGATTAACAAGCGACTGCCTCTTCTGGCTGCTACTTCAATCATGAAACTGCTTAACGATCAGCTGATCGGCTTTTCTGTCGCGAGTCCGTGTCTGTTGTTTGCTTTTGGCCCACTTTGCACCAGAAAGAGGAAACCAGCGGCTGAACAACAGCAGCACGTTTAAGCTTGATCAGCTGTTGTTAGAATGTATTTAATGTTACTTTCTACTCGAGGATCTTTTTCTACGTAGCTGACGGCTGGTAACTGTGCAGGGGCGGATCTAGCAAAGTTTAGCCAGGGGGGCCGATAGGGCATTAACAGGGAAAAGGGGGCACAAAGACATACTTTTCTTTCTTATTCTCATTTAAAATGTCGAGCTTTTAATAATTAATTATCTGACACACAAAGTTTTAATTTGATGCAAAATGAATAGAAGTCAATTACTGTATATAGTGACTATTAAGTCTAATATATATACCCTAGTAAGCTGTAGTACTTTTTCCTTTGGGAAGGTACCATCTGTGCAGTCTGCAGCTCTGTTGAAGAAAGATGTTGAATCTATTTAATATTTCTTGAAAAATAATTGATTTCTGTGCATTTTTTTCACACTGCATCAAATTAAGGTTGATTACGTCGATTAAGCATCATGAGGTGGAGCGTGAGGGGTGATTCCCTATTTTTTATTTATTTATTTTTGTTGTTGCTGGGAGTTGGAACCCTATTAGTTAGGTTGCTTAATATTTACGCTAAGTACTCTTTAAAATATCAGAATAGGGAGGATGGTGTAGGTCTAAGTTTATTACATTGATCAGTATTGCTGAACTATGAAATATTTTTTTTGCATACAGGTATAACAGAATAGCTTTAGTGTAGTTGTTGTTTTAAACTTGAGTATGAACTTATACAAAATGCAGCAAGATATTTAAAAACAGTTTTGTTGATTAAAAAACACTATATCGGATTCATATCGGTATCGACAGATATCCAAATTTATGATATCGGTATCGGTATCGGACATAAAAAAGTGGTATCAGTCCATCTCTACTTTAGAGCAGACTCTTTGTTGAGGAGAAACATACTCTGTCAACATAAACTCACACATACTGTAGTGAGAGCAGTTTGATACCAGCATTCAGACTTTGGCAGTGTTGCATTTTTTCTTGTCACCTGACCAAAAGGAAGACTTTTTGTAAAATATCAGTCATAAAAGCACCGCACATTTAAATAGCTTTAGGATTATAGCACCACAGTTTCATCCACAAAGAAGCTGTCAGTACATACAATCTCTACACCATGATGTTGTTTGAGCTATAAACAGCACCAGATAATTACAGGAGCTAAAGAATGTAACAATAAAATTGCAGCAAAACCACATATGAGCGGGCAGAGTCAGGTATGGGGTCTTCACACCCCCTTCTTTCCCTGTTTGTCATTTGGAGCTGGGAGGAGGAGTTGGCTGCCTGGTCGGGGTCTGGGCTTTTCTCTGGGCAGTCTGTGTGCCACCCCAGAGCAAAGGGAAACATCTCCTGTGTCTGGGGGCGGATTGCCACTCTGGGGAGGATGGCACCTGGACCTTGGGGTATAGAGTATGTATTTATATATGTGTATGAGGGTGGGAATGCATGTTTGTGACTGTGTGCCTGTTTGTCTATGTTTATGTGTCTGGTTGGGTCTTAGACTCTTCCTCTCTGGGAACATCTCGGGCCCCCACCTATCTCCCCCCACCACACTCCCTGCCGGTGGCTGATGACCTCACCTCTTGGTGCATTGTAGTTCTTGGTGTCTGGGGCTGGGTGCTCGGGTGTGTACTGTCTCACTCCTAGTGGCTGCTTGGCGGGTCCTGGTGCGGGTGGCTCGGTCGTGAGGGTGATGCTCTCCTCAGCTCTTTTCTAGGAGGGTGGCGCATCCGCCCTTTCGGTGGACCTCCTTGGACTCTTATGTTCTGGGGGGCCTTTAGATGTCTGGGCCTGGATATCCTTCACGCCTGCTTCATTTCCTGGAGGGGCAGGGCTATGGCTCCCCACAACTACTATCAGATATGGATAGTAGCATTCATGGAGAAACCTTTTGAATGCAGGCACGCTCACGCACACGGGTGTTCACAGACACACGCTATCTTCCTTGGCTGCTCCCTTTAAGCATATTGTGCTCGGTATCATTCAAAATGTATGATTTACAGTTACTTAAGATAAGATAAGATAAGATAGAACTTTATTAATCCCTCGGGTGGGTTCCTCTGGGAAATTCGACTTCCAAAAAGCACAGCAACGACCGAAGTTACAGTTACAGAATTGTTATATATACACACACACACACACACACACACACACACACACACACACACACACACATATATAAATACAGAGACAAATATAAATAAAATATACAAAGGGGATAAATAGAATAAATAGGAATAAAAAATAAAAATACAAGTGAATTGCACATTTCAAGTATTGAGTCTATTGCACTGTTGACTATTTACAAAAAGTATTGCACAAAAGGTATTGCACAGTGAGGTGAAGAGGCACTACAGCTTAGTTGTTCCCTCCTTTGTCCTCCTGTTTCCCCTCCCTCTCCCCTCCAGAGAGGAGTTAAACAGTCTGATGGCGTGTGGGACAAAGGAGTTTTTAAGTCTGTTAGTTCTTGTCTTGGGGAGAAGCAACCTGTCACTGAACAGACTCTTCTGGTTGTTAATGGCCGTGTGCAGAGGATGCCCAGCATTGTCCATAATGTCCATCAGTTTCTTTAATGTCCTTTTCTCTGCCACTGTCACCAGAGTGTCCAGCTTCATGCCGACCACAGAGCTAGCCCTCCTGATCAGTTTCTCCAGCCTGGATGAGTCCCTCTTTGCTGTGCTGCTCCCCCAGCACACCACAGCATAGAAAAGTACTCCAGCAACCACCGACTGGTAAAACATCCTCAGGAGCTTCCTGCAGATGTTAAAAGACCTCAGCCTCCTGAGGAAGTACAGTCGGCTTTGGGCTTTTTTATACAGGTGCTCTGTGTTGCATGACCAGTCCAGTTTATTGTCCACCCACAGCCCGAGGTACTTGTACTTGTTGACCACCTCCACCTCCTCCCCCTCTATCTGAACTGGCAGTGGACCTTCTCTAGACCTCCCGAAGTCCACAACCAGTTCCTTAGTCTTTGAGGTGTTGAGTTGCAGGTGGTTTGTGTGACTCCATGTGACAAAGTTCCTCACCAGACTTCTGTACTCCTCTTCCTGATCATCCCAGATACACCCCATGATGGCTGTGTCATCTGCAAACTTCTGAATATGGCATAATTCAGAGTTGTAGCAGAAGTCAGAGGTGTACAGGGTGAAGAGAAGAGGGGACAGCACAGTTCCCTGTGGTGCTCCTGTGCTGCTGACCACAGTGTCAGACGTGATGTCCTTCAGCCTGACGTACTGTGGTCTGTCGGTGAGGTAGTCGGAGATCCAAGCCACCAGGCAGGGGTCCACCTCCATCCTGTTCAGTTTTTCCTGAAGCATACAGGGCCGGATGGTATTAAAGGCACTGGAAAAGTCAAGAAACAGGATCCTGACCGTGCCTTTTCCCCCATCCAGGTGTGAGTGGGCTCTGTGTAGGAGGTACAGGATGGCATCCTCCACTCCGACACCCACCTTGTATGCAAACTGTAGTGGGTCCTGGGCATGTTGTACCTGTGGTCGGAGGAGGTTGAGGAAGAGCCGCTCTAGAGTCTTCATAAGATGTGACGTCAGTGCCACCGGTCGGAAGTCATTCAGCTCATTGGGCCGGTTCTTTTTGGGGACCGGGACGATGCAGGATGTCTTCCATAGGGCGGGCACTTCTGCTTATCTAGGATGTTGCTGTGGTCTCCCTACTGTGTTGTTCTCTTTTTGCTTGTTTTCTTCCTTTCCCATCAGGTAATGTAGCAGACTTATTGTGTCTTTTCTCTTGGTCCAGTATGGCACAGCTGTACTGGTCCACTTGGGAAAACAAATCTGTTGGGCATTTTTCTTGGCCCTCAGACAACAATTCTGATTGGTACAGTGCCGAGAAACAGACCAAAAAAATAATCAAAGAATGGTGAAAAAAGACCTTTATTGAAAAGTCTTTCAGATAAGCAAATGGTTAAACTTTTTCCAAGATGGCGCCAGCAGTATGCACGGCGACACGTCCGTCAACTCTGCTAGCTTTGCTTTGGCTTGGCTAGCCTTATCCTTCTCTATTTTATCCCAAAATGCCCTCGCTCTGCATGGCTTTACTAAATGTAAGATCATTAGCAAACAAGACGTTTGTATTAAACGACTTCCTAAAGTCACAACAGCTGGACTTTCTATTTCTGACAGAAACATGGCTTCAACCCGGTGAGTCTGTAGCTTTTTCGGAACTGGTCCCTCCTAATTTCTCATTCTTCAGCCTCCCTCAGTCCTCTGGTAGGGGGGGAGGCTTAGCCACCGTGTTCAACGCTCGATTTCATTGCCATCAAACATTACAGCACGACTCATTTTCTAGTTTTGAACACCAGCTGTTTGAGTTACACCTGAATTTTGCTGCGCCTTTGCTGTGTGCCCTCATATATCGCCCTCCCAAGTTTAACAAGGATTTTATCAAAGAGTTTTCAGGTTTTATGGCTGGAATCGTTCTTAAATTTGACAGTTTTTTAATCCTTGGTGATTTTAACATCCATGTGTGCTGTGACTCTAAACTTTTGGTCAAGGACTTTTTTAAATATTATTGACTCTTTTAACTTGACCCAGTGGGTTACTGGTCCCACGCATGAAAAAGGTCACACTCTGGACTTGGTGCTCTCCCACGGGTTGGATGTGTGCATCACGGAAATATCCGAGTTGCGCATCTCCGATCATCTTCCTGTGTTGTTCATTCTAACACTGCGCTGCTCGATGGATAAGCCGTACGTCCCAGCGCGCAAAAAGCGAGCGCTTAATGTATTAACAGCGCCTGCTTTTTATGCTGCCTTTATGGACTCTGGAATAATGAACTCCAACTGTAAAAGTGTTGAGGACCTTTCGGACATTCTTCCTTCTACCTGCACTGATATCTTGGACTCTATTGCTCCGCTCAGGACTGTGCATTTATCAGAGCCGTGGTTGAATGAACATACGCGCTCCCTCAGACGTGACTACAGACGCGCTGAAAGGAGATGGAAAAAGGACAGATTGTATGTTTCCCTACAGATTTTAAGGACTCGTCTTTCTGCTCACCAAGAAGCTGTAAAAACTGCAAAGACACAGTTCGTCTCAAACTTAGTGTCAGTAAACAGTCACAGGCCTCAGGTACTTTTTAACGTTCTTAATCGCTTTCTTAGTTTATGTGATAATTCTGGAGTCACTTCTTCACCAAGTATGTGCGATGATGTTTTAGCATTTTTTAATGACAAGATCCTATCGATTAGGGCCCTTGTCTCGTTGTCTGCTGCCTCAGATCAGAGTCCTTCTCCTGTGTGCTCAGCTGTCTTAGAGCAGTTTGATCCCGTCTCCCTTAAGGACTTGACCGCGGTAGTTAGTAACCTAAGATCATCACACTGCCCCTCTGATTGTCTCCCCCCGAGCTTGCTTAAAAGCACTTTTAATACTGTTGGGCCTTTCATCCTGAGATTAATTAATACGTCCCTTGCTACAGGCTACGTCCCATCATGCTTTAAACAAGCTGTAGTTCAGCCTCTTCTTAAAAAACAAAACCTGGACCCAACTGTTCTGTCCAACTACAGGCCTATCTCAAAGCTTCCTTTTCTATCTAAAGTCTTGGAGAAAGTGGTCTACCTACAGTTGCAGGCCCACCTTGATTTTAATATGATCTCTGAAAAATTTCAATCTGGTTTTAAATCACTACATAGCACTGAGACGGCACTTTTAAGGTTTTTTAACAATATTCTTTTAACTCTGCCCTGCTGCCCTTTTATTTTTGGACTTGTCAGCAGCTTTTGACACGGTCGACCGTGACATCCTGTTATCACGGCTAGAATTTCATGCTGGCCTAAAAGGATCTGCCCTACAGTGGTTTCGTTCCTATTTGTCAGAAAGGTTTTTTTTTTATGTCAATATGGGCCCCCACAACTCCAAAATAGCCCCTCTTAAATACGGTGTACCTCAAGGCTCTATTTTGGGTCCTGCCCTGTTCGCACTCTATTTGTTGCCATTGGGCTCAATCTTCTCGCAGTACAGCATTTCATTTCATTGTTTTGCTGATGATTTGCAGATTTATCTACCTTTAAAAGCAGGGTCAGACCATCCGCAGCTCTCATTACGCTGCCTTGATGATGTCAAACAGTGGTTGTCATTAAATTTTTTAAAGCTAAATGAAAATAAAACTGAGGTTGTCATTTTTGGCAACGTTAATCATATCGACAGCACTCTGGGCGCCTTTTCCTCGTATTGTAAAACACATGTAAAAAACCTCGGTGTCTACATTGATGGTTCTTTTAAATTGAATAAGCAGGTGAGTGCAGTAGTTCAGTCCTGCTTCTTTCAGTTAAGACAGCTAGCCAAGTTAAAGCCATACCTTCCAGCTAACGTCTTTGAGCATGTTATTCACCTTTCCCTTACTTGCAGATGAGACTACTGCAATTCATTGTGTTATGGTCTAGATCAGGCCTCCATCCATCGTCTTCAGATGGTTCAAAATGCTGCTGCTCGCCTGCTAACTGGTACCAAGCGGAGAGAGCATATAACCCCAGTTTTAGCTTCTTTACACTGGCTTCCTGTCTCCTACAGGATCCAATTTAAACTTCTACTTTTTGTTTTTAAGTCACTTAATGCCCGAGCCCCTCCTTACCTGTCTGAGCCCCTCTCTGCCTATGCTCCACGAAAAACCACGAGGTCTAGCTCAAAACTAATGCTGTCCATCCCACGGACTAACCTCAAATCTCGTGGTGATAGATCCTTCTCTGTGGCAGGTCCCAGACTTTGGAATAGTCTCCCCTTAAATATTAGATCTGCACAAACACTTGAGCATTTTAAATCATTACTAAAGACACATTTCTATGCCCTGGCTTTTAACACACTATGACCCAAGCATTTTGGTCTTATTTGAATTAGTTTAGTTATTGTTTTAATAATTTTACTGTCCTTTTATTGTTTTTTTATTGTTATTATTGTATTACATTGTTGCTTTTTAATACCATTTTATATTGTTAAGCACTTTGTGCAGCATCGGCTGTTTGAAATGTGCTATATAAATAAATTTGACCTTGACCTTGACCCCTGAGCTTAAACTTCCTGAAATGTTGCAGCAGTAGTACTGCTTTCTTTGTTTCACTTTGTCCTGTTGATTGTTGCCCTAAGTTTTATATTAATGTGTGTTCCAGGATGGCTGGGTGGGATTCAGATCAGTGCTCCTGAACAAAAGACTCACTGCAGCTGATTTCTATAATGGCTACCTGCATCAGACACGGCAGAAGAACACGCCGTGTGAGACGGCTGAAGGACAGTTTTTCAGTAAAAAAGGAGGAATTGAAGTGCATCAAATGAGAAAAAACTCAAAGTTGTGACGCAACAATAATATTCTCACTTAAAGTAAACACAACACCATCTAATGAAATGTACTGTTTTTAATGTGTTATACTTTTAAGGCATTTGCATTCATGCCACAGTTATTTTTTGCTGTATTTATTCTATTGCAATAAATGATTGCAATGTTGATCAGCAGTTTCCAGGAACAATAATGAACTGATTTTTTTTCCCTTTGAATATTTACCTTAAGGACTTTTCCCAGTCTCTACCAGTGTTAATGGTTGGGCTGTAGATGTGATGGTGTTTGGTTGGTCTTTCAGTCTGGAATTGCCCTCCTCTTTGCTCCATACTGGAATCTCTCAGCAGCAGTTGTAGTGTATGATAAATTAAGACACCAAACACTGTGACGTTAACATGTACACCATACATAAACATGTCCAAATACAGCAGATTGACCAGTATTTATAGCTACATCGGTTGTTTTCTGCTTTTCTTCAGAGAGCTTATATGACCTTGTTCTAGAAAAGTTGGGGTGCTGTTTAAATAAAAGAAAAATGCAATCCTTTGCAAATGTTGAAAATTGTGAAAATGTTTACAATGTTCTGTTTTATTCGCATAGAAAACCTATCAGATGTTGAGAAAATGTCCCATTTTGTGAAAATATTAGTTCAGACTCAAACTACATAAATTTCTTAAATACAATTTTTAGCTATTAGAGAAAAAAGGTATTCATGGTACAGCAACATCAATAACTGTTGACATTTTTTTTCCTATTGATCCTTTAAAGTTGTTGCATAACTAAGAGAGGATTCAGGGTCACCTGATCTAATCCTAATTATATGCTTTATCAAAAAGGCAAGTTTTAAGCCTAATCTTAGAAGTATAGAGTCAAACTAGGAGCTGGTTCACAGAAAAGGAGCCTAAAAGCTGAAAGCTCTTCTTCCCCTACTACTTTTAAATACTCTAGGAACCACAAGCAAGCCCACAGTCTGAGAGTTAAGTTCTCTGTTGGGGTAACACAGTACTATGAGGTCTTTAGGATAATATGGAGTTTGATTATTCATGTATGTGATGAGCTGCTAACGAGTATTTTATTTAGTAATGACCCCAACACTGCTGTCGTCTCCGGAGACAAAAGTTTACCTTTTTGGAAGGTGTATGTCCTGTTACATCTGGCATAAAACTAACACCGCGCTTCATGAAATCATACTAAAATTCAAACGTCGTGGTGGTGGTAGTATGATGGATTTTCCAGATTTGATGGAGTTTATAAATTCTGTTTGACTATCTGAAAATCCGGAAGGAGAATGTCTGGCCATCAGATGTGTCCTGAAGCTGAAGAGCTCTTGGGTTATGGAACAAGAAAATGATCTGATGATCTGGTCCCTTAAAAGTCTGAAGTTAAATCAAGATGCTTTGACATGACCTGAAACAGACTGATCATGGTCGAAAGTCATTCAATGTGGCTGAAGCAATTCTGCAAAGAAAACTAGGCCAAAATTGCTCCACAGTGATGTGAAAGATTCATAGCTATTGATCCCAAACGCTATGAGATAACTGACCAATCATTTTTAGTCATTCAATGCTTTAATAATTAATAATCCAAGGAAGAAGTGTTTTACTGGTGAATGCTCAAGGTGGATAAACGAACATGTCCCTCCCTGAGCCTGGTTCTGCAGGTTTTTTCCGTCCCATTGTTGCCAAGTGCTGACTCAAAGGGGTTGTTTAATTGTTGGGGTTTTCTCCATATTTTTGTACAGTTGTTACCTTACAATATAAAGCACCTTGAGGCAACTATTGTTGTGATTTGGTACTATATACACCGCATTCCAAATTATTATGCAAATGATATTTCTCTTGGATTTTCCTAAACAGTCGATGCAAGTAACAGAACAATTTTCGAGTCATCAGCTATTAGTTTTATTAGTATAATTTGAACGTTACTGAACAACCCTCCCAATGAAAACATACTGTTTTTTAAAAATAAAAAAACTTAAAATGCACTGTTTCGAATTATTAGGCACAACAGAGTTCCAAAATATTTCATAGGTTGTAAAGAACTGAAAATGGTTATTTGTTGAATTTGCAGCATTAGGAGATCATATTTACTGAAATCAAAAGCTATTTCAATCAAAAAGATCTTAACAGGTCATGTTACGTATTAACATAGGACCTCTTATTTGATAGCAGTTTCACAATTCTTGCATCCATGTAACTTTTTGGAGAGTTATTGCTTGAATGTCTGCAGGATGTCAGAATAGCCTCCCAGAGCTGGTTTTTGGATGTTTTGAACTACCGCCACCCTCCTTGGTCTTTTGCTTGAGAATGCTCAAAGGTTCTCAATCCGGTCTTTTAGTGATGACATGATGAATCCTGCTTCTGGGCCCAAACTACCCTGCGTATAAGGCTTTTGTGGGTTTTTTTTTAACATGTTTTAATGCTTTGTATCTGGTTCTATTTATTCCAACCCGTTCTCACTCCCAAAGCGTAACATTTTACGCTAGGTGACAAATCGTCACCATATTACGTTTTCGGCTACCCACCACGTTCCTAAATGACGACCTCGGAAAAAAGAGGAAATATGAGAACCGTCTGGACTGAATCTACACATGTTCGCTCTTTTTCTTCAAATCGCTTAGAAACACGCTATTTAACATCATTAAAGTCCTGGTTAAGGTCCGGAATAAGGTTATGGTCAGGGCTAGGGATAAGGTTA
Organism: Aulonocara stuartgranti; assembly: GCF_965226115.1. Taxonomy (NCBI): domain Eukaryota; kingdom Metazoa; phylum Chordata; class Actinopteri; order Cichliformes; family Cichlidae; genus Aulonocara; species Aulonocara stuartgranti. The sequence goes on from NC_138939.1 coordinate 42,449,931, forward strand.
GGTTTAGGGCTTTAATACAGGGCTGGAACGTCTACTACCGCAGGAGCGTCATTGCACTGGATTCCATCCATAACCCGCCGCGTACCATAAGAACGCCGAAGGTCTCCTTTCGCGTTCCTCAGGAACGCCGCGGGACGTGACAAAACGTCGACATGTTACGCCTCGGTAGTGAGAACGCTCTGTTTATTCTCAAAAAGCCCCTAAAAACAGTCAGTGATCACTGTCACCCTCTCGGTTTTTATTACCGCTATTCATTTTAAAGCTCAGTTTTTAAAACCTTACGATGGAACTACAGTCCAGCCCATTCAGCAGTATATTGATGACTAACCTCGAATTGTGGATGAATTATCTCAGTTGTTCTCCTGACTGAAGTTTGGTCCATTTACAGCATCCTGCCATGCGATTGCATTTGTCCCTGACCATCCAGAATACTCACGGCAACTTTTATCGAGTGGAAAGAAGTTAGCGTTCATCCTCCACCCTTCACTGTTAATATTATGCTAACGTAGCTGTGTTGCTAGCGATCACATAGCACATCGTTATATCAGCTAGCCAAACTAAAGTAACCCTACAAACGTCACTGCTGTTTACTTTCCTGTCTTCATTTATGTTGGAAGTGATAGCAGAGCTGTATGTCTTAATTTGTTTCAGAAATCTCTCAGTCAGGACAGGCTATATTATATTTAGATGGAAACTAGCGAGCTAACTCTTTGCTAACTTCTACTACGTTAAGTTTAATAAATTCCGTTTTCATGGATGCCTGGATGTTTAACTTAATTGTTACACCTGGTAAAGCAGCCACACTGATCATTTTATTACAGATGAAAGAATTTAGATAGTTTTTAACTCTCAGTAATGCCGCAGTGATCGTTTGGTTTATGGACCTGCAGCGGAGTTTGGGCCCAGACACGGTTAATGACGTCAGACTTAAAGACCGGATAGAGGTCAGGGGAGGTCGGGGGCCACACCATGAGTTTCTCTAATTTTATGCCGATAGCAGCCAATGATGCAGAGGTATTCCTTGCAGTATGAGATGGTGCATTGTCAGGCATGAAGATGATTTTGTTGTGGAAAGCATGGTTCTTTTATTTTGTACCATGGAAGAAAGTGGTCAGTCAGGATGTCCACATACTTTGCAGTAGAGCTGGGCGATAGAACGATAACGATATGTATCGCGATATAACTTTTTCTCGATAGAAAAATTAAACTATCGTGATAGACCTCGCCGCTCTTGTCCTCTTAAAAAAAAAAAAAACAGCCAATCCAAATTACGTAGCGCAGAGCCGAACCAATCACAGCCGCAGCATCACGTCACGTGACTTGTTACGTACAGCACAAGTGCCAAGCCAAACATGTGTATTTGTTTGGGAAGCAGCCAGCCACCGTACCGCCCGGGTAACGGAGGAAATGAGTGTGCCGACTAGAAAAATCAACCGAGCGTGACCGAAGAGAAAACAGACGATGGTTCCAATGCCGGAGAGATTGTCGAACGGAAGAGCCATAGAAGCTCCGTAGTGTGAAGGTATTTCGGCTATTTCAAGTCTGACAAAAAACAGAGTAGCGCGCACTGTAAATTGTGCCGAAAGCAAGTCTGGAAATACAATAAACTGGTGCATGCGCTACGTCCACACGTACCCGGGTATTTTTGAAAACGCAGATTTTTCTATGCATTTGCACCTTTCGTCCACACGTAAACGCCGTTTTTGGTCACTGAAAACGAAGATTTTTGAAAACTCCGTTTTTGCATTTACGTGTGGACTAGAAAAACGGAGAAAACGCAGCATCAAAGGTGTGCGCACTTTTTGACGTCACACTGTGCGCCACGTTATTGTTTCGGTGAAATGAATTTCTACAATACTGTTGCTGTTAATTCTACTCTGCAGTGTTTAAATGCTTACATATACACACAGTTACTGTCCGTCCACACATACGACTCGGTTCTGCTTCTATGCCCCAGCTGTCATGGTCCCTGTGCCTCACCAGCTGATTCTGTATTAGGCAACATGTTTTCTCTCTCTCTCTCCCCCCTGCCGGGGCGATGCTCATTATGGGCTCCCGCCCCTGGCCCACGCACCTGCTGCCTATCGGGATAATCACAAGGCCGATTTAAGACACCAGCACTGTGTCACTCGTCGCTGGATCGTTGAGTTATCAGCGTCAGTCGCTCAGTAGATTGTAAATAAGGATCTGTGAGTTCGTTCCGTCTGTTCGCCTCTAACTATAATCTCTGTGTACAGATCTATCCCGGACCTTTCCCAGCCTGCCTGTCATCCCGTGGACGAGTGAGTGGATGGTGTTTCCCCAGTGTGGGGAGTGAAGAGAGAGAGCCTTTGGAGGGCGTCAGATTCCCGTCTTTTCCCTCACATACCCCGGAGCCCTGGACCCCCCTCCCCCCCTCCAGCACTTTGTAAATAGCATCACCTGGTGTCGTTGTGTAAATAAAATCTGTAAATCCTGTAAGGAGTCCCGGTCTGCGCCTGAGTCCGTTAACTGAAACCTGACACCAGCTTTGTTTACTTTTTCCCACCGAGGCTTCTAGACTTCTGATTGGCCAACATTTCTGCATGGTTAGGAATCTAGCGCCACCTGCTGCTTTGGCATGTTCATAGCAGCGTTTTCCTTCATTTCTCCCTTTATGTGTGGACGGGATTATTTTTTAAAACGAAAACGGAAAATCTGTGTTTTCAAAAATACCCGTGTACGTGTGGACGTAGCCTCAGTCTCTGACTGGAAGCGCTAATTCGTCATTCGGCTTTTGTCAGACTAAAGTAACTGTTAAAACTGTTTGAAAAGCTAAGCTATACAACAAGGAGAGATTGAGAATTTCCTTTTAGTTCTCAGTTTATTTGATATTGACAAAAGTTAGTCAGTTTTGTCTGTTCTTCTGTAAAACAAACTAAGATTTATTTTTAGAATTAATATTTTGTTTCTAAGTGGAATTGACAATTTAGTCTGTTTCGTTTGTTCTATTTTGAAACTTAAACGCTTTAGCGGCTGCCTTTTGTGTAGTTTGCAATATTTGCCTTTATTTATCTGAAAAAGTCTCATGTTCCTTAAGTACATCTACCCTGTTGAACTTATTATGGGAAATAAATATTTAAATAAAAACAAGCTGCTGATTATTTCACATTTTACTTGTGAGCAACGGCACATTTAAATCTTACAAATATAGTTATTTGGCTTATATCGTGATAGATATCGTTATCGCCTGAAATGAAAAAAACATATTGTGATATGAAAAAATCTTATATCGCCCAGCTCTACTTTGCAGAGGTCACTTTCACACCTTCAGGGACCCTGAAGGGGCCGACCAGCTCTCTCCATGTAATTCCCACCCAAAACATGACTCCACTACCTCTTTGCTGACCTCACATCCTTGTTGGCACATGGTGGCCATCCACCACTCCATCCACATGGACAATATAGGGTTGCACGGCACTCATCAGTGAACAAGACTGATGAAAATTAGTCTTCATGTAGTTCAAGGCCCACTGCAGCCGTTTCTGCTTGTGAGCATGAACCTGTGTGTGCCGTGACTCAGCCACAAATCTCTTGACAGTACAATGATCATGCTTATCACCAGAGGGCAGGGATAGCTCAGTAGGTAGAGTGGTGGCCCCATGATCGGAAGGTCGGGGGTTCAACTCCACTGAATGGCTACCTTGAGGTACCCCTGAGCAAGGTACCGTCCCTACACACTGCTCCCCGGGCGCTGCATTGGTGGCTGCCCACTGCTTCACTGGGTGAATGGGTTAAATGCAGAGGAAAGATTTTCAGCTCAAGATATTGTTGCATTATTATTCTTTGTAAATAAACGTTTATTCTGAGAATCCTGTGTTTGCGTCCACCAGCTTCACTATCCTTGACAAATGAAGAAAATTTGAAAAAGCACCACAGAGATAATTCAGTATCTCGGTGCTGCCTCACTGGCTAAACAGGATGCTTGGCCTTTCTAAATGAAAATCCTTTGATTAAAAAATACCATAAACACACGTCTCTGACTAGCTTTTTTGTGAGCTACCTACATTTTGAACTTGACTATTTTTTTGCAACTTTCATGATGTTATTTTTAGCTTCTGGCATCCCTTCACATAAGATGTTAAACACTGTGGCTGTTGACAGCTCAAATGGCGACAGGTATGGCCAGTGTTGGGTAAGTTACTTTAAAATAGTAACTTAGTTACATTACTAGTTACTTCTCTCAAAAGTAACTCAGTTACTTCAAGTTACTCGTTACTTTCAAAGTAACTAGTTACTAGAGAAAGTAACTTTGGTTTTACTCAGAATTCTCTTGTTAATGTGTTGCTTCCATAACTTTGCCAGTCTTCTAGCTTGCTTACTTGCCACAAGTGCACTGTGCCACCTACCAATAGAAAGGAAAAGATAATGTGCATATTTCCACGAGAGAAATCCCACGCCTGGACCGTCATTGACTGCTGCCATGATTCTAGCCTACGTCACAGCGTTATGTGCGCCTTTTACATCCAACACAAAAACTGCAGTCGTGGTGCTTTCGATTGTACTCAGAATTCGGAAATTCTGCCTTCTGAATAGGAAGATGTAGGTAACATCAGACTGCAGATGAGCTGCATACAGGCTGGACTGGGACAGAAAATTGGCCCAGGCATTTTTTTAAAAAAAATTTTATTATCTTTTTTTTTTTTTTTTGTGTCCCGTTTGGATCTTTAGCATCAGAATTGTTGTCTTGAGGCCAAGAAAGATGCCAAGCGGATTTATTTTACCAAGTGGATCATCATGGCCTTGCCATATTGGTCCATTTGATTGACCTTTATTATAATTATGAATTTATTTTATTTTCAGTTGCTACAAACGGGACAGACATGACTGGGGGATAGGACAGGGAGAAAGAATGAAGAGAGGGAGAGAAAGAAAACCAAAGGGGAGAAGAGACGGTGAGAAGGGGGGGAAGAAAGAAAAAAAAGAAAGAAAAAAAAAGCAAACAAAAAAAACAAAACACCTGGGTCACCTGTATGGAGAAAAAAAACAGAAGAGAAAGCAAACAACAAAGAGCAACATAATAAAAAAAACGGCACCATCACAATAAACTAGCTAGCAGTAGATATCAGTAGATACTAAATAATAAACGATATTGTGCAGCACGCAAGATAGACAGCGCACAATGTGCTTTGAGGCAGCAGCCAAGAAAGCTGTAGTCTAACTATTAATCATAGTTTTGCTAAATAAAAGGATCTGGCTTGCATCAGTCACATGATCACATTTAACCAATGATCGCCCTCGACGGCAGAACGCGCTGGTTACGAGCCGGGAACGAGCTCACAAAGAGCACGCGCATTTTTTGCGGTCCGGAGCTGTAGGAGAAACACAGACTTCCTTCATCCACCTGCTGGCCTCCAACACTTGCTAATGTTACTGAATCTGTGGAAGCTCCGCGATAGCCACCACACGAAGTAACGAGTAACGAGCCTATCTAAATCCCAGTAATGACTAACGCGTTCCTGATTTTGGCATAATAACTAGTTACCGTGCTCGTTACCACAATAATAATGTAGTTACTGTAACGCGTTACTTAATAACACGTTAGTCCCAACACTGGGTATGGCACACTCAAAAGTAAAAAGAATTTATCTAGTAATATTATTATTATAATTGCTGTAACTAAATAATTTGCCATATATGGGATGAATAAAGTATTTGTTATTGTCATCTTCTTCACATCTTTATGATGTTTTTCCACAACTACAGTTAACAGGTGTTTCTAATTAGAAATATAGCCACTAACAACGAACAATTAATTTTTTAAGGATAACTTATATAAAGCTTTTTGATTTTAATATCTTTAGATTTCACACCTTTTTAAAAAGTTAAACATGAATATCTGTTAACTTTATTATTTTTCTATTTTCAATGGGGAAAACAACAACAACAAACAAAACTGAACCACATTGCTGGAAAGTAGGAAACGATAGTCCCTTTCTACGGACCGTACCACGTTACACTTTGAACAAGGGAATTGTCACGTGCACTTTCACCATCGTTACGGACAGAAAGGAAGAAGTAAGATCGCTTCTTTTCGTTTCAAGGAACGATTCTACATTAAGCCATTCAAATTTAAAAGGAAGCAAATATCATGCTGATGTTGGTTCTGACCGGTTCCTTTAAACCTCTCCACCCCCTTTACAGCTGTCGAATGGAAATGGTTCAGCATAAGGAGACTGCCATTTTACACAGTGACTTCTAGTTAAATCTATGAAGTGACAGACCACAAGTTATCCACACGTGTTGTGGTCAGTTTGTTTTCCGAGCGGTGCAATATTTTTAAACGTCACACTGTTACATAATAAGCAAATATCCAAAACACGATTTCGCCTGTTAAGCACAAATCCAACTAACAGTGAAGTAAAGAACCCGGGTAAGTAGTTGAGCATTTTAAGTTAACTGTTGTCGCTAGCGTTAATGACACAGACAACTCACGAAGAGGCAGCTGCTGGGCTTGGAGCATAGTTTGATGGCCCGGCAAAAATATTGTTTAAGTCACGTCATGACGAGTTTGGGTTGGTTCGCGTAAGGGAGCTGTGCTTACAGTATCATTTGGTAGTAGCGATACGAATCATTAACTCACTTGAAAGGTTTGTGAATATGTGCACATAAATATGTCCAATATAAATGTATGTATTGTACAAAATACACATACATGTGACGTCACCGAAAGCGGAAGTCACCCCTGCCACCTCTCTCGCAGTAATAGTGGACTTTTTTTTTATTTAAGTCTGATCTGTTAAACTGTTAAGCTTCTCTGCACCAGGCAACAAGACCGCCTCCCAGCTTTAATAGCAAGCTCGAGTTTAGAAGATATATAGCCAAGAGGTCTGAGCTAAACCTTTGATCCTCTGGAGTGTATCACTTCCTGTATTAGTGTAAAGCAGAGAATCATAGCATGCTGCATGGATGCTACTTGTACTGCAGTAAACAGCCAGCACCAAAACATATTTTGGACAGCTAAAGTCAGCAGTTTATCTTCAGGCTGTTTTTCAGGGTTCAGTCTTCTGCTGGTCAGCTCATTGGATTAAAGTTAATGTAGTAAAAGAGAGAAAACTGTATAATTCTGAATTATACTAATGCATGAAGCATTCACACAGCAACCTGAGGTAACTGATTGTTGCTGAGGTAAAGTTGTTTGTTTTTGTCAGAGAAGTCTGGAATTAACATCTCCAGTAAAATAAAAAAATGCTGTGTGACAGCAAGTAAAGTGGTGAATGTACTCTTAATATAACCAAAATAACTGTTTACTATCTTGATAATCAATCATCCAAGTAAGGAAATCACAAAAAGTTGATACCGACGAGGCCTGATCAGCAGCAGGTGTGTGGCTTCGGGTGTGGCCAGTCCCCTAGCAGGGCCACCCCCCCACAAGTGCTCAGACACACAGCCACCCACACACATATGTACAAGCATAGAGAAGGGGAAGCAACACCAAAAATACATAATAATATAACAGGTCCATGACTGCCCAGGGGTCCTGGGTCGCCCAGTCCAGGACCCCTTGCTGTCATCGTCTTGACTTTGTATCTCAAATTATTCAAATGTTTCACCTTCCTAAGGAACATTATGAAGGTGCTAAGAAAAAAAGGCAAAGATGTGGTTGTCGGTGGCCTAACCAACTTCAACTTCATTTGTATGGTACATTTAAAACAACTATTGTTGACCAAAGTGCTTTACAGGTTCAGCAAGTGAAAACAGTGATAAGGGACAATAGAAATAATGACAAGACAGATGTGGAGCACTAGTAGTGATTCAGGGCCTGACAATGCAAGCGTGTCAGCAGCATTTGCAGCTGATATTTAGTTGTAACTCAATGGCCTAGGCATTTTTAAACAAGAACATTTCCCTGGGAACTACTAGACTATTTGGGAAATTCTTGACTATTGTGGCAGATTATTGACACACTATCATTTATTTTGCTGTTGCCTTTAACTTTATAGGTTTTCCTGTTTCTACAGTAACATTTAATTGTCTGGAAGTCAGTAGCATGCTCTCTTTGCTGCATTTCAGTTGTGGCAAGCAAACAGCTTCTGGATATGTTACACCCACCACTGATGGTGGTGGTAGACTGACTAGTGTGCAAACTGGTAAAGACTTGACACAGTAATTAAGATCATTAATGTGGTATTGTAATCATTATTTCTTTTAGACCACAGTCATTTTAATGTTTTTGTGAATTGCTGGGTTATGAATAATTTGTTAATGTTCAGTTGTTTGCCAAGTTAGCTTGCTTCCTGTGGGTTGCCATCGTTAGATAAAGTGATTAGATTCCTAATCACTGAAGTCAACTTAGCTTGAGTGTCTAGTGGCTCTAGCATATTGATTTATGTGTTGGATGTCTTTGTAAAAAATTTTTTTCTTTTTTTTAAACATATTTGTTTCAGGGCTCTAGACTAACCTTTTGCCATGGTTGCACTGGAGCACCTAACTTCTTTTTTTCTTAGGTGCACCCAAATGTTTTAACCACATCGCTTAACACCGCAGCTTTACATGTTCACTTTTTAAAAAAAATTGCTGTCCATACTAGAGATGGACCGATCCGATATTACGTATCAGTATCGGTCCGATACTGACCTAAATTACTGGATCGGATATAGGAGAAAAATAAAAAATGTAATCCGATCCATTAAATATCACGAAAGCACCTCACAAAACTTGCAACACGCCGAGAAGTAAAGCAAGTGTGTAAGTCCATCTCTGAATGTAAAGCATTCCTGCGTTAAGCTTAACAAACGATATATGGAGCGACTGCCTCTCCTGCTGCTACTTCAATCATGAAACTGCTTAATGACCAGCTGATCGGCTTTTCTGTTGCGAGTCCGTGTCTGTTGTTTGCTTTTGGCCCACTTTGCACCAGAAAGAGGAAACCAGTGGATAAACAACAGCAGCACGTTTAAGCTTGATCAGCTGTTGTTAGAATGTATTTAATATTACTTTCTACTCGAGGATCTTTTTCTACAGCTGACGGCTGGTAACTGTGCAGGGGCGGAGCTAGCAAAGTTTAGCCAGGGGGGCCGATAGGGCATTAACAGGGAAAAGGGGGCACAAAGACATACTTTTCTTTCTTATTCTCATTTAAAATGTCGAGCTTTTAATAAATAATTATCTGACACCCAAAGTTTTAATTTGATGTAAAATGAATAGAAGTCCATTACTGTATATAGTAACTATTAAGTCTAATATATATATACCTAACTAATATATAAGCTATAGTACTAATATGTAAGCTATAGTACTTTTTCCTTTGGGAAGGTACCATCTGTGCAGTGTGCAATTTTGTTGAAGAAAGATGTTGAATCTATTTAATATTTTAATATATTGAAAAATAATTGATTTCTGTGCATTTTTTTTCACACTGCATCAAATTAAGGTTGATTACGTCGATTAAGCATCATGAGGTGGAGCGTGAGGGGTGGTTCCCTATTTTGGGGCAGGGATAGCTCAGTAGGTAGAGTGGTGGCCCCATGATCGGAAGGTCGGGGGTTCGATTCCCCTGAACAGCTACCCTGAGGTACCCCTGAGCAAGGTACCGTCCCTACACACTGCTCCCCGGGCGCCCAATGGCTGCCCACTGCTTCACTGAGTGAATGGGTTAAATGCAGAGAGGGATTTTCCCCACGGGGACCAATAAAGTACACTTTCTTCTTTTATTTATTTATTTTTGTTGTTGCTGGGAGTTGGAACCCTATTAGTTAGGTTGCTTAATATTTACGCTAAGTACTCTTTAAAATACCAGAATAGGGAGGATGGTGTAGGTTTAAGTTTATTAGATTGATCAGTATTGCTGAACTATGAAACATTTTTTTTGCATACAGGTATAACAGAATAGCTTTAGTGTAGTTGTTGTTTTAAACTTGAGTATGAACTTATACAAAATGCAGCAAGATATTTAAAAACAGTTTTGTTGATTAAAAAACACTATATCGGATTCATATCGGTATCGACAGATATCCAAATTTATGATATCGGTATCGGACATAAAAAAGTGGTATCGTGCCATCTCTAGTCCATACTGGCAACATTGATTTGTAAAGGATTAACTAACAATCTTGTTCTTTATTTGGAGCACATTTCTACAAGAAAGATAAGTTACCATATTTTTTGGACCCTAAAGTGCACCAGATAATAAGGCGCATGAAACCAAACAGTCAGATAAGTCAAACTTTACTCAACTCATTCCTCCACTTCTGTACCATTGATTCATTAATGTTAAATTCTGTCACAGCAGCATGTCTCTTAACAGGTGCCATTTTGAGGTCCCTATACACACACAATATGGTAATATTATGTTGAAGCGCATATTAATCTGTGAGGCTCCAGTAGGGCTGGGCCATATCATATTGTTCAACAGTAATACCGGTATAATGTGAGGCAATGATAATACAATGAAATATCGCGATAGAATATGGGTAAAACGCGCATGCGCAGTGCCTTTGTTTTCATACGCACATGGCGGCGACAGTGAATGAGAAGGGGCGAAAGTGGATCGTTGAATGAAACAGGTGAACCAGAATTGGTTTGTAAAAATGCTGCAGCTTCAGTGGTGCGGAACTGGTTTGGCTTTCGTCCGTCAGATACACAACAAAGCACATTTTTTGGTAGAGCATGCAAGCGGGCCGTCGTTATTACCGAACTGATTTTATGAACACGGCGCTGAAAAATCTGTCAAAAATGTTTTAGTACAACTTTGCTAAGCTACGAAGCCGCACCGCTTGATGGATTGTCGTAGCATTACGGCTGCCGTAGTCGGGAGCCTTGTGCATTGTGTGTGTGTGTGTATAACCTCTTTTTAAGTTTTGTGGATATTATACGTGGTTATGCTGAGGATGTGTCGGCCAGTTTCCACTGGAAATGCCTTTTGGTTAAACTGTCAGCAAGGAATTTGCATTTGCACTGTAAAATGTTTATATAGCTTTAATGCACATAAAAAAAAAAACAAACGAAAGGATATTAAGTGCGCCTTATAGTCCGAAGAATACGGTAATGAAAAAGTTCCTGTGCTTAAAGTGCTTCACTGAGCTGAAATTTAAACTTAAAATGTCTCAAGATATATAAAATGAAGTCCAAATTAAAAGTGCCTCAAAGACTTCGAACTGAAGATCTCAGTATCTGAACATCTTACCTTGGGCATCAACATCTGAGAGGTTCCGCTATTGACTATCTCTCATTGGTTTAGACCACGATATGGAGCAGCAGCACGGAGTTGGTGTGGCGGTGCTTCAGCAGCCCTCTAAGCAGCTCTAAGCGGCCCTCTAAACGCGACCAAATTGGCCGAACTCCTAGAGCCTTGTGTTTGTAATTGGTTTCTTTTGTGTCTTGTCCTGATGTGTCTCTTGTGTGTATGTGTGGGTTTGTGTTTTACTAGTACTACTAGGCCTTGGATGGATAGCCTTGACCCTGAAACACTGTATGTGTCTCAAGAACACACTGGTCTGCCCTCACATGTCCTTGCTACCGTGGAAGGCCCCAACCTGGAACTGAGGGGGTAAGTGTGTGTGTGTGTGTGTGTGGATATGGAGCACCATAACTACTCTGCATCCAAAAGTCCACATTAGCAAAAATGCACTGGTTGCTAATGAAGACTAGCTAACATAGTTAGAGGAAGCTAAGAGCAAAAGATGCACCAGTTGGACACATTTCACAGTTGCTGTTGCCGTTTCCTTGTTTGCAATAGTTTGTGGTCGATGTCCAAACCACTGTTTGGAAAAGTTTCATCAGAAGCACCGTTCTTTTCAACTTTTTCTCACCTTTCTTTCACCTCTCTCTCTCTCTCTCAATGTCTGTCATTACATTAACTTTGCATTTTTTGCACTTAAGATAACAAGTTACTGTCTACCGTCTTGATAGTGTCACCTTCAACTCATCTCTGTCTTTTCTTCTTCTCTTGTGTGTTTGCATGCATGTATGTGTGTACACACACAAAGTAAACTAAGAACACAGAAAAGCGATAAAGCAGCACTAATGTAAATGACAACAAAGTGCGGTAAAGACTCTTAATCTAAGCTGTAATTAAGTAAGTTGCGTGAATATGCACAACTGCATGAATATAACGCAAATAAAATTTCCCGGAGGAACCCACCCAAGGAATTAATAAAGTTTCATCTAATCTAATCTGAATAATATAAAATCTGATACCAGCGTTAAATTATTAAGGTGTATTGGTGTATTTATTATTTTTGCATAGAACCATCAAATCCACTTTTTGTCAAATTAAATGCTTTAAAGATCTGGTCCACATCAGAACTGCACAAATAATCTATAAAGCAGCAAACCAATATTTGCTGCAAATAAGATCAAATCATCATGGCCTGATAGGAATCCTTATGTTCAGCTAGCCTGTCGTAATAACTAATGTAAATATCACAGCATTTAAGTCACAGATAAAGTAAAAAAGAAAGGGCATCATTATATATTGTCATATTTTCGCTCAAAGTGCTTTATTATGCCTCATTCACTGATTCACACCCATTAATACAAGCACTTCAGATATACTCACAGTTTGTTGAAATCACACATTTATTATCTCATATTAATTATGCACATCAAAGCTGACCAAGAAAACCGCCTTCATATTTTTCTGTATTTTACCCTCAGTTATTTTGACACAAAGGAATCTGCTGTGATGCTCACACCTTTAACGCTGGTTTGAGGGCGGAGTCAAGGAGGCCATTTACGTGAAAAGGGAAAGACCATCTCTGAATGGAGGAGGGGGCCTAAGGGTACATCTGTCACCATCTTACAATGCTGTGATTGCAGCCATTCCCCAGCTCTCTGTGAATGGGACTCATGGCCATTGATCAGTGGGTTTTGGTCAGTGGTTGTTGATCAATGGTCATGAGAATTTGCATAATTATGATTAAGGAACTGACCTCCCAGCCCATTGTTCCTTCAGTGGGCTGGTTTCAGTCATTATGCAAATTTAAAGTCACTTGGATGAGTGACGAAACCTTTCTCCCACAAAACGCTACGTCCAGATGAACAGAATCAACTTTTGGAGAGGTGAAAATACTAGTAGTGCTAGCTGCACGGCGTCAACACATTAACGAGGTAACCGCTGACGCTAACCGCGACGCTAACGTGTTGACGCTCCACGCATGGGGCATTCCGCGGTAACTCGTTAACGGAGATTTGCCGCGTTAATACGGTTATGGTGTTATGGTATCATTTTAACGAGAGTAACGGTGCAGCACAAAAATAGTAATCTCCAAACGTTTTCTTTTTTATCGACCAGCTCCTCTTTGATAGCTGCCGTCTCCATCTTGTCGTTGCCTGCGGGTGAAGCGATGGGGGAGGTGGAGTTGTGTCCAGTGAAGGAGAGAGGCGAGGCAGAGTAACGCAGCGTAGAGACAAAAGTGGACGAAAGAGAGGCAAACTTGCGGTTCCACAAGTATAATTATTATGTAACATAGACTATATCGATATAAACGATATTGTCACATCTCATGTCTCGTATAAAAATATATCGATATATTTAAAAACTCGATATATCGCCCAGTCCTAATTCCACCATCATCTTTCTGTGTGGACTTTGCATGTTCTCCTGTGTTTTCGTGGGTTCTTTTGCACTGTCCACTTCCTGCTGTGACAAAACAAATTTCCCACATGTGGGACTAATAAAGGTTATCTTATCTTCTCTCCAGTAGAGCAGGGCGATATGACCAAAAATATTTATCACGATATACATTTGAAAATTTGCGGTAACGATATAACTGACGATATAATTGACACAAGACAAAATACTTTACATAAAATCGTTTCGAGGTCAGTAAACACAACCAGAGTTCATACATAAGGCACACGGGATTATAAGGGGCTCTGTCGACTTTCAGAAAAATCAAAGGATGATTTTAAGTGCACCGTATTTTCCAAAACAACACGGTAATAACGATGGCCCGGTAGCATGCTCTACCAAAAATAGTGCTTTGTTGTGTATCTGACGGACGAAAGCTAAACCAGTTCCACACCACTGAAGTTGCAGCATTTTTACAAACCAGTTCTGGTTCATCCATTTCATTCAACGATCCACTTTTGCTCTTCTCGTTCTGCGTCAACGCCGTGTGCGTATGTAAACAAAGGCACCGTGCCTTGCTGGAGGGGAAAAGTGAAGACGCCCATGCAGAGTGCAGCATATGTAAGGAATAACAGACGGGTGTGTTTTAATCTGATCCAATTTGTCTTTTAGACAGTGGAGGAAAATGTGTACTGTCTTACATTGTGTCGAAATGAAGGCACAGAGGTCAAATGCTGCCTTTTGCAGATTCGGTCTGTTTATTTTTTTTAAATTTGTAGTAAATTATTGCCTGGTTTGTTTGTCACTGTATTAATATAGTTGTGCTCAACTAACAGTGTCTTTTTTTTGTTTCTTTGTTGAGGACTTACGTGGGTCAAAGCATGTTTTTATATTAAATTATAACATGTCAGTAAACTGTATGTCCCTTGATATAATTATTTTCCAGTGTAACCCTTGGTGAACTTAATTGTTTGTGTGTAGCTGTGAGTTTAGGCTGCACACACAAAGGCGTTATTTGATATTGGTTCATGTATATCTTTACACACAAAAATCACACACAGACCTGTGCAGCATGTAAGACAACAGCGAAAACACGGGCCCCTCAGGCCGGAACCTAATTGTTACTCTTGGTGTAGCTAGTCCAGGGATTAGCTGCTGGCTGGGGAGTACTATTCACTCCCCTTTTCATTCCCTCTGACCACTGGGCCTTATCACCATCAATCTGACACCTTGTTTATCTGACGCTGCAGCCAGATTTGCTGGCCTAGGAGAAATGTTCACAAAGGCCCTGGATCATCAGCACTTTGATTGTGGTCATTCATATGGCTATTACGCACTCTAGTCCCAGTTATCCCAGCATCCCTCTGTTTCCATGAACTACATGCAGTTTTTAGTCTCTGTCCCAGAGCCTGGTAAGCTAACCTGAAGGCCTGCCAGTTTGTCTCTGACGTTTTTGTTCTTCTTTCATCTCAAACATAAGTGTCCCTTTACTTGATTTTTTTTTTTTTTGGTTTGTTTTTGTGTTCAAACACACGGGTTTTCATGTGGATTGGTTTATTTTTTTCCCTCTGGTTTTTTGCACACTGCTGCCCTATGACACCAGTCCTCGGGGACTTAACAGCAAGTGTGCAATCTGGAGTTTGCCTCTACCTTCTGATCGCCTTGTGAGTTTACTTCCATTGTGCTGAAGAAGAAGAAAGATACAGGTTTTATCAGCATGGCTTCTTTTAAGCTGGATTTTCTCCCAGAGATGATGGTGGACCATTGCTCTTTAAATGCTAGTCCTGTGTAAGTAACCCTTCCTAGCCAGGTTCATTATTCCAGGTGCCTCTTGAAGTCAGCTGGAAAGAATTGTAGTGGAGTGTACATTTAGCAATAAATATGTGTACTACAAGATAGTGAAATTCCTCAGAAGTCCCGATTTCAACATCTTTTTTTTTTTTTGTTATATATATACAAGACATTCAGTGTTTGTGTCGGCAGTCTATGTATATGCTTTTATTTAAAGCTGTATTTCCTTTTATAGTGAAAGAGTTAAAAAATAAATACTTAAAAAAAACTAATTATGCGCTCCATCAAATATGCATTCTGTTTAACAAAAAAAACGAGCTTGTAGGTCTTTCACTACATGGGTTCCTTAAAATTTCAGCAAAAAGTCTTCCCTGGAAAAAAAGTCCAGATTATTGTCAATAATGGAATTTGTATTTAAGCAGGAGTCCACTATGTGTATGTTACTGGCATAGTGCAGCCTGAACTTTTCTGTACATAACCTGATAAAGATGGTGTGAGATCGCAAAAGCCAGCGCAGCTTAATTAGACATTAAAAATTCCTTAGTGCATTGTAAGGCTAGTACAGGTAATAATCTGTAGTGCTTTGATTATTTTAGTAATTGAGTGTTCTATCGCTTATTCCATTTGAAATCACATAAGAAGTACTTATGCATTAATTAATAAGTAATAATAAATATTCAGGATAGGAAAAAGCCCCACAGGGCAGCGTGTAAAATGGGTGGGCAGCGTGCAAGGTCCCCTGTGATGACCCTGTTTTTCCTGAGACAGGAGGATCTGGCAATGGCCTCCAGGGCTGGCAGAGGGCTGCCTTTTGGGGCATTGTTAATAACCCTCTGTGCAGCCTTCCTGCTCTCAGTATTGGCCCCTGTGTACCAAACTCCCAGGCAGTAAGAGAGCATGCCCTCCACTGAGGAGTGGTAGAAGGCCAGCAGCAGCTTCTGGTCTTCAGACTGAAAAAAGCACTTTCTTTCAAACAATACTCGGTTGAGACGAGGAATATATCCTCCACACCGCTGCCCTGCCACCAGCCTGAGTGGATGATACAAAGCAGGGCTGATTAATGTTTTCATGTTGTTTACACCAAATTCTGACCCTACCGTTCACAGCAGACATTGACTCAACAGACCATTAGAATTGCTTCAGTTTCCTTGTTCTTGTTTTGTTCTTATCTGATAGGAGTGGCACCTGGCATGGTTTTCCGCTGCTGTAACCCATTTCTTCCAAGATTAGGCGTGTTATGTGTTCACAGATGGACTTCTTAATATCACGGTTGTTTACCTTAGTGGGCTTGTTATTGAATTAATGTTGGCTTCGTATCAGATTGAAGCAGCCTGACTATTCTGCTCCGATCTCAGGCATAAACAAGAAATTTTCACCCACAAAACTGCCGCTCACTGGATATTTAAAATTTTTAGACCATTCTCTATAACTTAGAGAGCTGATTGAGCAAATTAGCAGTATCTGAAATACTTAGAACAGCAGCATCAAAAACCGTCCACATTAAGTCACTTAAATAACTTTTCCTCACCATTCTGTTGCCTGGTTTGAACTTCAGTGCATCATCTCGACTCTGTCTACATGCTGGAATGCATTGAGTTGCTACCATGTGATTGGCTCACTAGTTATTTGCATTAATGTGTCGTTGATCAAGTGTATCTAACAAAGAGGCGAATGCCCTAAGCGCCTTGAGATGACTGCTGTTGTGATTTGGTGCTAGATGAGTAAAATTAAAGTGAAATTAATTCAATTAACATATTTTGTGTCCCTTTCGTGAGTATTCATAGAATTAATCAGTAAAAACCACAATCAGTCATTTATGCTCCTAATCAGAGGTGATTTTAGAGAAATGTGTGAAAATGTGACCATAGCCACTTTCTGTCAGACCCTAATCGATAAATGTTGTACATGTACACTATTGTTTAATGCATACTTTTAAGTTTGTTTCTAGCTCCAATTTAATGGACGGTTGTCTGTCTTTCTAGTGGGAAGAAGATGAATGGGTCCCTGGACCACCCTGACCAACCAGATATTGATGCCATTAAAATGTTTGTTGGACAGATTCCCCGGTCTTGGTCGGAAGAGCAGCTTCGTGAACTGTTTGAACCTTATGGAGCAGTCTACGAGATTAATGTTCTCCGAGACCGCAGCCAGAATCCACCGCAGAGCAAAGGTCGGCGGCATGTAGTTATACTCACATAAGGTCATTAAGAAACAGCAAATATCCAGATGAGAGAGGCATAATGCAACAGCTGTATTCATTCTGAACCTGTAGTAGTCTAATATGTCACCCTTAAATGTAACTTCTTTGTCACAATTACAAACACAATTTGTTCAAACTAAATGGGCTGCAGTAGGGGTGGGCAATATAAACGATATACGATATAAACGATATAAATTTGGCCAACGATAGAGATTTTGACTATATCGCTCTATCGCGATAACGTATGTTGATGATGTCATCAAGCTGCGCCTGTTTTGGTCGAAAGCATCGCAGCGGCTACAACCATTATCATCTGCAAATTATGGCGACAGTCACAGCAAAGAGATGAAGCACTGTTGAAATATGGGGAAAGCCAAAAACTGCGCTTCCTCCACTTCCGTAACATTGATTCATTAATGTTGAATTCTCTCACAGCTGCTCTATTCCCATGTTGTTGCAGTATATTAATGACTAACCTCGTATTGTGGATGAATAATCTCAGTTGTTCTCCTGACTGAAGTTTGGCCCGTGTACAGCATCCTGCTATGCGATTGCATTTGTCCCTGACCACCAGAATCCCTCACGTTAACTTTTAATGAGTGGAAAAAAAGTTGGCGTTCATCCTCCAGCTTCACTGTGCTAATGTTATGCTAACATAGCTGTGTCGCTAGCAATCACGGAGCACAACATTATATACCAGCTAGTCCAACTTCAGTAACCCTGCAAACGCCACTGCTGTTTAGTTTTCTGTCTTCATTTATGTTGGAAGTGATAGCAGAGCTGTACGTTTGAATTAGTTTCAAAAATCTCTCAGTCAGAACATGCTATGAAATGTTTAGGTGGAAACTAGCGAGCTAACTTCCTGCTAACTTCTAACTCCGTTAAATTTAATAAATTCTGTTTTCATGGATGCCTGGATGTTAAACTTAATTGTTACACCTGGTAAAGCAGCAACGCTGATGATTTAATTAAAGATGAAAGAATTTAGACCGTTTTTAACTCTTAGTGTTGGTTTGACTTTGGGAAGTGGACGGAGTTTTGGACCCAGATTACTCCGCGAAGCTCCTCCCTACGGCAGCCGTAATGCTCTGACGATCCATCAAGCAGTGCCGCTTACCAAAGTTGTACTAAAACATTTTTAACAGATTTCTGCAGCCAAAATCTGTTCGAGGTCAGTAAGCACAACCAGAATTCATACATAAGACACACTCTCGATTTTTGAGAATATTAAAGGATTTTAAGTCCTTATAGTGTGGAAAATACGTTATACAGAAGAAAAGAATATATCGCGATATATATTGTTACCGCACATGCTTCAAATTAGATCGCGATATGAATTTTATGTCCGATACCGATATCATAAATTTGGATATCTGCCGATACCGATATGAATCCGATATAGTGTTTTTTAATCAACAAAACTGTTTTTTAAATATCTTGCTGCATTTTGTATAAGTTCATACTCAAGTTTAAAACAACAACTACACTAAAGCTATTCTGTTATACCTGTATGCAAAAAAAAATATTTCATAGTTCAGCAATACTGATCAATGTAATAAACTTAAACCTACACCATCCTCCCTATTCTGGTATTTTAAAGAGTACTTAGCATAAATATTAAGCAACCTAACTAATAGGGTTCCAACTCCCAGCAACAACAAAAATAAATAAATAAAAAATAGGGAACCACCCCTCACACTCCACCTCATGATGCTTAATCGACGTAATCAACCTTAATTTGATGCAGTGTGAAAAAAAATGCACAGAAATCAATTATTTTTCAAGAAATATTAAATAGATTCAACATCTTTCTTCAACAAAATTGCAGACTGCACAGATGGTACCTTCCCAAAGGAAAAAGTACTATAGCTTACTAGGGTATATATATTAGACTTAACAGTTACTATATACAGTAATTGACTTCTATTCATTTTACATCAAATTAAAACTTTGGGTGTCAGATAATTATTTATTAAAAGCTCGACATTTTAAATGAGAATAAGAAAGAAAAGTATGTCTTTGTGCCCCCTTTTCCCTGTTAATGCCCTATCGGCCCCCCTGGCTAAACTTTGCTAGCTCCGCCCCTGCACAGTTACCAGCGTCAGCTGTAGAAAAAGATCCTCGAGTAGAAAGTAATATTAAATACATTCTAACAACAGCTGATCAAGCTTAAACGTGCTGCTGTTGTTCAGCCGCTGGTTTCCTCTTTCTGGTGCAAAGTGGGCCAAAAGCAAACTAGAGACACGGACTCGCGACAGAAAAGCCGATCAGCTGATCGTTAAGCAGTTTCATGATTGAAGTAGCAGCCAGAAGAGGCAGTCGCTTGTTAAGCTTAATGGAGGAATGCTTTACATTCAGAGATGGACTTACACACTTGCTTTACTTCTCTCGGGATAACTTTGTCGGAGATGAAATGCCGGGTTGCTAGCGAAGCTCCAAATGCTATCCAGACCACCGACAGGTCCCGCATGCCACAGCCGCTCTATCACATGATGCATACTGCTCCGACGTGCTAACGTTCTGAGGTGAGTTACGGCGTGTTGCAAGTTTTGTGAGGTGCTTTCGTGATATTTAATGGATCGGATTACATTTTTTATTTTTCTCCGATATCCGATCCAGTAATTTAGGTCAGTATCGGACCGATACCGATACGTAATATCGGATCGGTATCGGACCGATACCGATACGTAATATCGGATCGGTCCATCTCTAGTTGGAATTATGGGGGACTCCAATTCAGTGACCCTTGGTCACTAGTGGAAACAGAAAATTTGCAATTTTTCTGAAATTATCTTAACCATTACAGAGCTGTCCCAGATATACTAACCCATGCCTCTCTATCAAAATGTGATGGTTGATTGTTGTGTCAATGTCAGTCACAGTATTTAAAAGCCCATCTAAAGAGGTTGGTATAAATGAAGATAAAATGTTACTGTAGGGGTAGGGTAGGTGACACTGATAAAAGCATCAGGGGCTAATGTTTTGTATTTTATGGGTTTAATTTTATCCTTAAAATAGGTTTAAAATTCATAAAGTTAAAGTTAACTTCCCACTTTGAATCTGATTAAAATTTGTGTTATTTAAGAGACGGTCCGCTGTGTTAAAGAACTCTCTGGCTGTGCTTATTAGCAGTAATTAATGTTGAGAAATAGTTGGTCCATAAATATTTGGACAGAGGCAACTTTTTTTTTTAAACTGTTGTTCTGCTCAGATGCAGTTGAAGTTCAAATTTCAGCCTGAATTTAGTGAGTTGAACAAAAAGATTGTATAAAAATGTGAGAAAATAAAACACATTTTAACACAATCTTTTCATTTCACGGGCTTAAAACTAATTGAATGAATTAAATAACTGAAAATAAAATGTTAATTTCTAATACTTGGTTGAAAGCCCTTTGCTGGGAATGACAGCCTGAAGTTTTGAACTCATGGACATCACCAGATGCTGGGTTTCTTCCTCTTTAATGCTCTACCAGGCCTTTATTGCAGCAGCTTTCATTTGCTGTTTGTTTGTGAGACTCTTTGTCTGAAGTTTAGTGTTTAACTAGTGAAATGCATAATTATTTGGGTTAAGATCAGGTGACTGACTTGGACTATTTCACTTCTTTACCTTAATAAACTTCTGGCCAATCAGTTTGACTTCAGCAAACTTTAGTTTGCATTTAGCTGGATTCGAACAGACGGTCTGTCTCTGAACACCTCCGAATTAATTCAGCTGCTTCTGCCATAGTCACATCATCATTAAAAACTAGTGTCCAAGTGCCACTGCAGCCATGCACGCCCAAGCCATCACACTGTCTCTGCCGTGTTTTACAGATGATGTGGTATACTTTGGATCATGAACTGCATCTTCTTCATACTTTTTTTCTTGTCATCATTCTCATAGAAGTTGATCTTGGTCTCATCTGTCCAAGGAATGTTTTTCAGAGATGTGCTGGCTTTTTAGTTGTTTTTTAGCAGTCCAATCTAGCCTTTCAATTTTTGAAGCTTATGAGTGGCTTGCACCTTGCAGTGAACCCTCTGTATTTACTTTCATGCAGTCTCTTTATGGTAGATTTGGATAGCGATACACCTTCCTCCTGGAGAGTGTTGTTCATTTGGTTCGTGTTGTGAAGGGGTTTCTCTTCACCATAGATTTTAAGGGACTTAGAAACAAAAGTGTCTGGACTTTTCTGGAGTTTGTTGAAGACATTTTCACTTCTCATCCCAGAGCAACAGCGTTTGGGAAGGATCTCAACCTTGGATTATAGATACCAGACAGTTGGTGTCGTAAGCCACCCCCTCTGTTCTAAAATGGTCGTTCATAGTGGACATAGATGGCTTCTTTCTCAGATGAGAGGTGAAATGTCTTCAAGAAACTTAAAGAAGTCCAGATGCTTTTCTTTCCAAGCTCCTTAGACTACCGTGACCTGGATGACTGAGAACCTTCACAGACATTTCATTGGGTTTTTTTCTCTTCACTAAAATGCTGTTAGTGTACTACCATGGCCTCATTTGTCTGTTCACCTGGAAAACAGAAAGAAGAAACATGATCTAATTAAATACATAAATGGCCAGAAATAAACAAATCAGTTTCAAAATATAGAGTTAATACTGAAGTCAGGTGTTTTTAAAACAACAACAACAACAACAAAACCCTCCCCAAACATCTAAAGTATGTCCATGGTTATGTGTAGGTCCAACAACATGCTGTTTAAAACCAAAAGACTTCATTATTCTGGGGATAATGGATTAAGATAAGGGAAACAAGTAAGATCATTAACATAAATGATAAAATCCCCAGCAAAAATAATATGATTACATAAAAATACTATTGACGATTTAGAAAACAAAATTTTGGAGGTGTTTTATGCTTTAAAAAGCAGCACCTGAAAGCTACAGACTTTATCAACCTTAATAGGTGAGCATTTAAACTGTTAAACATTACAGGCAAACCTCCACCCTGCCCACTTTCTCTGGAAGGAATTAAACAATCATAAGTGGGAGGGCATAATTCACCAAATAGACCGTACTCTCCAGATTTCATCCACATTTCTGTTAAGAACAAAATCAAGCCAATAGAGATGGAGGAAAACCAGGTGTGGAGGTTGAGCACCTTGCTTTATTGCCCCATTCCACGGCCACAGGTGTGAGTAGGGTCAGAGATAAAAACGCTATTGCAGAGGTTTTTTTACTGTGTCAAAAAGATGCAGAAGCGTGCATTTCAGTATCGTGGACTGCTGTTTTGGAATATCATTTGTGCCTGTGTCTGCCAAGAAAATTCTCTAAAATGTCCAAGACTATGGCGCCTTGGATAGATAGGGTTTAGAGAGACTTTTCGGAGATGCTAGATGATGTGTGTAGACCTATCTGAGGGAGAACCTGTGGCCGGAGATTAATGAGATGGGGCTGCTCTACTCACCTTTAGATGATCTGCAGACCAGGCAGAACAATCCTGAGTGCACTATTTCACAACTGGGTGATGGTTACGAGTGAGAGCATAGGAGGAGGTCCGTTGCAAGTGGAGGGAATTCTTGCTTGTCCAGGATGTTGTACCTGTTGAAGATGGAGGCTAGCTGGATTATTTATTCATTTATTTATTTATTTTCCTCGGCAGCTGCTCTTTTAGACTCTGGACCCAATGTAACTGCCATGGAGTCAAGCTGACCAGTTTCTTCAAGTTCCTAGAGATCCACGGCCGGGTGATAGGAAACTGGGATAGACTTCAATACTGTTTCTGCTGGGGCAATGGCAGTTGCACCCACTCTAACTAAGAAATCGATTAGGTTAATCCAGCCCTTTAAAACTAATGGACACGTGAGCTGTTTTCCAAGGCTGTCTGTCTTGACTACACTTTCCAATAAAGGTGAAAAAGAGAAATATTTGCAATGGTTGGAGCTGAAACGTTGTAGACATGTAGTGTGAGTTGTGGAGGAGTGGAATTTATGGAGAATTTCATGTCAGCTATCCAAGATAGAATTTTTGTTTTTGTAAAGTTTTGTTTATTAAAATAACCTTGTTGAATTTAATTTCTCTGGAATCTTGCAGCATTTTGTGATGAAAGCTGGCACACGTGTAGAGAAGGTAACCCAGAGGAGTAGTCCACTGACAATTTCATGTTTACAGTAGAGATGGCACGTTACAATATCATAAATTTGGATATCTGCCGATACCGATATGAATCCGATATAGTGTATTTTTAATCAATAAAACTGTTTTTAATATGTTGCTGCATTTTGTATAAGTTTACACTCAAGTTTAAATAAACAACAACACTAGAGCTATTCTGTTATACCTGTATGCAAAAAATACACTGCACCCAAAATATTTCATAGTTCAGCAACACTGATCTAATAAACTTAAACCTGCACCATCATTCCTATTCTGGTATTTTAAAGAGTACTTAGCAGAAATATCAAACAACCTAACTAATAGGGCTGCCAACTCCCAGCAAAAAAAAAAAAAGGGAACCACCCTCCGCCTCGTGATGACGTAATCAACTTTAATTTAATGTACGTGTGTAAAAAAATAAATAAATTAAATAATTTTTTTTTAAAAATGCACAGAAATCAATAATTTTTCTACAATAATTAAATAGATTCAACATCTTTCTTCAACAGAACTGCAGACTGCACAGATGGTACCTTCCCAAAGGAAAAAGTACTACAGCTTACTAGGGTATATTAGACTTAACAGTTACTATATACAGTAATGGACTTCTATACATTTTACATCAAATTAAAACTTTGGGTGTAAGATTCAGATAATTATTTATTAAAAGCTCGACATTTTAAATGAGAATAAGAAAGAAAAGTATGTCTTTGTGCCCCCTTTTCCCTGTTAATGCCCTATCGGCCCCCCTGGCTAAACTTTGCTAGATCCGCCCCTGCACAGTTACCAGCGTCAGCTACGTAGAAAAAGATCCTCGAGTAGAAAGTAATATTAAATACATTCTAACAACAGCTGATCAAGCTTAAACGTGCTGCTGTTGTTCAGCTGCTGGTTTCCTCTTTCTGGTGCAAAGTGGGCCAAAAACAAAGGAGAGAGACGATCAGCTGATCATTGATCAGTTTCATGATTGAAGTAGCAGCAGGAGAGAGAGATATCGGTTGTTAAGCTTAATGCAGGAATGCTTTACAAACACTCAGGGATGAACTTACACACTTGCTTTACTTCTCTGTGGGATCACTTTCTCGGAGATGAAATGCCGGGTTGGTAGTGAGGCTTCAACCAGACCGCTGAGAGGTCTCGCGCAGCCGCTTTATCACGTGACGCACACTGCTCCGACGTGGTAAGGGTATGAACGAAGTTAAGTCATGTTGTGACAAGTTTTGTGAGGTGCTTTTGTGATATTTAATGGATCGGATTAAATTTTGAATTTCTCTCCGATATCCGATCCAGTAATTTAGGTCAGTAGTGGACCGATACGTAATATCGGATCAGTCCATCCCTAGTTTACAGTCACAGATGAATTTTAATAAAATTTGTATGTGATGTTATAATTTTCTAACATTTCTAACAGGACGTTATCACATTCCTTTGAAGTTTTTAAATTTGAGCACACGTGAAACCTGAAAGCAGTTTGAGATGAAACTTGGCCCAGAGGAGAGAAAAAATCTGAAAGTTTCACATCAACTGTTAAGGGTGACTTTTAATGAATTTTTGAATATGATGCAATCAGGCTCTTTCAGTGCAATGTTTGTTTTTATGTCTGCGCAAGCTTACATTTGCGATCAGCAATGAAGGAGAATCGGTGCAGTTGTAAAAGTGCAAGAAAATTTATATGGTGGACAGGAGGCGGCTGGCCTCACTGCGGCTCACAAATGATAGCTAACTTGACTGTGTCACAAATGCAGCCCAATACTGCAAATTTCGCATTGCTATAGGAAATAAAAATCACCAGTTTTCCACAGGCGAATATCAGTGTGCATACAGGGAGTGCAGAATTATTAGGCAAGTTGTATCTTTGAGGAATAATGTTATTATTGAACAACAACCATGTTCTCAATGAACCCAAAAAACTCATTAATATCAAAGCTGAATGTTTTTGGAAGTAGTTTTTAGTTTGTTTTTAGTTTGAGCTATTTTAGGGGGATATCTGTGTGTGCAGGTGACTATTACTGTGCATAATTATTAGGCAACTTAACAAAAAACAAATATATACCCATTTCAATTATTTATTTTACCAGTGAAACCAATATAACATCTCCACATTCACAAATATACATTTCTGACATTCAAAAACAAAAAAAAAACAAATCAGCGACCAATATAGCCACCTTTCTTTGCAAGGACACTCAAAAGCCTGCCATCCATGGATTCTGTCAGTGTTTTGATCTGTTCACCATCAACATTGCGTGCAGCAGCAACCACAGCCTCCCAGACACTGTTCAGAGAGGTGTACTGTTTTCCCTCCTTGTAAATCTCACATTTGATGATGGACCACAGGTTCTCAATGGGGTTCAGATCAGGTGAACAAGGAGGCCATGTCATTAGTTTTTCTTCTTTTATACCCTTTCTTGCAGCCACGCTGTGGAGTACTTGGACGCGTGTGATGGAGCATTGTCCTGCATGAAAATCATGTTTTTCTTGAAGGATGCAGACTTCTTCCTGTACCACTGCTTGAAGAAGGTGTCTTCCAGAAACTGGCAGTAGGACTGGGAGTTGAGCTTGACTCCATCCTCAACCTGAAAAAGCCCCACAAGCTCATCTTTGATGATACCAGCCCAAACCAGTACTCCACCTCCACCTTGCTGGCGTCTGAGTGGGACTGGAGCTCTCTGCCCTTTACCAATCCAGCCACGGGCCCATCCATCTGGCCCATCAAGACTCACTCTCACTTAGAAAAACCAGTCTTGAGATATTTCTTGGCCCAGTGTTGACGTTTCAGCTTGTGTGTCTTGTTCAGTGGTGGTCGTCTTTCAGCCTTTCTTACCTTGGCCATGTCTCTAAGTATTGCACACCTTGTGCTTTTGGGCACTCCAGTGATGTTGCAGCTCTGAAATATGGCCAAACTGGTGGCAAGTGGCATCCTGGCAGCTGCACGCTTGACTTTTCTCAGTTCATGGGCAGTTATTTTGCGCCTTGGTTTTTCCACACGCTTCTTGCGACCCTGTTGACTATTTTGAATGAAGCGCTTGATTGTTCGATGATCACGCTTCAGAAGCTTTGCAATTTTGAGACTGCTGCATCCCTCTGCAAGATATCTCACTATTTTTGACTTTTCTGAGCCTGTCAAGTCCTTCTTTTGACCCATTTTGCCAAAGGAAAGGACGTTGCCTAATAATTATGCACACCTGATATAGGGTGTTGATGTCATTAGACCACACCCCTTCTCATTACAGAGATGCACATCACCTAATATGCTTAATTGGTAGTAGGCTTTCGAGCTTATACAGCTTGGAGTAAGACAACATGCATGAAGAGGATGATGTGGACAAAATACTCATTTGCCTAATAATTCTGCACTCCCTGTATGAGGAGAATCGTGCAGACATCTAATTTCTCGCTGAGGAGTTTCAACAGCGTGTCCTGGATTTTGCTGGTTTTTCCTCTCCTTTCTCCGTGAACCCCGGTGACGCTCCAGACCACCTGCAGGTGGAGCTCATCAAGCTACAGTGTGACGCTCAGTGTCACATTTGGCACCAACAGCTCCTGCTTTTCAACTTTTACCACCAGCTTTATGAAAGCAGGTTCCAAGAGATTTGAACATTTCTAAGAAATTGATAAGCTTGTTTGGCAAGACATTCTTGGTTATGAACTTTAGCAAGAAGTCACCAGCATGACATCTTGTGCATCAAAATCACTGTCTCTGAGCCAGACCTGGCCTTTTTAATGCAATCGAGATCTCAGTGTCACCCTTCACATTAGTGCAGGCAAGTTATTTGTTAAGTCTTTTGAGGAGAATGAATTCTACAATCTCAGTGAATGGATTTTTATTGGAGGATATGTTTAACCTTCTCAAAAGTTTTCAATAGTGATTTTGGTAAAACAGTTAAGATTTATTTGCGTTCTGTGTGAAGAAATGAAAAGTATGCCATTTGCAATAAAAATGTCATTAAATAATTAATTTGCATTTAATGTTAATGGTTTGTAGAATGTCAGGCTGAATGGTCAGCCCCCACCTCTCCTCCCCACATCGGGCCCTCTTTGCAAAAGGTTTGGACACCCTGGTATACTGTTTGGTTCTGAGATGTTTTCCAATTTCTTCTATTACTATACTGTTTCTAAGAAGCTCCCGTGAAAGTTTTTCAATAACCAGACTATGCCATTATAGTGATGGGGACTACAACACACATTTGTAATCTGTCCTTAATTGGAACAAGTCCGAGTGGCTTTTGGAGAACTACTAACATATAGAAGTTCCTGTACTTTATGAAACATATAATGTGTTTGGTCACTGTGTGATTGTCTGTCCCTGTGTGTTAGCCCTGCGACAGACTGGCGACCTGTCCAGGGTGTACCCCGCCTCTCGCCCTATGACAGCTGGGATAGGCTCCAGCGCCCCCCGCGACCCTGAAAAGGACAAGCGGAAGCGAATGGATGGATGGATGGATGGTCACTGTGTGTTAGACAAAAAGATGGAAAGTACAGCTACTGCTGTGGTATTATCCCACATGTTTGTCTATAAATCAGTCCTCAACAATTCTTAAAAAGAAACCACTGTTTTCTTGAAACTTTTTAATTTTGTAAACGGAATAGATATCATTTCATCAACAGCATATACGTGTTATTGTGGATCTGATTTGAATGAATAATAATAATCGTTGATGAATTAAACACAACCCATGTTGTTTTAAAATCATGTGCGGCTCTAAACGGCTCATGGGCAGCACAGTGGTGGAGTGGTTCGCACTGTCGCCTTGCAGCATTCAGATTCCTGGTTGGAAACCCAACAGGGGCCTTTCTTTGTGGAGTTTAAAAGTTCTGTCCATGCTGGGTGGGTGGTGGTGGTGCTCTGGCTTCCATCTCTGATTAGATTAAGTGCTTAACATGTATAGAATAAAGTGCTCCATGAACATGTAGGTTAAATTATGTTACATGTATTCTTCACTGACCACATTAATGAGTTAAGAATTGTTATTTGCAAAATGCATGCGTGCATAATAGGGTTATCTTTATTGAGCTGAATTTTATCAACACCTTGCCTATGAATGTTTATGAAGTGTTAACAGTAGTTATTTCCCTTGTACTTTGTGAGGTACAGGAGTTTAAGAAAGTTTACATCACTGTCATATGTTATTTTTAATGCATATTGTAATACAAGGCATTATTTTATCCTTTGCTTCTTCTGTTATGTGACATTCTGTGCATTTTCTAGAGGTGGCAAAATAACCCCTCAAAACACTATTATTATTCTGACATTTGCTAAACCTAGAGTAATATTAGTTCATTTTTATGTTTTAAAAAAGACTGAATTAATTGAACCAGTTATACTACTAATCTTCTGAAATTGAATATATTGATTTTATTTTTGGTTTGCTTTGTTAATGTCCTTTGTTTTTAATTAGCAAAAAAGGAAAAACATGATCTTTGTATGATGTGAATCAGCTGAGTAAGATTTTTCTTTTTCAATCTCTGGCAGGTTGCTGTTTTGTAACTTACTATAGCCGCAAATCAGCCTTAGAAGCGCAGAATGCTCTGCACAACATGAAGATTCTGCCAGGGGTAGGTGATAGTCCTTGATTTGCCCTTTCATCACATGTGCAGTTCACATTGAAACCTTGAACTTGAATTTTTGGTTATCCATCAGAAAAGTGGATAGAGATTAAGCATATTTTGTCTGTCTGAAAGGAAATTAAATCACTCATTTTGAGACATCAAAGGCTATTGATTTCTGTGACGTCTCTATTTTTTTCAGCAGTTGTCCACAGAGGTGCACTAAGCATTTACCCTCCAGATTCTTTGCATAGCAGTTGGTGTGATGTTCCCAATAATACTGGAAAAATAGAAAAGTAAAACTGCAGATTAGAGGAATTAAACGGCAAATTGACTAAGGAAGATAAAAAAAATATCAGTTCAAGAAAAAAACCTGTCTCCCCCTGTTTATCAGGATTGGTTCAGTTTAAATCGCAATCCTTATAATCATACTTTTTTCAATGAACTATGAAACTATTAAACCTACAAATTCACTAACAAGTGGCTAAGAAAGAATAAAAGGAGGGTTTAAAAGTGCTAAGTACATAAATAGCTATCCACTGTCAAATCTTAACTAGTTTTCTTGATATTAAGATAGGGTTAGTGTTTGGGTCGGTCAGCTATGGGGCCTCCTCCGAGTGGGATATGCCCCGAACACCTCACCCAGGAGATGCTCAGGGGGTATGCTAATCAGATGCCCCAACCACCTTAACTGTCTTTTTTCGATCCTGAGGAGTAGTGGTTTTACTCTGAGCCCCTCTCGAATGACTCCTCTCCCTATCTCTACAGGAGAGCCCAGCCATTCTTTGAAGGAAACTAATTTCTGCTGTTGTATTTGCACAATCTCCCTCTTTTGGGCTTTACCCAAAGCTCGTGACAGTAGGAAGGTGAGGGTAGGTTACACAGACTGGCTGGTAAATTGAGAGCTTCCCTTTTACACTCGGCTCCCTCTTTGGCACGACCGACAGTGTCTGTATAAATGCAGACGCTTCCACAGGTCCATCTCTGTCTCTCACTCTCCTCTCACTTGTAAACACAACGCAGAGATAAACTCCTCCACTTCAGGCAGCAACTCATCCCTGACCCGGACTGAGCACTTCACTCTTTTGCTGCTGAGGACCATGGCCTTTGATTTTGAGGTGCGGATTTTTATTCCCGCAAATTCACACTGGGAACCACTCTAGTGCTTGTTGGAGGGCCTCGGGGTACTGGTCGTTTGGTACTGGGCCGCGAGAGTTGAGGCTCAGGTGTGAAATGTATGGTTTTCAGGGTTTTTATCGGTTTTCAGCGTTATTTTGTTATCGTTTTTATCGTTAACTCGGTTTTCCTGGGTCTTTTCACGTGTGTTATGAATAAATCTTCTTTTTTTCGGTACCAGTACTAGTTTTATTTTGTTGTATTTATCCGCGACACCTTAAAGGCCGGTCCATGAAAATATTGTCGGGCATAAACCGGTCCGTGGAGCAAAAAAGGTTGGAGAGCGCTGTCTTAGAGGATAAAGAGCTAGTCCAGTGTTCGGCGACCAAGACGAAAACCGCATTGTCCCTCCTCTATCCGAGGTTCCACTAATGGACCAACTGCACCCTGCCATTTACCTTCTGAGGAGTACAATCCCCCCTCCGTGTGATGTTGCAGAAAGACTTTCCACTTAAAATGCAGTATTTCAAAAACAATCTAAGAAAAATGTCAATGCTTGATCAATAGTGAAAGTGTCACTCAGTTTTGTTTTTAAATTAATGAAAAAATGTTTTAAAAAAAAGCAGGTCTTTTAACATAAAAATGCAGCATAAACATGCACTTCCTTATTTTAAACAATCCTTGTCTATTTATTTTATTTTCTGTTCTTCTGTAAGAAGTAGTGTAGTGACAGTGCCCCCTACTGTAGAGAAAACTTGGTACAGATCGCAGCAGCCAGCTGATGCAAAAGGAGCTGATCTGTAGGCAAACATGTAATTCAGGACTTGTTGGGACAATACAATAGGACGTTGCCATGTCATATCTTAGTAAATAACTGCACTGAAGATGTTTCATGTGTCTTAAAGGAAAATATACCATTTGTCGATATTATCTATGTATGTATATGTATCTATGTAAAAGAGAAAGGTCTTTCTGTTTGTGGAGCTTTTCAGGTATCTGTAGTCAAATGGGATCCAAACATCTCTAACAAGCACACAATAGTAATTTTACATAACTTGGCACATGAAACCAACATATTCGTTTCTGTATCTCTACATGTTGTGTATTTTATGAAATAATATATATATTTACTGTCTTGCTCAGATGCACCATCCAATCCAGATGAAGCCCGCTGATAGTGAGAAAAACAATGGTAAGGATTTTGTAGCATAAGTACCTGCTAATAAACATACTTTTATGCATGTTGAATGTTGCAGGGCACCATAATTCTTGATATAATGCACAGAAGTTTAATGTTGTCTTATGTTTAATACAGCAGTGGAGGACAGAAAACTGTTTATTGGAATGATCTCCAAGAAGTGTAACGAGAATGATATCCGACTGATGTTTTCGCCATATGGACAGATAGAGGAGTGCCGGATACTCAGAGGCCCTGATGGACTTAGCCGTGGTAAGACTTATTTGTGATAAGGTTTAGCTTTCTAGCGTTTGCTATTCTGTTGCCAGGCTTATACACAATTACAGGTTGAAGTGTGATATTGTGTCTTGTCTGTCTGCAGCTTTGTTATATGGCTGAAAATGACTAAGTCCAGTAGTCATCTTTTGTAATAGTTTATGGTAAGTAGGGCCGCCACAAACGATTATTTTGATAGTCGACTAGTCACCGATTATTTTTGCGATTAGTCGACTAATCAGATCATCATCCATTGGACGTAAAACTACAGCTTATTGCACCAGCAGCATCTGCTCTTATATAACTATCATTAGCTTACAGCTTTAAGTGTGTAAGGTCTGTGCTAACTAAAAATAAAGACAAGATGATAGTTTATTAAATTTTCATGAAATCTGCAGATTGTTTCGGTGAAGTTTAATAAACTCCTTGCTATCTAAAATATAACAGGACACCGGAGTAAATTCTCGAGCATCTCACACTTCTGATGATCAGCTGTCTGCTTGATGTTTATTCAGCTGTGTAAAAACTATAACTTTAATCTCAGCCAAACCGATTTACTCAGGAACAAATAAAATACTGAAAAAAGCCAAACAATAACATTTTTAAGTTATCTAAGTGACTTATATATCATGTTTAACCTGAGTAGTGAAAGACGGAGGTGGGTTTGAAAATGATCTGCCGGGAGTCCGGTGTTCTCACGGCGCTAGTGAGCCTAGCCCCCGGCTAGCTATCGAGCTAGTGGGTAACAGACGTCTCCGAAAACGTCGGAGCGCTTTTGAAAATATGTGGTGTCTTGATAAACTGAGCAGATATTTGAGGTTTACACAGCTACATTCTCGCCTGAAAATATGTTAAACGTTTATTTTGTGACCCAGAAAGAATAATAAGAGTAATATTAAAACTAACTAGCTGCCGCCATTGTTGGAAACTGAGCTGCGCTATGAATTCTGGGACACAGCTACTTCTTCTTCGGGGTTTAACGGCAGCTGGCATCCTTGTACATGCAGTGCTGCCATCTTCTGTTTCAGTCTGTTATTACACTCTTAAATCCTGCTACTTATTCCTGCGTCTTTTGGGATCTTACAAAGCTTCAAACGACGCGTCGACTATTAAATCACTCGACGACGATTTTAATAGTCGACGTAATCGTGACTAGTTGACTAATCGTGGCAGCCCTAATGGTAAGTAAACTAAAGAATTGTAAATTAAAACTCAGCGATCCCCAATGAGCAAGCACTTGCAGTATGGAGCAGAATAAAAACTCCCCTTTAACATGTAAAAACCTCTGGCCTGACCAGGCTCAGGGAGGGAAAGCTGTTTTCTTAGGCCAGATTAGAGAAGGAAAGACAGAAGAGTGTCCTGATAACAAAAATTAAACAGGACATAGCACAGATTATGAACCAGGAGCATAACCAAGAAAACTGTTCAAGATCTAATGCTCTACTGAATGCTTTATTAAAAAGGAAAGTGCATGCAGAACTAGGGGTAGGCGATGTATTAGATATACTTTATGTATTGCGAGTTTTGGTTTGGTTAAAATGGTTCTTTTGCAACCATAAACTATAAATTCCCATGGCAATATTAAGCTATGTGCATGTAATTCACTGTTTTGTTTTGTGATTTAACAAGGAGGATGCCAAACAAAATGCAGTAATTTGCCGTAAAACATGCCACAAAACTATTGCCACAAAGGGTAGCATTGCCATAAATTTATTCCACCAGCTGAAAAGTCATCCACTGGGGGTGGCTGTAGTTCAGGAGGTAGGTAGGTCACCTACTGATCGGAAGGTTAGTGGTTCGATTCCTGGCTCGTCCAGTCTGCGTGTCAAGTATCCTTGGGCAAGATACTAACCCCAAGTTGCTCTCCGATGCATCCATCGGAGTGTGAATGTAGTTCGTAAGCACTCTGTTTAGAAGTGCTTGTGCCAATGGGTGTGATTGGGTGAATGTGGCATGTTGTATAGAGCGCTTCTAGTACTCTGGGAGAGTTGAAACGCGCTATATAGGAATCAGTCTAGTCCATTTATCCTTCAACTGCAAAATGAAGAATGTTTTAAATGTTGCATGTCAACATCTCCCTACACACCAAAGAAAATATTGAATAAACCAGCTGTGATACCTGGTCAGTCGCTTTTAGTCACTATCTAGACTTTTGTTTCTGTAATATGAGGTCATTGCATTTTTAATTTTACTGTTTTTATATGTTATAAGCACAAAAAAGAGCCTTTCTAATTTCACTCGTTTTATTTTGTCTTGCGAATTCTTGCTTGATGTACTTTCTTGTTGTTATGATCTTCAGTTTGTTGAAGCTCTAATGTTGACCACAGAAAGAGAGTTACTGTCACAGTATTGTCATTTGGAAAAAAACTTCTATGTACAACTGAGGGTTAAAAAATGATTGAAATAAAACATGTCAATTCATTCAGATTTATTGTATTCAAAGTAGAAAAAAATATTGAATGGTCGATTTGAATGAGTATACCAGTGCAATTTTATTCACTATACGGTTGAAAATAACATGTTTTTGGAAGTTATTTAAACACTTCATGATATATATCTTGAATCGCAATAAAAAATGCAAAAATATTACAATATTAGATTTTCCTGATATCACCCAGGCCTTTGCTGAATTTAAATTGCGAGGTGATTCCACAGAGCAGAATCTCTATTCTGTCTTAGGCATATCTAGGAAGCACAAATAAGCCTGGACTACATAATGCTTTCTACAGAATAGTCTGGTACTAATAGCTATAGGACCTGATCTTTAGGACTTTGTGTGGGCCTAAGCAAGACGTATACCGTATTTTTCGGACCATAAGGCGCACTGCCGATGAATGGGTCTGTTTTCATACATAAGGTGCACGGGATTATAAGGTACATTAAGTGAAACAAAACGGACAGATAAGTCAAACTTTACTCAACTCATTCCTCTTGCTTCCTCTACTTCCATAACATTGATTCATTAATGTTGAATTCTCTCACAGCTGCTCTATTCCCATGTCGTTGCAGTATATTAATGACTAACCTCGTATTGTGGATGAATTCTCAGTTGTTCTCCTGACCGAAGTTTGGTCCGTTTACAGCATCCAGCCATGCGATTAAAGTTGTCCAGCTATGGTTGTGCCATCAGTTAACCCTGATGGCACGCGTGCCCAGGGTTGTCAACCCCTGATTTACACCGTTTTTAACTCTCAGTGATCCCGTACTATTGTTTGACTTTGGGATCTAAAGCGAAAGGAGTTTTGGACCCAGATAGCTCCGTGAGGCTCTTGACTACGGTAGCCGCAATCCTACGACAATCTAAGTGGTGTGGCTTCGTAGCTTACCAAAGTCATATTAAAAATTTTTGGGCGGTTTCTGGTGTCATGACGTAGTCAGTGGACCTATTCGGTGGCTGCTCCCCACAATCTTGATAGAAAAACACCGAAACTCGTTAACAGACAATTCAACTGGGCAAGACAAAGCTGGTGGCGGAATAAGGCAAAGGGAACTCAAAATGCCAAAGGGACAGGATAAAGCCACTTCCTAATGCTAGCATCGTGACAGGACAAGCTAGCATGAGCCCCGTTAGCATAGCTAGCAATTCAGATGGTGAGCTACTAAAGGGTATCGAATCATTGAAATCAGAAATCAAACAAGATAATGAAGGTCTGAGAAGACATAGAAGACATGACACTGGAGCTAACCGAAGCGCTCTTCCAAAGCCTAAAAGCACAGAAATTGATCCGAAACAAGCTGGCAGATCTAGAATCAAAACCATCATTTAAAAGGGGTTACAGTTTCTAAAGTTGAACAATGAATAGGTCTCTTTGGTGATGATATAATAATATACTTACAGGATCCTGACATGACCTTTCCTCAATTGATTAAAGTATTTAAACATTTTGGTAAAAAATGAGGGTATAAACTAAACATCTTAAAGACTCACGTACTTTGTATGAACTATTCCCCCAGAGATTCAATTCAAAAGAAATATAAACTAAAATGGGACTCAAATAAGATCAAATATTTAGGTGTCTATCTAATCTGTGAATTAGGCACATTATATGAGGCAAATTATGGCAAGATTAGCAACGCGATTCAAAAAGATTTGACTAAATGGGCACCACTTGTCATGGATCTCCAGTCTATATACCAGACGTACAATTTGGCAAAAGTGATAAACTAGTGAGCAGATTTATTTGGAAAGCGACAAAGCCAAGAGTAAGATTTAAAACCCTCCTCCTCTTTCTTTTCCTAGTTGGACTCGCCCTCATGAATTTCAAGGAATACTTATATGCAGCCCAGCTGAGATATATTGTATACTGGTGCTCACCGGACTACACCTCAAAATGGAAACATATTGAGATAAATTATTGTTCATCATGTCAACCACAAGCAAGATTGGGAGAAGAAACTATACAGTCTACACATGCAAATCCTATTACTGAATTCACTATTAAACTCTGGTGGGTTATAGTGACGAAGTGTAGAATTGAAGAAGACTGCAAACTGTTGGTTTGGCCTGCATATTCTCAAAAATTCCTAAGTGGCTAATGGGATAGTACATTTTTAGGATGGATTAATAAAGGAATTATGGCAATGTGCACATTAATAGATGGGAAAATATTCAAATATTTCGACAAACTACACAGACAGTTTGGACTGGATAAATCAGACTTGTTTCCAATTAAGACACTTTTATAATACAGGAATCAGGAGGAAGGCCCTGAGGGAAGGTAGCCAGATAACAGAAATAATATCAGGTGCGTATAAAAATCTTCCATCAAAAATTGTATCAAAATTATATAATGGTCTGCGAAATTTGAATAGGAATGAAACATTATATATTAAACAAAAGTGGGGATTTGAATTACATCTTAAATTGTCAGAGGATGATTGGGGATTCACATGTCTCTCACAGCATAATTCCACTAGCTCTAGACAATGGAGAGAATATGGTTGGAAAAATGTAATTAGGTTTTTTATTACTCCTTGTATCAAAAGCAAGCAGCTGAAAACACCCTAGCAATGCTGGAGACTATGTGGGGACTGGAACGCCACCATTCTCATGTGTTTTGGAAGTGCAAAAATGTCAAATCTTAGTGTATTGCGGTAACAATGAAGAAAGTATTTGGGTATGATGTGCCGTGCGAGGCCGAGTACTGTATTTTGGACTATTGGAAAAAAAAAACTTTGGCCCAGAGATTCTGTTCATTATGTTCCTTTTGTGTTCCTTCCCTTTTTTCTTTTATTTTTGTTTGTATGTTCTATAAACTTGGAAAAAGTAAAAAAAAATAAAAAGTATTAAAAAATATATATTTTTGACAGATTTTTGAGCACCGTGTACCACATAAAATTGTTTCGAGGTCTGTAAAAGCACAACCAGAATTCATACATAAGGTGCACCGGATTATAAGACGCACTGTCAATTTTTGAGAAAATTAAAGGATTTTAAGTGCGCCTTATAGTGCGGAAAATACTGTACATTAGAGGCCAAGTAAAGCTAATTGGTTTCTCAAGTCCCGATTTGTAGCCTTGAGATGAGCGTTTCCACCGCTGCAAAAAAAACAAGGAAGGGCAACTCTGACTATGAAACCATGTGCTCATTGGCTAATGACTGACAATGCATTAGGCCAAACCGTTCGGTTCTACAGATAATCTGCCATTTTGAAACATGGTCTAAGCAAAATTTACACAATAGACTCAGTTTGTTTTATTCAGTATCACCCAGAACAAATGACTAAGCCCATTTATTCACGACCAAAGTGTTTACCAAGGTCAAGATAGAAAATCTTTTTCCCATAGACTTCTGTAGGACCGGAAGTCTTTTTGTAGTCACAATCTGGTGACCCTCAGATATAATTTGGCACTTACAAATTGGCTTAATTTATTTGACCCCAAAGCTAGGCCCAACTTCTTTTTTTTTTACTGACTTATTGCTGTCACCTTATAACAGTTGGCCTGGGCTCCAGCCTCAAACAAGCTGTGAAGTTTGACACAGGACCTGATGGCCCTTTGACTGGAGATTAAGGCTGCCACAAACAATTATTTTGATAGTCGACTAGTCACCGATTATTTTTGCGATTAGTCGACTAATCAGATCATCATCCATTGGACGTAAAACTACAGCTTATTGCACCAGCAGCATCTGCTCTTATATAACTATCATTAGCTTACAGCTTTAAGTGTTTAAGGTCTGTACTAACTAAAAATAAAGACAAGATGATAGTTTATTAAATTTTCATGAAATCTGCAGATTGTTTCGGTGAAGTTTAATAAACTCCTTGCTATCTAAAATATAACAGGACACCGGAGTAAATTCTTGAGCATCTCACACTTCTGATAATCAGCTGTCTGCTTGATGTTTATTCAGCTGTGTAAAAACTATAACTTTAATCTCAGCCAAACCGATTTACTCAGGAACAAATAAAATACTAAAATAAGCCAAACAATAACATTTTTAAGTTATCTAAGTGACTTATATATCATGTTTAACCTGAGTAGCGAAAGACGGCGGTGGGTTTGAAAACGATTAGCCGGGAGTCCGGTGTTCTCACGGCGCTAGTGAGCCTAGCCCCCGGCTAGCTATCGAGCTAGTGGGTAACAGACGTCTCCGAAAACGTCGGAGCGCTTTTGAAAATATTTGGTGTCTTGATAAACTGAGCAGATATTTGAGGTTTACACAGCTACATTCTCGCCTGAAAATATGTTAAACGTTTATTTTGTGACCCAGAAAGAATAATAAGAGTAATATTAAAACTAACTAGCTGCCGCCATTGTTGGAAACTGAGCTGGGCTGCGCTATGAATTCTGGGACACAGCTACTTCTTCTTCTTCGGGGTTTAACGGCAGCTGGCATCCTTGTACATGCAGTGCTGCCATCTCCTGTTTCAGTCCGTTATTACACTCTTAAATCCTGCTACTGATTCCTGCGTCTTTTGGGATCTTACAAAGCTTCAAACGACACGTCGACTTTTAATTAGTGGTCGACGATTTTGATAGTCGATGTAATCGTGACTAGTCGACAAATCGTGGCAGCCCTACTGGAGATCAATCAAAAGGAAGCTTCATCAAATATGGAAAAGGGCTCTTGTGTGCCAGATTACACAAGAACTGGGTCACATGGAGTGTAACTCCATCAGACTCAATCCAAATCCAAAAATTTCAGTTCAATTGTCAATATGGTATGTAAGAGGTCAGGAGAGGTAAAGTCATCCAGGTCTAAG
Organism: Aulonocara stuartgranti; assembly: GCF_965226115.1. Classification (NCBI taxonomy): domain Eukaryota; kingdom Metazoa; phylum Chordata; class Actinopteri; order Cichliformes; family Cichlidae; genus Aulonocara; species Aulonocara stuartgranti. Next base: position 42,488,864 of record NC_138939.1, read on the forward strand.
ACAATTTAGACTCACTTGAGGAATAAAGGTGGTCATAGTCTTACTAACTTTAACATGTTAAAATGTTTTAATAAATGTACTGAAACATATGCAAATAAAAAGAATAGGGATGGCACAGTATTGTAAATGCCTAGTATGGGCTGAAACCCAAATGTGGAAGCTCTGTGCAATGGCAAACCAAGCAGTTCTATATGTCCAAAGGTTTATAGACAACTAAACTGGGATGACATAAAAAGTGACTAAGATTAAAGACTGATCTTATCCACCAGAAGATGCCCTCAACAGCTGAAAGCTCATACTTTTTCTTCGCTCTGCAGGTTTGATTCTAAAGAGACAACATTGATTATCAATTCAGTAAAATGCCCTGCTCTTTAACAGCTTTAAAGAACCATGATAGAAGTGAAGAAAAAATGTGTTTCGAATACCACAAAAATGTTAGAAGGTGAAAATACTATAAATAGGATAATTTGCATCATAGAGATCTGTTCTTAAACCATGTTTAGAGTCAAAAAGTGATATGACTTGGTTAGTTGGTCCCTGCTAATAGACTTACATTACCTAGGTAAGGTAACTAGTGACAGAACTCAGTGGAACACAAGGACACTACAACTAAAAAGCAGCCTAAGGTATCACTTTTGTACTTTAAAAAAAACAAACAAATAAAAGATACACTGTCCGCTTTCACTGTCTGTTTCAGTGCAGTTCTTTCATTATTTGGTTAGCTGCACTGAAACAGGAAAATCTTACTGTAGCCTTAATGTTAGGGTTAGGGTAGGGTACAATAATACTAATTGTACAAAAAATACAATTAGCGGTACAATCGTCTGGAAAAGCAGATGTGTCCACAAGATGATATCATCACTATTTTATCCAATGCCAGGAACTGATGACCTACTGATTGAATTGAAATATAAAGATAAATTAGGACCTGGCATCCACATATGTGGACATCACATTTTGGGTTATTTAGACCAAAATACTAAATTTTGCTCTACTTATGAGGACATTATGCTGCTACTGTTCTTTCGAAATTTTAAATGAATATCCTCATACGTGGCTCTCATTTTTATTAAAAACAAAAGTAAGGTAAAAAAAAAATCTGGTAATTCTTTGTTTTTACATTCATCGGGCCCCAATCAGCCCAAATATCAAAGAGAAATTAAAAATGCTGCTGTGGAAGAGTTCGGGTCTTAGGAGGTTAAATATGAATAATGAATCTTAATCAAAACCAAGTTCTCTTACACCAATAAACTGGAAAAGTGTATCAAAAATTTTGTTAAAAATAAGTGTGGTCTTACTGAAAGGTTAACAAAACTGATACATTTAGTTTCTTTCTTGCAGGTTGTGCGTTTGTGACATTCACAGCCAGACAAATGGCCCAGTCTGCTATCAAATCCATGCACCAGTCCCAGACCATGGAGGTGAAGTTTAAACTAAAAAAAAACTAATTTTGTCTGTGATTTTGATTTTAGAAGATCTGCATTCTGTTGTTTCCACTGGATAAATAGTTTCAAGGTTTCCCAGTATATGATTATTCACAGCAAGCGATTAACCATTGTCCTTGATGTAAATATGTAAGAAAAAATTGTGTATGTTTCTGTCCTGTTTGTTTGTATATGTGTCTTTCTGGCTGCTGTTACAACCAAATTTCCCCTTGTGGGACAATTAGAGGATTATTCTATTCTATTCTAGATTTTTTTTTAACTATTTGGTTACGTTACTTGGAATTTGAAAGATGCAGTTTAATAGTTTTGACCAGTAACCTGTCATGAGCACAATGTTTTCCTGTTTTTGTGTTCAGGGTTGTTCATCGCCAATTGTAGTGAAATTCGCAGACACTCAGAAGGACAAGGAGCAGAAGCGCATGGCTCAACAGCTGCAGCAGCAGATGCAGCAACTTAGTGCTGCTTCCATGTGGGGTAATCTCACTGGACTCAACAGTTTAGGCCCACAGTACTTAGCAGTAAGTGTATATTTATCCAAAATGTAACAACCATTAGAAAACAAATTGACAAATTTAAATGTTATCTTCCATTTTTCTTCTTGCTTTAGCTCTACTTACAGTTGCTGCAGCAGTCTGCCTCCACAGGGAATGCACTCAACAACCTGCACCCTGTTTCAGGTACATATACACACATCCAAAAAATGTAAAGCTATATTACTGGCTACATAATAATCTCATTAATTATTTTGAGTTTAGATTCATCCCTTTGTTTATTGAGAAAGTTAAGTCCAGCCTTATATCTGTATAACTGATGATCTCTGTTGGGGAACTTAAACTTGCCTATTCATGTGTCTGTCAGGTCTTAATGCTATGCAGAACCTCGCTGCTTTAGCAGCAGCAGCAACTGCTACACAGGCCACACCTACGGGTTCTAGCGCCATGACGACATCTACTAGCCCACTAAGTGCGTTAACAAGCTCAGGTAAAAACCAAAACACAGAGTCTGTACTACAAAACTAAGGAAATTTAAGTTTGGTTGATTTCTTTGTTGTGACAATGAATGTTGCAAATGAATCGTATATCACTGGAAAGCCTATTTATGGTGCCACCTTTGTAAGAAAAACGTATTTTTGGGTTGAGCAGCAGAGGTTGAGTATGTAGGTTGTGCCCTGTAAAACTTAGTGGACACAGGTGAAAGAATATTGGCTAACCGGATAAAACAATACTGTGGATCCATCACAGAATGGCTATAAATACATACTTTCACAGAATTTAAAACTTTATATGCTCTTGGACCTGAAATTAAATGTCAGGTAATCTCTAATATAATGTAAAATACTGAACACCAGGATTTAAACTGTATATTAAACCCATTTGCTTTACAGCAAATTCATTTCTGTTCCACTACTGGCCTAATGCAAGAACTGCTCAATTAGGTAAGGAGAAACAATAGTCCATTAGTCCAAATACAACTTCATCCTCAAGAAGTATAGTATTGGTGCATTGTATAGTATAGTATTGCATAGTATTAGAGAACTGGAGCCAACGACCTTCACCTAAACCCAGTAAAATTTGATAAGATCATATCTGTGAAGGTTCTCAGTCATCCAGGTCATCATAGTTTAAGGAGCTTGGAAAGATGCTTTTTTCTTTCCAAGCTCCTTAGATTTGATAAGATTATGTTTGGGCTTTTGAGCAATAAAATTCAAGAAAGGCGTGTGCAAACTTAAGTTAAAAAAAAAAAAAAAAACCTGATTAAAAATATTTTATTACAATCGTGATGATTTGGGCCAATGCCTTTTTTTTTTCATATGCTTGAAAAGCAGCCAACACGTATACTGTATATGAAACACTTTGTCATGTAACAAAAACCAAAACCAAAAAAGCAAGACTTGAACCCCCCCAAAAAAACCAAACCTTATTATAGCAAGTGCTTTTGTTTAACGCTAGACTTGGCAAAGGGCTTATTTGGACCCCTTTGCATTTTAAAATGTAGCTGTCGAAGTAAAACTCCACGTAATTTCATGACTTTTCCAAAAATAGAATTGGGTCATGATACACTTTTTGGGTGTAGGGAATAAAAAGAAAAACGCATTGTAACAATTTATTTCCTTCAAGGGTGTAATTTTGACCCAATGGAAATTATTGTAAAATGCCTGGCTGCCTGGAAACATGTATTGTTTACACACATGATGATATTAAATCTACCATAACATGAACCAGAGCTGACTAGATGTGATTCATAGGTAAATATATAGCAGACTGTAGTAATGAAATCATTTAAATTACTTGTAAGACTAATAAAAACTAAACTAATAAAACCTTTAAAACATAAATCCTGGCTTTGTCAAATCTTCCTTGTGATTAGACTTGTGAAATTACTTTTAATTTTGATGTTTTCCATTCTTATAGTACTTTTAATGATGCAAGGTAAATTGTTCATTTCCCCTATTATTATATCATTAAAAGTAAATGTTTCCCAAGCAGGCTCCTCCCCCACCTCCAGTAGCAACTCCTCGGCGAACCCCATGGCTTCTTTAGGGGCCCTGCAGTCTCTGGCTGCTAGTGCTGGAGCTGGCCTCAACATAGGTTCCTTGGCAGGTAAAAACTCTTATCTGCATAGGCTGAAATATAGATTAATTTGAGGCAGTACGTCTGATATAAATCTTCATTTTCAGGATTTGCTTGTCTGTGCTTTTTGTTTTCATACGTTAATTCTGGCTGTAATCTGGCTTGTAACTGTTTTATAATAATCACTGCCTGTTGGATTGGATTGTACTTGAAGGACTAACTGTAAATAAGTTCCAAGTGCGTTGGCTCAGTGGTTCCTTCGGTGGTTCCTGCTAACTTGAGCAACTTAATCCATGAAATCTGTTGCATAAATAATTTTATTTGGGGGGGGGAGTTGTTTTGTTGTTGTTTTGTTTTGTTTTTTACTTTTCAGGCTGACTCATTAATTACAATTGTAAAACCAAAAGGGGGAAAAACTTACTTTTCCCTGGAACACACTCTCACAGTCTGTGTCTAAAACCTAAAAGAGGAATTATGGATTTGATCAACTGGTCTCTGAATGCTATTGACACCCTTTTCTCAACGAGAAGTCTGAACTCGGTGAGCCTGAGTGTCCTGGAGGTACTTTCCCTGCCGGATACACGATGGATGGGTGGCAGGAATGGAGGGTCGTGTGCCTGGCGGGACTGTCGATCAAGGATGCTGAAGATATCTACCTATTCGGAACCATGATAACAGGGTTCTGGCTGATCGGAGCTGGGTTGGCCCTGGCTTATCTGAGAATTAAGAAAGCGGAACCGGCTGTTCAAACCCCCCCAAGGCTGCCCGCTGGGATTGAAACGACGGGACGAGGCGTGAGTTCTCAAAATGGGCTCATTGAGTGCAGCACAGTTAAGACCTTGGAGAAGCTTGCGGCTGCCGTGAACACTCAGAATAAGACCTCTGAGCGCAAATTGGATTACATCTTGGAGAAGCTCACTGCGGTTGTGAGTTCTCGGAATCGGCTCTTTGAGCACAAGAATGACAACATCACGGAGCGTAAGGTTGATAACATCATGGAGAAGCTCGCGGCTCTCCACCGGGAGATTGAGAGACCAGTGTCGGACTGTAGAACAGCTTTGAAATTCATATAAGTTGTTCGCACTAAAGTATAAACCACCATCACTTCATGCGGATACCCCTTTGGCGCCAGCTGCGGTCTCAAGGCTGGAGCTGAACAATAACACCCTGATAACAGACTGTGCTTAGACTGTTTCTTCCCATTCTGCAAGGCCACCTGGGTTGGCTGGAAGACTGTTTACTTGGACAGTAAAGGACACTAAGGACACTGTCTCAGCTGAACTCTGGACACACACATACACTGATACACACTCATCCCCCCTCCCTTTCCAAACGCCTTCGACGCTTGTTCCCTCCTAGAGAACACGGCGGGTTTGGGCCCAGCGCTGGAAAAATAGCTGCAGGGCAGGATGGCTGCTGTGTTTGCTTGGGATTACTCCTCACCCCCCACCCACCCCTGTTACTGGTCACGTGCTCTATAATGTTGTGCTGTGGACATTTATGTGCTTTCTGTGCAGAGGAGTTTTTTTGTTTCCTGTTCTCATGCTGTCCTCCCAGGAGCTCAGCATGAGTAGAGGTCTCCTTTTTCCCTCTTGGACTTTCCCATTGTTTTGTATTTCAGTGTTTTTCCGTAATACTACCGGTCCCCTACCTGTCTCCCCATGTGATGTCTGTGTTGTGCATGTAAGGTCGGGGGGAGGGGGTCGGTCCCATTTCACTGCAGGGCAACTTGCATGTGACAAATAAAGTTTTCTTGAATCTTGAACAGTGACAGCCTTTTGGCCTCTTTTCTGATTCTTAGTCTACTGAAGTTTGTACCACTGTGAACATACAGCTTTTTTTCTTCTTGTAACTGATGCAGGCATGGCAGCACTTAATGGCAGTCTTGGCTCTGGAAGTCTTTCTAATGGCTCAGGAAATACAATGGAGGCACTGAGCCAGGCCTACTCTGGCATTCAACAGTACGCCGCCGCCACCCTCCCTAGCCTCTACAACCAGACCATGCTATCCCAGCAGAATGTGTCAGCTGCAGGCAGCCAAAAGGAAGGTGAGTTTTGTTAGCTGGGAGTTTTGTTAGCTAATGCAATGACTGAGTGAAGTGGACACTTATTAAAGGCATTTATACAGAGGTTCAGTGTGTAACTATTAAAAAACAGAATGCAGCTCTACTGTATTAGCATGTTTTAATGTATTTTCTCTTTAATTCAGTTTTATCCAGCTTTTGCTTGATCAGTAATAAGCCTCATGAGTTGTAGGCTGTTTTTTCAATTAGGTCGTACCTATATGCCTTAGATGAAATAGATAAACCTACTGTCAGTTTTCTCACAATTTAACATAACTCAGGCAACAAGAATAAACCATATGTAACTTGGAACCTCTCTAAAGGATTGTATTAATGACAAAGATGCACACACATGTTGTGCCATTTGGTTATGCAACTTTTTTTTTTTACAAGAAATTATTCTACTTTCCAACCCTCACCCTTGGTCAGATCTGGGAAATGATCAAAAGAGACTATGTAGGGTCATGAATAGGGATGGGTACCGGTGTCCGGTACCATGATGGCACCGGTTCTGACATAAACGGTAGTAACCAGACCGAAAAGCAGCGCACATTTCGGTGCTTTATTTCGGTGCTTTTTTTCCTGAGCTGTGATACACTTCTAGCCAATCACTTTACGTTTCCGAGGATAGTAGGCGGGGCCAGGTACGTACGTTCTTTTAGAGCAGAGCTACAGATTAAAAATGTCCAAGGCGAAGCGGTCAAAAGTCTGGCTGTACTTCACAGCAAAAGATGCAAACTCAGCAGCAACAAGTGCTTTAAGCTGATACTGTGATACTGTCAAAGGAGGTAACACCTCAAATCCAATGAAACACCTGGCGACGCATAGCGTTTTTTTTTAAAAGCCCAGAAATGCGCCGTATTTGATAGCTTGCTGTGAGACCTCACACCGAGCGCATCTACTGCGGGTGGGTTGCCTGTTATGCAACATCCCCCAAAAACACCAAGAGGAGAGTCCTGGCCCCTAGCCCTGCCAGTGTAGCAGAAATGATGAGGATGATGCAGCAGCAGCCGTTCTTCTCTGCGTGAGTAGCTAAATGTTGTTCGTGTGTAATTTACGTTGAGTAGGCTAACCACGTTATTACATTAATGCATGTAAGGTGAACTAGCAAACATCATCATAGCTACATGCGGCTGTCTTCTTGTTTGATGGCAGATACTCCCTTCACCCTGGCCAAAAAGGCTAAAATGACCAAAGAAAAAGTGGAAAACAGCTAAACATGAGAGGTTTTTGGACAAAGTTTGTGTTTTTTCCATTGTTTAAGCACTGCTTCCAGCCAAGAGTGATACCATATATGCCCCATAGCTGCAGAAAAGGCTAACATTGTTATCTTTTTACAAAAAACAGCTGAGCATGAGAGGTTTTTGGACCAATTTTGTGTTCTCCATTCTTTAAGCACCGGTTTGAGCACCGTTTCAAAAGTACCGATTTGGCACCGGTATCGGATAAAACCTAAACGATACCCATCCCTAGTCATGAACAGAAGTGGGTAAAATGAGTTTATTTTGTATGGTGGCTGTGCTCAGCATTTGCGGTAGAGAGAGTAACTCTGATATCCAAGCTGAGTGCTCATCAGAGTAGTGCTCCTGCTCCTTTGTGATGAAAGGAGACAGTTGAGGTGGTTCTGACCTCTGGTTTAGGATGCCTCCTGGATTTCTCCTTAGAGGTTCTCCAGGCACTTAGGAGCAGAACCCAGTTTCTGGGGAGAAGGATGTCTGGAATACTCTGCTCAGTCAGCTCAGTCATGATCTCCCTTTGAATACCCCTAAAGATGATTCATGGATGATTTTTTGTTTTAATTTTACACTTTTTCTCGTTTGTTTTTTAATACTGTTATGCAATTTAAAATACTTGTTGACAGCTCTAATTCCTTCATCATTTTGAAGTAATTAAACATGGTAAATGTAACATGTAACAGTAAACAAGTAAACTAGCTGCAGAGATGTTACCATGCATCACCATTGTGCCTCTGCTTACCTACTAACAGTTAGCAACATTATTTGACTTTGATTTGATTTGATATACCTTTATTAGTCCCACAAGGGGAAATTTCATAAGGCTGCCGACCTATTGGACGCAATGGCGGCGCCATCTTACCCTCCGACCATACATACATTACACAAACATCACATGGGGAAGACAGGTCAGAGAGGTATAACAATGGAAAATGCACCACATGAGGAAAGATAAGGAGAAAAAATAACTCCAACAGGGAGATCAGTTTGAGAACAGAAAAAAACACCTCTGCACATGAAAAACCTCTTAATACACCAAAGAAACACATGACAAGCAACAGGGATGGGTAAAGGGTGAGAGACAGCCGATTTAGACAGTACATCCGAGCCTGCGTGCGCTGGTCTCCTTGATCCCTGTCAGCATCGGAAGGGAATAAGCGTCAAAGGCATTTGGAAAGGGAGGGGGGATGAGTGCGTACATATCAGTGTATATGTATGTGTGTGTGTCCAGAGTTCAGCTGAGACAGTGTCCTTTGCCCTGCCAGGCTAAGTAAACAGTCTTCCAGCCAACCCAGGTGGCCTTGCATGGAATGGGAAGAACAGAC